>NC_092370.1:167615043-167919122 GCF_030028105.1 Mobula birostris | reverse complement strand
CTGGAAAGATAGGGCAGGATTGGTGAGGGCAGAACAACATAAAATATCTGGCAAGAAGGGAATCTGCAGCAGCCCATGACTATGGAAGGACAAGACAGATGGATAAAATCTGAGAGGAAATCAAATAAAATTACAAATCTGAAAAAGCAAAACAAGAACACAAAGTGCTGGACAAACTCAATAGGTCAAGCAACATTTGTGGAAAGAGAAACAGTTAATGTTTCAGCCCCACTTTTCCCAGTTCTAATGGAGCATGCCAGAGGCAAAATCTTAATTGCTTCACCCTCCACACCTGCTAACTCTTTCCAGCGTTTTGTATTTTTGGTTAACATACCAAGTTATTAAAGACAACATTACAACAAAAACTAATAAAATTGCTTATAGAAATGTTGTTACATCCCATTGAACCTCAATGGAGCAGAATAAGTGAAAACATTTTCCAGGAATTTGACCCATATGATGAAAGGAACTTTCTATCCAGTAAAGTGGAATCCTTTACCTGATAGAAAGTTCCTTGAAATAACGCGTTCTCATTTCTGGTAGCAAAGTCAGCATACTGATAGAATTTAGAAAGGATTTGGGACTGTTTTTAAGTTTGCATGCTTGAAGTCACCAGCAACAATAAAGAAACCGTCGGGGTGTGTGTGGCTTGGAGGTCACTGATGATGCCATAGAGCTCACACAGGGCTTCCCCAACATTAGCACAGGGGAATGAATACAGCCACAATCACAATGCTAGTGAACTCCCTTGGGAAGCAGAAGGGGCTGCATTTCGGTGTTAAAAACACTACCAGAGGCAAACAGTGGCGTGTCACTACTGACGTGTTCATGCAGCGGTTCTTATGAGCATGGATGCACACTCCTCCTCTGCGTATCTTACTGGAGATCATGGGAAGAGACCTCGCTGGATGGCTACTTGAGGGGTAGTATCCTAGAGCCACGTTTCCGTCAGAACAAGCACACACCAGTCCTTTATCTCATGCTGATTCAGTCATAGAAGCAGGTAATCGGATTTATTTTCTAGTGATCAAACGTTTGAAAGCAGAACCAATGGGAGAGTCAGTCTGCAGGATTTTGCATTTAGTCTCACATGACTACCAGCCCATTTACCATGTTTCTGTTTCCTCACACATCACCTCCAGTACCTTCCTGCTGTAGCAGGCAAAAATACAGTATGCAATAAGCCCACGCAATGCAGTTCCTCTACTGTCCCACAACTCGCTAGCCAGGGGGGCTTGCAGTATTCGGTGTTCTTAATATCCAGCAGTTTCTTGCAATCATGAGAAGGATGTAAAGGGTGAACAATTACACCAATATTTGGAGCTGGAGTGGCTGCTGCAACCTGGCACACTGCCATCTTGTGATGCTATGTTACAATGCTCCAAGTGCAGTCTTACCAGCATTTTGTACAGTTGCATACAATGCCCTAACTCCTATACTAAGTGGCATGACGATGAAGGCCAGCATTCCACATGACATCTTCACCACCCTCTCTTCCTATGACACCATTTTCAGCAAACTATATACTTGTACTCCTAGGCCCCTCTGTTTCATACTTCCCAGGGCTTGAATATTGATTTCCCAGAATGCAACACTTTGTGCTTAGCTGAATTGAATGCCATCTTGCCAATCCTTGGCCCACTTGCCTAGCTCATCAAAACCCCTCTAGAATTTTTGATAACCTTCTTCA
Organism: Mobula birostris; assembly: GCF_030028105.1. NCBI lineage: Eukaryota > Metazoa > Chordata > Chondrichthyes > Myliobatiformes > Myliobatidae > Mobula > Mobula birostris. Next base: position 167,917,432 of record NC_092370.1, on the reverse strand, counting down.
ATTCCGGAAGCACGAGGAAATCTGCAGATGCTGGAATTTCAAGCAACACATAAAAATTGCTGGTGAACACAGCAGGCCAGTCAGCATCTATAGGAAGAGGTACAGTCGACATTTCAGGCCGAGACCCTTCGTTAGGACTAACTGAAAGAAGAGATAGTAAGAGATTTGAAAGTTGGAGGGGGAGGAGGAGATCCAAAATGATAGGAGAAGACAGGAGGGGGAGGGATGGAGCTAAGAGCTGGAAAGTTGATTGGCAAAAGGGATATAAGAGGATCATGGGACAGGAGGCCTAGGGACAAAGAAAAGGGGTAGGGGGGAAGCCCAGAGGATGGGCAAGGAGTATAGTGAGAAGGACGGGGGAGAAAAGGGAGAGAGAAAAAAATAATAACAATCAATTAATTAATTATTTAATTAGTAACAGATAGGGTAAGAAGGGGAGGTGGGGCATTAACGGAAGTTATAGAAGTCAATGTTCATGCCATCAGGTTGGAGGCTACACAGACCCAATTCAGGAAGCACTCAGTGATTCAGGAATAGCTTCTTCCCCTCTGCCATCAGATTTCTGAATGGACATTGAACCCATGGACACTACCTCATTACATTTCTGTTTGTGTTATTTTGCGCTAATAATTTTAACATAACTGTTTAATGCACATATATACATACATAATGTAACTCAGTTTTTTCTCTATATTTATTTATCATGAATTCCATTGTACTGCTGCCTGTAAAGTTAGCAAATTTCACAACATATGCCAGTGCTATTAATTCTGATTCTGACTCATAGTTTATGATACCACCTATTTTAGTATCATCTGCAAATTTACTAACCATGCCTTGTACATTCATGTCAAATGTTTATGTAAATTATTAACAGTCTGAGAAATAACCTGTGATTGATACCTTCTGCAAACAGAAACAGAGCTAATTATGAATTCAATTAGCTATCTCTTCCTAGATCCCATGTGATCTGACCTTGCAAATTAGCCTGCTGTCTGGGACCTTGTTGTAGTCCCTGCTAAAGTTCATAAGAAAAATATCCATTTCCCTGCCCTCATCTAGTCAGAGAAGGATTATATGAAGCTAAAGGAGAGATGGCAGTAGGGAGCAAATTTAATGAAAATCTCCTGCGTAGGCACCAACAGTGGTCTATTGTTCGGAGAGATAGGAGACCAGAGAGTGGATGTGTGGGAAGGTAAGAGACCATTTAACACTGGGGCAAAGAATGTTCAAAGTATTCCCCCCGGGAAAAAAAATTTACAGAAGAACAGAAGACATACCAGCCAGGAAAAGGAAGGATGATGGGTAATAATTCACATCTCAAAGAGGAAACAAGCTGTACTCAGATTACATTGGTGTGGTTAGCAGCATTGAGTGACTGATCATCAGGTGAAAGGAGGCGTTCAAGACCAACTGGTTAAACAGGCAGAGGCTACTGTGGTTATGAACAGTTGGGAACCGGAAAAGGGTTTTTAAAAATTGATTTGTTTTAAAAATAAGCTCATTCTGCGGAAAAGGCCATTTCAGAATTAGAGATTGAAATTGATGGGAAAAGATTGGAAAGGATAGGAAATTTGCAGGGAAGATGATGACTTGCTCTTCAATATTTGGGCCATTGTCCCAGGAGAGAGAGTAAATGTCAGGATTTGGCACTAAATTCATTGAAGGATACAAAAAAATAGACCCAGTTTGCCAGGGTTATGAAGGAATGGATAGAAGATAGAACAAGGCAAAGCAGGAAAAGGTAAGTGATTTATCTTGATAAGCAAGGAAAAAGGGACAAATGAAGTACACTTAACTAGGTAAAGTGGTTAAGATTTCTACTGCTACGGTGTGAGGTATTTCATCTTAGTGGTTTTCTGTAAAAGCTGTGTGTCCTGTGGGTAGAATGTATTAGTTTCAGCTAAAGATGAGGAACCTTGTTGTCTAATGTTGTGTCAGCCAATCGGGATGGTGGGAAAGTTCTAGAGAGAGCTGGGCCAAGGGAGATTTGTGACGGACAGTGGTCTTTTGGCGAGAGATGCGGAGGAGTGAAGACGCCTGAGGATTCGATCCGATGAGAAGACACTATTGCAATTTGAAGGCATCCAAGATGGGAAGTTCTACCGGTGATTGGTGATGAGAATTCAGCGCTGTGAGTAACGATTATACCCAGGTTTTGGAACAACTGAGCTCCACGGTCATGTGCACAGTTAGACTAGTCTAACTGTAACAGGCCATTTTATTTCTTTTTTTCTTTTCTTTCTCTTTGTAACTATTTGATAAAGCTGAAATTGGTAAATATACTTTCTTTATAATTTTACATTGGTGTATGATTTGTCATTTCTATTGGGGCAGTATCTACACAACAATTAATCAGGACATCCCAACTTTCCTGTTTGGTCGAACCCCAAATCACACCAACCTGAGACATACATTGTTAGAAAGTTGGCCTTCTCACCATTAAGTCACATGGGTGTTAGCAGAGTTAGCTATTGAGCCAAGTTTGCATATGAGCACAAGGAGAAGGTTACACCAGTTTATAGGGCTAATATACTATGGCAAGGAGGGGAAGCCCTATCCCCCTCAAAGATTATCTTGATGTCACCATTATGAGCTAAGGTTCTCTCATAATCAGGAAGTCTGTAATCCTACTACAAAAGGTCATGGATGGTAAGTGCTTTGTTCACAGATAAGGTCAATGTCTGTTGGTCAATGATATAAATAATGCATTTCACTGTATGTTTTCCTGTTTCAATGAATATATGACAAATAAAGCTATTTATCTTTAATCTTTTCTTTGAGTAAGTGGGATGAGGAATGAGATCATAAAACCATAAGACATTGGAGCAGAATTGGGCTATTCAGCCAATCGAGTCTGCTCCACCGTTCCATCATGGCTGATTCATTATCCCTTTCAGCCGCATTCTCCTACTTTCTCCCCGTAACCTTTGACACTGTGATTAATCAAGAGCCTGTCAACCTCCGTCTTAAATATACCCAGTGACTTGGCCTGCACAGCTGTCTGTGGCAATAAATTCCACAGATTCTCTGGCTAAAGAAATGTTTACTCATCTCTGTTCTAAATGGACGTCCTTCAATTCTGAGGCTGCACCCTCTGGTCTATACTCACCAACTACAGGAAATATCCTCTCCACATCCACTCCATCTAAGCCTTTCAGTATTCAATAGATGTAAATGAGATGCCCCTCATTCTTCTAAACTACAGCAAATACAGGCCCAGTACCATCGAGTGCTCCTAGTATATTAGTCCTTTGATTCCAGGGATCATTCTCTTGAACCTTCTCTGGATGCTCTCCTAGGCCAGCACATCTTTAGATAAGGGACCCAAACCTGCTCATGATACTGCAAATATGGTCTGACCAATGCCTTATAAAGCCTTAGCTTTATATCCTTGATTTTGTATTGTATTCCTCTCAAAATTAATGCTAACATTGCACTTGCCTTCTTTACCACTGACTCAGCCTGCAAGTTAACCTTTAGGTAATCCTGCACAAGGACTCCCACTTCACTTTGTACCTTTATAGAACATAGAACATAGCATAGTACAGGCCCTTCGGCCCACAATGTTCTGCCAACCCTTAAGCCCTACCTCCCATATAACCCCACCCCCGCCCCGACCTCCATGTACCTGTCTAGCAGTCTCTTAATTTTCACTAGTGTATCTGCCTCCACCACTGACTCAGGCATTGCATTCCACGCACCAACCACTCTCTGAGTAAAAAACCTTCCTCTAATATCCCCCTTGAACTTCCCACTCCTTACCTTAAATCCATGTCCTCTTGTACTGAGCAGTGGTGCACTGGGGATGAGGCGCTGGCTGTACACCCTAACTATTCCTCTTAATATCTTGTATACCTCTATCCTATCTCCTCTCATCCTCCTTCTCTCCAAAGAGTAAAGCCCTAGCTCCTTTAATCTCTGATCATAATGCATACTTTCTAAACCAGGCAGCATTCTGGTAAATCTCCTCTGTACCTTTTCCAATGCTTCCACATCCTTCCTATAGTGAGGCGACCAGAACTGGACACAGTACTCCAAGTGTGGCCTAACCAGAGTTTTATAGAGCTGCATCATTACCCCATGACTCTTAAACTCTATCCCTCGACTTATGAAAGCTAACACTCCATAAGCTTTCTTAACTACCCTATCTACCTGTGAGACAACTTTCAGGGATCTATGGACATGTACCCCCAGATCCCTCTGCTCCTCCACAATACTAAGTATCCTGCCATTTACTTTGTACTCTGCCTTGGAGTTTGTCCTTCCAAAGTGTACCACCTCACACTTCTCCAGGTTGAACTCTAACTGCCACTTCTCAGCCCAATTCTGCATCCTATCAATGTCTCTCCGCAATCTTTGACAATCCTCTACACTGTCCACAACACCACCAACCTTTGTGTCGTCTGCAAACTTGCCAACCCACCCTTCTACCCCCACATCCAGATCGTTAATAAAAATCATGAGAAGCAGAGGTCCCAGAACCTATCCTTGTGGGACACCACTAGGCACAAACCTTCACCATGACCCTCTGCTTCCTGCAGGCAAGCCAATTCTGAATCCACCTGGCCAAACTTCCCTGGATCCCATGCCTTCTGACTTTCTGAATAAGCCTACCGTGTGGAACCTTGTCAAATGCCTTACTAAAATCCATGTAGATCATATCCACTGCACTACCCTCATCTGTATGCTTGGTCACCTCCTCAAAGAACTCTATCAGGCTTGTTAGACTTGATCTGCCCTTCACAAAGCCATGCTGACTGTTCCTGATCAGACCATGATTCTCTAAATGCCTATAGATTCTACCTCTAAGAATCTTTTCCAAAAACTTTCCCACCACATTTTTAAGGCTTACTGGTCTATAATTACCTGGACTACCCCTACTACCTTTTTTGAACAAGGGGACAACATTTGCCTCCCTCCAATCTTCTGGTACCAGTCCCATGAACGAAGAGGACATGAATATCCTAGCCAGAGGCTCAGCAATCTCTTCCCTTGCCTCGCGGAGCAGCCTGGGGAATATTCCATCAAGCCCGGGGACTTATCCGTCCTAATGTATCTTAACAACTCCAACACCTCCTCTCCCTTGATATCAACATGATCCAGAACATTGATTTTTGATTTTTTTCCCCAAATTTAGGATATGGTCTACACCCTTATTCCTTCTACCAAGGTGTATGACCTTACATTTCCCTACACTATATTCTATTTGTCACTTTTTTGCCCTTTCCCTTATCTGGCGAAGTGCTTCTGCAGACTCTCTCCTGCCTCAACACTACATATCCACCACCTTATCCTTGCATCATCTGCAAACTTGGCCACAAAGCCATCAATTCCTTCATCCAAATCATTTCCATATAATGTGAAAAGAAGTGGTCCCAACATCGACCCCTGCGGCACAACGCTAGTCACCAGCAGCCAACCAGAGAAGGCCCCCTTTATTCCCATTCTTTGCCTCCTGCCAATCAGCCAATATTTTATCCATGCTAGTATCTTTCCTGTAATACCCATAGGCTCTTATCTTGTTAAGCAGCTCATGTGTGGCACCCTGTCAAAGTGCTTCTGAAAACAAGAAAAAAAAAATCCACTAGCTCTTTTTTGTCTATCCTACCTGTTATTTCCTCAAAGAATTCTAAAAGATTTGTTAGGGAAGATTTCCCCTTTAGAAAACCATGCTAACTTTGGCCTATTTTCATGTGCCTCCAAGTACCCTGAAACCTCATCCTTAATAATAGACTCCAATCTCTAACTGCATTACAAGATCATCTACCTTATTCCATATATTACGTACATTCAAATATAAGCCTTTCAATCCTGTATTCATCACCCTTTTTGATTTTGTTCCCCTGTTATACTTTAACTCATCCCATTTAGTGCGATTTTGCTCTATCATCAGCATGTCCTTCCTGACTGTCTCACTATTTCTAGTTGTATACACTACACTACATCTGCACTATGCACTACATCTAGTTGTATACTAACTGCCCTATCCTCAGCCACTCTCATTCCAGTTCCCATCCTCCTGCCTAATTGGTTGAAAACCTTTCCCACAGCTTTGGCAAACAGCAAGCATATTGGTTCCCCTCAGGTTCAGGTGTAACCTATCCTTTTTGTACAAGCTATACCTTCCCCAGAAAATATCCCAATGATCCAGAAATCTGAAAGCCTGTCCCCTGCACTAATCCTTCAGCCACACATTCATCTACCTGATTCTTACCCTCATATGATGCACAGACAGCAATCCAAAGATTACTACCCTGGAGATTTTAGCTTTCTACCTAACTCACTATATTCCTTTTTCAGGACCACCTCCCTATTTCTACCTACTATGTCATTGGTACCAAGATATACCATGACCTCTGGCTGTTCGCCAATGTTCCCTCTAATTTGTAATCTCGTGCTGTGCAATTTTTTGCCCAGTGACAACAGCATGTGCGCACTGAATAATTTCTTCAATAAAAACAGTATAAATAAGTCAGTTCTAAAATCTGCAGAAAAATCATCGCAAATTCCAAGTTGTCAACACTGTCTGCATCAGAAACCAGAAAAGGAAATGTGATTATGTACGATCATGAAATATATGTAACTTACCATCGAGGTTGAGGGTGACAACCTTTTGTGCACAGTTTAAATTCCTTTGTGCACTAGTAGCAAAAGATATGTGCACGCACACACACCTTACAGGGAACAATGTTGCTCACCATCCCCCATCCCCAATGCTGTGGACCCAATCCAAGGTACCTTTGACCCTGGAAATATACCATACATTGTCTCTCTCATGTCCACAGAATATGCATTCTGCTCTTCTAATAATGGAATCCCCTGTCGCTGCTGCACTCTTCTTCTCCCCCTTCCTTCTGAACCACAGAGCCAGACTCAATGCCAGAGATCTGGTCACTGTGAGATATAGTATTTGAGGCAGGTACAATAACAACTTTTGAAGGACAGTTGGACAGGTCCATGGATTGGAAATTTGGCCAGGTACAGGACAGGTTGGACTGTAGGACAGGTACATGGATTGGAAAGTTGGCCAGGTACAGGACAAACTGGACTGTCAGACAGGTACAGATACATGGATAGGAACAGATAAGAAGTTTATGAGTCAAATTCTGGCAAATGGGACTAGCCTGGTTGGGGCAACTTAAATGGCACTACTTAGGAAATGGCACGTTAACTGAATTCATACCTTGAAAATACAAGTAAGAATATTTAAGGAAAATGAAATAATGTGTATATGAAACTGGATGGTATGTGTTTGGATGGGGGCTGGAAAAACTTTGGTGTTTTTCTTAAATTGCTTCCAAACATGTAAAACTAATGATTGCCATGCCCTAAGCTATTCAGTGTTAATTAAAATTACTAAATCTCCCAATTTTAAAAGGTTTTCTTTTTTCAGGCCCCGTGAACATGATAAAACATCTCAATCTTGCGTAATGTGCAATTTTTCAACAAAATTTGACACCAAGCCTTGTAAGGAAATAATAAGTGAAAATAGTAAAAGAAGTTTCTCAAGGGATGAGAATGGTAAAGGCACAGAGGCTCTGGGGAGGAGTCTTAGGACAAGGGCACTTGTAGCTGAAGGCATGGTTACCAATGGTGAAGCAACTAAGTACAGTGCAAAGATCTTAGGCAAATATATACAGGTAGGATGCCAAATACTTTTGCACAGTACTGTATTTGTCAACATGGAGAGGAGAACGAGTTTGTAATCTGGAGGGAGCAAGGGATGTTGGTAATGCCTGGGGTGGAGCAGATGGGAGGAGTGTCAATCAGGTGGCAAGGGAGGAGTGCCAGAGGCCTGTGGTGCCTTGAGACACCAGACAAAGTCATTTCAAACAATTGGTTTATTTATCATTGCAGAATGTCTTATTGGTGCTTCCCGCTCCTTCCCCTCGCCATTTCCCTTTCCCCATCCATGATTCCCCTCTCCCTGCTCCTTTCCCACTCTTAGTTCACAATAGAGACCCATATCAAAATCAGGTTTATCATCACTTACATATGTTATGAAATTTGTTTTTTTTTTGAGGCAGCAGTACAGTGCCATGCATAAAATTACTACAGTACTGTGCAAAAGTCTTAGGTACCCTAGCTGTATTAATGTGCCTAAGAATTTTGCACAGTACTGTGCATATATTCAGGCATGGTGAATTAGGTAGAAGTTGAAGACAGCTGATACCTTGGAGATCTGTGGAAGTACAGTATTACATATGTACACAATGTCATTGTGACTCATTTGCTGCAGCATATCAGAGTTTCTACTTTACAGTGAACATCAGTAAGTCAGAGCCCTCTAACAAACTGTACCACCACATGAAATTGCTATCCAGCCTGTCCCCAACTTCCATAAACTTTAATAGCTCAGAAAAGTATGGATTACTTTCCACGTATCAAGAGCCACCTCTTAGCAAAGGCAGGCATCAATGGCAAAATTCGTAACACTTGGCCACATAACAAAAAGACTGTTCAAGTTATCAAGAATATAAGCCCAGAAATAAGTTGATGGTCAAGCAGGCAGCAGTGGTTCTTGCCCTTCTGTATGCTTTGCTATTTGCTGTAGGTAGACCACGCTAATGAAAGCATTGGAGAGATACTGGACACAAAGATTTAAAATCAACTTATCCACCTGTCCTGTCAAGCACCTCCTATACCAATGCAAAAAAAAGTCTGCTGTTTATCTACATCTTGCTATCCAGTGCTAGAAATTAAATATATTGTGCTACTGCAGTTACTCCCACATATGGGGTATCTAACATGCCAACTATGGGAGATGATAAACCTACTGGTCGCTTATGTTCCTCTCTAGACGGAGATTTCATCAAGGCTACTTCTTCCAGTATCATATATTTTCCTCGGATTTACCAGAGTAACTTAATCTAGATTAGCTTTATTTGTCATGGGTACATTGAAACATACAGTCAAATGCTGCATTTGCGTCAAATCAAACCAGCGAAGTTTGTGCTGGGCAGGTTGCAGTGCCAACATAGCACGCCCACGGCCCTCTAACCCTAACCTATACCTCTTTGGAATGTAGAAGGACACCCGAACACCCGAAGGAAACCCACACGGTCACAGGAGAATGAGCAAGCTCCTCACAGACAGGGCAGGAATTGAACACCGATCTTACAGCTGGTGCTGAAGCAGCATTAAGCTATCTTCTAAGCAACCATGCCACCATCACTCCTTGTGCTTCCCCTCTCTTCCCAAAGATAGCTTAATTCTATCCTGCACAAGTGGCCTGCTCACTTGTTTTGCCTCCATCAAGTACAACTAAAAGGCGTTCAGAGATGTTTGGACAGGTGCATGGATAGGAAAGCTTTAGAGAAATGTATTGTGTGTCAAATGCAGGCAAATAGGACTAACTTGGCACTTTGGTCAGCATGGACAGGCTGGGCCAAAGGACGCCTTTAAGTGCAGTATGACTCTATGACAATCTGTCACAGAGTTAGTTCCGCTGCACCCCGACTCCTCTCCACCACTATTCCCTAATCCCATATAACCATGAATTAGGCTATTTGGGCCATTTCATCTGACCGCCATTCTATCATGGCTGATTCATTATCCCTCTCGGCCCTGTTCTCCTGCCTTCTCCCAGTAACCTTTGATGGCTGGACTAACCAAGAACCTATCAATCTCCTCTTTAAATATACCCAATGACTTGGTCCCCACATCTGTCTGTGGCTGTGAATTCCACCACCAGAAGATTCACAACCTTCTGGCTAAAGAGATTGCTCCCCATCTCTGACCTAATGGGACATCCTTCCATTCTGAGTTTGTGCACAGAAGTATCAGGTCCCCGAGTCCGTTTACTCATACCACTATCAAGTATTTTGCTGAACTGATGAATGGATGGTGTATTTGCCCTTCTCCACTCTACTCCTATACTCACTTCCTCATAACCATCTGGACCATAACTGCACCAGCATCCAGGTAGATGGAAGGGTAGGGTTACTTACATGGGTCTGTGTTGAGGGAGGTGTCAGCTGCCTTTGCTGTTGCCGAACAGTTCCTAACTAGTGTCAGACATGAGCGCTTGTGTGACCATTAGACACTACACCGTGCATGGAGCGGAAGAATTTTAAATAGCATTAATTGCATGTGCTTCTGTTCAGAAAGCAGTTGTTCTTTTTGTCTCTGACAGTTGCCGAGAAACAACCAGTAAGACAATTCAGAACTGTTTTGCTCACTGGGATTTCAAGCATTCAGGTTTGGAGATGACAGAAACGGTCTGGAGTGAAAGTGAAACGATTTCACTACTTCAACAAGTTAGGAGCTGTGAAGAATTAGAAGGTATCAACAATCATCTTGAACATTACAATGAAAACTGGAGGATGCAATCGTCGATAGCATTGTATAAAGGTCTGCCATTATCTACACTACATGTTTGCACTGGATTTGTTCGTTAACAGTCAATTAAAGGAACGTGGTATGCTCCTGCGATAACTGTCAGGAACTAATACCCAGTTTTATAGTACTGTAGTAATATTGATAGTGTTCTAATTTGTTCTGTATTTCAGTTTTTACTCAGCTCAATGGCAGTTTGTCTTTTTTTACACCTTTTTAACTATTTCCATGAAACATTGGCTGATAGAAGCATCCGCTTAATTGGGCCAAAATACACTGGTCCTAATATGCCCTAATTTACCAGAATCCACTGTATTATGATCATTCTACTTGCATAGAAAAGTATATAACTCATAGTCACACAGACTTTCATGTCAGCAACAGCTTTTAGTTTTCAGTAGATCAGACAGTATCTTTGGAGAGAAATCGTTAATATTTAAGTTGTCACATTTCATCAGAATGTTCTCTCCATTATTTATCCATCTCCAAATATACATTCATGTATTTATACATCTCCCTTTTGAAAGTTATCATTGAATCTGCTGCTCCCATTCTATTAAATGCTAATCCTAATCACATTTAGCATTTAAAAAGTTCTTGACATTTCTACCTGCTAGTTTTCAACCTTTCAGTAATAAATATTCTCATTTTAAAGTTCAAAGTTCAAAGCCCAAACTTGTTATATTTTCAAAGTGCATATACTATCCTGAGATTCATTTTCTTGCTCAATTCTAAGCATCTTTAGCAACACTCTAAATTTCAGTGCTTGGAAGGAGACTGAACAAAGCTTCCTTGTCTACTTACAGATGAAAGGTTAATCCAAAACATTAAATCTGCTTCTCTCATCCATTTACTAATTCCAATATTTTGTGGTTTTATATCAGATTTTCAGCACCTGTAGGTTTTAGCTACTGTAAGGTTCTATATAGATTTACTGGACAATAAGATTTTATGCTCCATGAGGCCTAGGGTGCCTAATAAATTATTGTTGGTGTTAACTAACAATCATTGCAAAATATATTTCACCACCTTTAAAGTTGCACCCATTTGATTTCTCTCCTTGTTTCAAAACAAAACATATGCATGATTTAATGCATGAGGAACTTGCATTTTTTATGGCAGCCACTGCCCTTTTAAATCCATTGCTACTCCCTTTCTTATTATTTAGTAGCCTTCCTAGCTCTTTGTTTAATAGGAATTTCAGAATTGTGCTCTCCAAGTTGAAGACAGAGGTGATCCTGCATGAAAATTAGGGAATATCACGCTATGGATTGAGGGATTTTACACTGCGGCATGCATTTTTTGTTTGCAATTTCCACTTATTTTAAAAGAAGCCACTTGCTTTTTGAGTCAGTGGCAGTTCTGAAAGAGCATCCATCACCCCCAATCTCGCACTCATTCCCACCCCCTGTAATCCATTCCTTCATGCCCATCAACTATGTCCTTTTGCACACTACCATCACCCTCTCTGATAGTGAGACTTGTATCTACCCTCAACAGATGCAGAAAATAAAATATTCTAAGTATTCTAAGTTTGTAAAGAATTAGGGTTAACATGCAGATATAGGCAGAATACCCACTAAGTTTTAAGTTAAATCCTTACCTAGATCTGGATGACCCTTCTGCTTACAGCTGAACTTTGAAGAATGACTAAGTTAATACATATAAGCTAAAGCAAGGATCAGAAAGGTTGCACCTCACTTTGAACAAAGACAGGCAGTTTGTGATTTGCAACTTGTTTGAGGAAATATCAGATTTGTAACTGTGCCTGTTTCATGTGGGCTTTTTGTGTAGGTTTGCAAAAGTTACGCACATCTGTTTCTTTGAGCCACTACCAGCAAAAAAATGTAGCTGTTTTTCTTTCTGTTTCTTTATATCATACAGTGTGGAAGAGCCAATGTTGTAACACTCGCACAAGCTTTTCACCGATATACCACTGTCCAGTTTTTTCAAGAGTTCAACCGTATCTTTAATGGATAATGTGCGGTGTTTTCACTTCACAGCATGAGGTGCATTTCCTTTACTCACTGGGGTCGTAATTGGGGCTAAAAAAGAGTCAATGATATTAATAAATGCAGGAAAACAAGCAGGCATCGCCTCTCTGTGCTTACAAGAGTGTGCCAACACATGAACAGATCTAGCACAACCAAAACAATGTGCAGCAGATTGGTACGGTAGCCTGGGAAATTTGAAATTACAGTTGTGTGAAAAATTTGAAATCAGTGCCAGATTATCGAAGGAACCGGATTACAGGTAGTCGGATTAGTGAAGGTCGACTGTACTGGGTAAATTAATTGGTCATTGTAAATTCCCTCGTGATTAGGTTAGGGTTAAACCGGAGATGTCGGGGGTTGCAGGTCAGTGCAACTGGAAGAACTGGAGGGCCTATTCTGTGCAGTACCTCTGAAGAAATAAACAAAAGCATCTCAGGTAGTTTCCTTTTGAGAGTCGTCTGATTTCTGTGTGCAACAGCAAGCGTTTAAACTGTTCATCATTCCCAATGCAAAGCCCTTGAAACAGTTGAGAACTGAAAGCACTGGACCTAGTTTCTCACTGTGATAAAGGTTCAAAGGTTCATTTTATTGTCAAAGTATGCACGTACAATACAACTTGGATACTTGTCTTCTCCAGATAGTCATGAAATACAGAAAGACCTTGGAAGTTGTTGAAAGAAAAGACATCAACTCCCCCCTCTCCCGGCATGAAAAAGAAAGAGAAACAAAACTCGCAAACCCCCAAATTCCCTCACCCCCCCAGCAGAAAGAAACCAGCAACAATAGCATAAAATCCCCATCCCTCCCCGCAGAAAAACAGCAACAATAGCAACAAATCCCCAACCCACCCTACAGAAGAAAATAGCAACAATAACAACCTCTGACCCCTCAGTCTCAGAAAAAAAAGCAACAGTAGCATCAAAACCCCCAACCCCCCCACATGCAAAAAACTAACAGATCACCGACCCACTCACAAGAAAGAAAATGCCAAAAATCTGGAGGAGACCAATATAAAGTGCAATCCAAAATCATATAAATCTCAGAATATCAAAGACATCTTTCCATCAGCAAATGAGGGAGCACAATCTCAATCCTTCCATGTAGAGTGGCCACTCAGGGTCTGAACAGTGTTTACTGATTTGTGCAGCCGATCACTTAGGTTTCTCACAACCAGGCATTGTCCGTGGATTACACATTGCATGGTAAATAGGTTAGGTGCAGCTTTTTTTCAAGAAAGTGATTACCCCACGGTGGCATCCTGTCACGGATGGAGCCCCATCTATTGCACAAGCAAGAATGGTGGTGAGTGAGTGGACTGTCTTTTTCTTCGACAAAATGCTCAACAATCCGAAATATTGACTCCCCTTTCACATCTGTTTCTAGTCCCTTTGCAAATAACAACTCTTGAACCACACTTTCTTCTTTTATGAAGCAAACGTAAACAAGAAGCAAAGATTCAAAGATTTGTTGCCTGGAAAAGTTGATTCATCTAACTGCAAAGCAGATTTTGTTGTCCTAAGTATAGTGCACAATGAGTCGCCCATATTCTCAGACATTTCATCTATCCATCCTTGAAAAGAGCTTTTGCTGAATGGAATCACTTTAGTAATTTGCTCTGGTGACTTATGCAAAACCGTTCCCAGAACCTCCCTTACTGCTGGAAGCATCAGTTCTTCTCCAATTGCATGGGGCTTTCCAGATTTAGCAGTGAGCAATTTAATGCTGTAAGAAGCACAGAAACCGTAACTGTCTTGTTGTGAAGTGCTGGCAAACATAATTTGAAGTGTTTTCCATTTCCTAAGCTTTTATGAGTTGACTAAGTTATTGTTTGCTTCATCAAAATTCAAAGTAAATTTATTATCAATGTATATTTATGTCATCATTCAACCCTGAGATTTATTTTCTTGTGGGCATTCACAGTAACACAATAGAATCAATGAAAAATTGCACCCAACAGAATGGACAACAACCAGTGTGCAAAAGACAACAACTGTGCAAATACAAAAAAAAAGGAAAAAAAAGAATAACAACAATAAAACTTCTAAGGATATACTTTCATCAGTGAAAACAGGGCTCAGAACGCCATGTGAGCAAGTGCAGTTCCGATATGAAGTACACACCACTGAAGGGAAAGTACAACACAGAAAAATGAAAAAAAGTTATCACTATGGAGGAAGGTGTTTACCAATCGAAAAGCACGACTCTCCATGAAAGATAACCCCACGATCTGAACCGACTAGATGTCGATGCAGAAGCGCTGAATGCCTGGCTCAGAGTTGAAGACCTCTTCCCAGAAACACAGGGATTCTTCATGGCAATACAGGAGCAAGTGAGTAACACAAAAAAAAAATCAAAAATACATCATCAAAACTGACAAATTCAAGACAATAAATGCAGAAAATGCCAAGGGAAACCAATGGTTGCAGCAGTTTAACTCAATCTAATTTCTTACACGGACACAATCAAGTGGCTAACATCATTCAACAAATCTTGCTTTAAAACATAAATTCAAAAAGACACCATACTTTATTATAAATACAAGCTTGATCCAGTCTTAGAGTCAGAGTACTACAAAATATTACAACAGATCCTTTATTACAGATAGGAAAATCCATAATAACCGTCTGCAGCGTAACAAGCAAGAACAACTTGCTTAATATATATAACGATTCTAACACAGATAACATGTCACACCACTTTTTTAAAAAGGATGTAGGCAAAAGACAGGCAACTGTTGGCCAGTTAACTTAACATCTGTAGTCGGGAAAATGCTTGAAGCTGTCATTAAGGAAGAAATAATGAAACATGTAGAAAGGAGTAGTTCCATTAGACGGATGCAGCATGGATTCAGAAAGGGCAGGTCCTGTTTGACAAACTTACTAGAGTTCTTTGAAGACATAATGAGTGCAGTGGCTAGAGGGGAACAGGTGGGTGTCGTATACAGGTTTCCCCCACCATCCGAAGGTACAGCGTTCCTATGAAACGGTTCATAAGCCGGAATATCGTAAAGCGAAGAAGCAATTACCATTTATTTATATGAGAAAAATTTGTGAGCATTCGCAGACCCAAAAATAACCAACCAAATCATGGCAAATAACACATAAAACTTAAAATTACAGTAACATATAGTAAAAGCAGGACTGATATGATAAATACACAGCCAATATAAATTAGAAATACTTCCCTACAACGATTGCCTGCTCTGTTCTCCATAGCGAAAATCTCACGCAAGCACTCTTGGCAGAAACATGGCGCAAGTGCCGTCGGCAGAAAATCTCACACAAGCGCTCTCCAGTAACCTTTAAGCTATGAAGCTGCAAAACCATACCAAATAACACGTAAAAATACACAGCCGATATAAAGTAAAAATAATGTTTGTACAGTGTAGTATCACTTATGGGAATCGGGAAGACAGCGTCGAGCACATTGACAATGGTGTGTTAGGCTGAGTCATCAGAGGTTGGGGTGGTGCAGTGGCCCCCACCCTCCGGGCAGCGACCTGATACCGATCCGCGAAGCATGCAGGGGTACAGCGGTAGCCGGGAGGCACCCAGCACATCTTTAAGAAAAAAGCCGAAATAAACAAGCTAATTAATTAGGTGCCGCCCAGCACGTAAATGTCGGCCCAGATCAGAGACGACGCAATCACCTCTGTACTTGGATTTCCAGAAGGCGTTCGATAAGGTGCCGCACAAGAGAGTTATAAAATAAGATACGGATGCATGGAGTCGGAGGGAGTGTATTGGCATGGATAGTGGATTGGTTAACCAATAGAGGGCAGAGAGTTGGTATAAATGGGTGTTTCTCCCCTTGGCAGTCAGTGGTGAATGGGGTGCCACAGGGGTTGGTGCTGGGCTCGTAGCTGTTTACCATTTACATTGATGATTTGGAAGAGGGGACTGAGTGTAGTGTAGCAAATTTGCTGATGACATTAAACTGAGTGGAAAAGCAAATTGTACAGAGGATGTGGAAAGTCTGCAGAGGGATGTAGATAGGTAAGTGAGTGGGCCAAGGTCTGGCAGATGGAATACAATATTGGTAAACGTGAGATCATCCACTCCACTTTGGAAGGAATAATAAAAGAGCAGAATATTATTTAAATGGTGAAGGATTGCAGCATGCTATTGTGCAGAGGGACTTGGGAGCGCTTGTTCATGAATCGCAAAAAGTTGGCTTGCAGGTAGAACAGGTTATTAAGAAGGCAAATGGACTGTTGGCCTTCATTGCTAGAGGGATTGAATTCAAGAGCAGGGAGGTCATGTTGCAACTATACAGGGTACTGGTGAGGCCGCACCTGGAGTACTGTGTGCAGTTCTGGTCTCCATACTTGAGGAAGGATATACTGGCTTTGGAGGCAGTGCAGAGAAGGTTCACCAGGTTGATTCCAGGGATGAAGGGGTTAACCTATGAGGAGAGATTGAGTCGCCTGGGACTATACTCTCTGGAATTCAGAAGAATGAGAGGGGATCTTATAGAAACATACAAAATTTTGAAAGGGATAGATAAGATAGAAGTAGGAAAGTTGTTTCCATTGGTAGGTGAGACTAGAACTAGGGGACATTGCCTCAAGATTCAGGGGAGAAGATTTAGGACGGAGATGAGGAGAAACTGTTTTTCCCAGAGAGTGGTGAATTTGTGGAATTGTCTACTCAGGGAAGCAGTTGAGGCTTCTTTACTAAATATATTTAAGATACAGTTAGATAGGTTTCTACATAGTAGGGGAATTAAGGGTTATGGGGAAGAGGCAGGTAGATGGAGTTGAGTTTACGGACAGATCAGCCATGATCTTATTGAATGGCAGGCAGGCTCGATGGGCTGGATGGCCTACTCCTGCTCCTATTTCTTATGTTCTTATGTTATATACAGAAATCAATAAGTGAAAAACACTAGAAATATGCTAAACTAGAAGAGGAAATTGAAAAACTATGGAACATGAACAGGGTATACATCAACCTAATATTAATATCTATGCCGGCCAGTGGTGTAGAGGGATAAACATTGGACTTTGAGGCAAATGGTCCTGGGTTTGAACCCAGCCATACCCTTGCGCATTTTCCATTTGTGCTGAGTCGAGCATCGAACTAGTAACTTGGCCTTGTGAAAAGGAAAAACAACCACAACAATAGTAATATCTGCAGCTGGTATCATCCTAAAGTCACTACACAGCGATATTTATGTAAATCTCCAGAGAGCCATAATACAAACCCCACAAGAGCAGTCTGAAAGTTCCTAGAGATCGAGAAATGAATGTGTTTGGCTACTCTCATATCTCAGGTTTTACCAGTTTGAACTGAGAAAAAAATAAAAATACAACAACAATAACAATAAATAAGCAGACGTGGACCCCTAGTAAGGAATCCCTGCTTTAAACAATTACAATTCTGAGTGTGTCCATCATGTTACTTGTAATGGCGATCACAAACCAAAACTAAACAATGCTCATTAGTTAAAAGATGGTTTGTTGCAGGCACAATGCTAAATAATTATCATTAATATCTGACAAACAAATATATTGTGTTTTTTAAAATACCTACACTGTGGCTGGCATAGTATTTTACCTGTAACTATGAATCTGGATGCATGATAAGTGCAAGCTTCAATTAATTTAATCTTACAAATGAACAGTGGTATTGCAACCGAGCTCCCGATACTCCAATGTGCCTTTTGTGTACAGGTATAGATATTGTCTTACACATGCAACACACATAAAAAATGCTGGTAGGACACAGCAGGCCAGGCAGCATCTATTGGAAGAGGTACAGTTGACGTTTCGGGCTGAGATCCTTCGTCAGGACTAACTGAAAGAAGAGATAGTAAGAGATTCCCCCAACCCCACTTTCAAATCTCTTTCTATCTCTTCTTTCAGTCAGTCCTGACGAAGGGTCTCCGCCCAAAACATCGTCTGTACCTCTTCCAATAGATGCTGCCTGGCCTGCTGTATTCTACCAGCACTTTTTATGTGTGTTGCTTGAATTTCCAGCATCTGCAGATTTCCTCGTGTTTGCATTGTCTTGCACATATTTTATTTTGAAGTGTGAGCATAACAGTTCTTAGTGTATTCTGATGCACCCACTTGTAACAGGCCATATTTTTCTCATAGCAATTGAGTGTAATTGTGGACTGTATTATAGAACACAAACAATTGGTCAAACAGTCCAAGTCTTTAGCTAATAGCACACATGAACCTACAGTGTGCATTGAACAGTATTTCCTGAACTAACATATGCAAGTAGTGTTTCTATTCTGTATTTTCATCAATAAAGGGGCAGATGTGATCCTGAGAACAGAATGGGTTCAAATATAGCAGATATTGATTTTAAAACATTAAGCTTTCTTTAAGATGAAGATGTTTCATAAACATTGGCCCCTCTAGTGTGTATAACTGGCCCTAGTTCTGGATTATCTAAAATGTACTGTTGATGTTGAGGAAACTAATTGTAGTAGCAGAGATGTGGTTTTTGAGGAGGATGCAAAGAATATCATGGATGAAACGAATATCTAACAAGAATGTTATGAGCAGAGCAAGGACAAAAAGAGAAATAATGTATGAAATCATGAAAAGACAACGTAACTTCATTGGACATGTGATTAGGAAAGAGGAGTTAGAATGCACAGTAATTATGGGAAAGATTGAAGGGAAGAAAGCAAGAGGAAGACAAAGACAAATGATGATGGAGACAGCAGCCAGAGGACTGAAAATGAATACCAATGAATTGATCCACCTGACCTGAAAAAGGAGTGTGCGGGCCATGGCAGTCAAAGCTCAAACTGGGCATGGCACCTGATGATGATAATGACTGTTGATGCCATTCTGTTTTATGTTCAAGTTACAAATTTATGTTTGCCATTCAATTAATGTTTTGATGCTCCAACATGGCTTCTAGATACACTTAAACTGGTAGCTACCTATCAGTTGTTGTATTTCGTTAATCCTAATCTTGAGTGTAAAATTACTGCATTGTTACTTAACGAATTTCAATTTCTGGCAGTTACCAAGCACAGTTGATTTAGTTACAAAAGCAGAAACTGCTGTTATTGCAAATCTGATACAATAACCACAGCTGATTCTGGTTAAATGGGCCATTAGTTAATTGGGGCAGCTGCTTATTTGGGACAACTCTTAAAGAACAAAAATGAATCGAGAATATAGCCAGGATTTCCTACATTCATTTGGGACACTACGCCACTTAATTGGAACAGGAAACTGTTGCTGAACAGTTTCTAACTACCGTCAGTCACGTACATTTGTGTGGCTGTTAGACGCTACACTGTACTTAGAGCAAACCGTTTCAAAATAATGTCCGTTGCATGTGCTTATGTCAAAAAAAACTGAATTTTGTCACTGATAGTTGATGAGAAATAAGCAGTAAGATAATTAAAAATTGTTATGCTCAGTGTGGTTTCAAGCACTTTGACTTGCAGATCTGTGAAATGGCCGGGAGTGAAAATGAAACTATTTCACTAATTCAGCAAGTCAGGAACTACAAATAATCTAAAGGTATTGATAATCATCTTGAATGTCACAATGAAAATGAAGATTTGGAGGATGCAACGATTTCAGTCACATGCACTTGTGTGGCCATTAGACACTACACTGTGCTTAGAGCAAACAGTTTTTAATAGAGTCAGTTACATGTGCTGTGTTGTGTTATTTATTTGGACCAACCAACACCAAATTAAAAAGCAGTGAGTTTTGATTCTACTTCATGCAGCAAGGCAATGAAGGCAGTGCATTATCTCCACTATATGTCTGTGGAGATTTTGTTCATTTACAGTCAATCAAAAAAACACAGCAGTATAGACTGTATGAATTCCTCCATCGATATCTATTAGGAACTAATACACAGTTTGATAGTATTGGTAGTGTTCCAATTTGTTCTGTCTTCCATTTAGATACATAATTTATTACTCAGTTAAATGGTACTTCGTATTTTTTAAATATATTTTTAACTGTTTCCATAAAACTTCGGCTAATTGGGGCAGCCGCTTAATTGGGCCAAAATGTACTGGTCCCAAAGTGTCCTAGTTAATTGGAATGTACTGTATTTTTTTTGCAGAAGTGGCCACACCTGCTGTGTTCTTCCAGCATTTTCTTTTTATATTAATATATTTAGCTTCTGTGACAAGAATACACATAGATGTTAGCTGTCCTGTGTGATCAGCAGTTGGTCTGCCACCTGTCTTCGGGGGAGAGAGAGATAAGGAAGACAATGGAGCAGCATTTGGGAGATGTGTAATGAAGGGACGGGAGAGAGAGCTGTCTAGAGCGGCTCCCCCTTTGAACCCTGAACTGTTTGAAGTGATGGACAGGCGATAACCCAGCAGGGGGATAAAAAAGGACAGGTTCGCTAAGGCAAGACACACACGACACCACGAGGTAACGAGACCCTGGAAACGGTGCACCCCCGCAAGTACGCGGGAGTCGTTTGGAAGGCTGGTTGCGGAACCAAGCCATAGATGCACAGGGTGGAAAGGTACGATCGGCGGGAACCCGGTGTGTGTCCACCCTTGCTTGGGCGCCAGGTTCACTGCAGAGGATCGACCGCATCTGGAGGAGGGGTCACAGTCGGTGACCTCAGGTGACATCACAAAGGACTCGCCCGAAAGCTGCTTGTGAGCAATATCGCAGGTCTGTGAGTGGAAGCCGTTTTGAATGATCATTCGTTCCTGTTCTCTCTCTCTCCTTCCCCCCACATTGTCCATCGCTATGGCAACGATTACTGTGAACTGAACTAAATTGAACTGGACTTTGTGTCACTTTGAAACTGGTCATTTACCCCTAGACAACGATAGAGCTTGATTAATCTTGTCTTAATTCTGTGTACATGTGTGTTTATCATTGCTGAACTGTTGCATTTATTATCCTTTTTTGATTAGAGTACTGTGCTGCTTGTTTCTTTAATAAAACTTTCTTAGTTCTAGTAATCCAGACTCCAACTGAGTGATCCATTTCTGCTGGTTTGGCAACCCAGTTATGGGGTATGTAACATAAGTGGGGTTCTCGTCCGCAATTTTGAACGCTAAATTTGGAACAGAGTAAATTGATTGGGTCAAAATTCCTGAAAGAAAGAAAAGACAAACAGCAGAAATGGAGGCTGAGGAATTTATAAAGGCGCCGACCTTGGAGGCATTAGAGGATGCCAGGAAATCGGAATTGGCAGCTGTGGCCAAATGGTTGAATCTTGCTAAGGGGAAGTCGACAATGAGGAGAGAGGAGATACACAGAGCTATCGTAGAGCACTATGTATCTAAAGATGTGTTTCCCCAAGGCGAGCTGGAGGTGGTGTCTATTGAAAAACCTGCTGGAGACGCGGTACAGGTGCAGCTTGAAAAACTGAGACTCGAGCACGAGTTCCGGGTACGGCAGTTGGAGCGAGAATAGAAAGAGAGGGACAGACAGTTGCAGCGAGAAGAGAAGGAGAGAGAGTTAGAAAGGCAGGAGAGAGAGTTAGAAAGGCGGGAGAAAGAGAAACAGTTAGAAAGGTAGGAGAGAGAGAGAGAGAGACAGCTGGAGCGAGAGGAGAAACAGAGGGAAAGGGAATTTGAGCTGGAGAAGTTAAAGATAAGGGCAGAGCAGGGGCTCGTGCCGAACCAAGGTGGAGGGTTCCGGGCGACCCAGGAGGTTAGGCTGGTTCCCCCATTTGCTGATACCGACGTGGATCGGTACTTCCTCCATTTCGAAAAAGTGGCTATAAGTCAGGACTGGCCGAGGGATAAGTGGGCTGTTTTACTTCAGAGTGTACTGAAAGGGAAAGCCCAAGAAGCTTACTCAACTTTGTCCGCGGAAGATGCCCAGAGGTATGAGGTGGTAAAAGAGGCCATCCTCAGGATTTATGAGTTGGTCCCGGAGGCATACCGGCAGAGGTTCCGGAATGTGAGGAAGCAGTGGGACCGCACGTATTTAGAGTTTGCCAGTGAGATGCAGACATATTATGAGCGTTGGTGCACCTCGAAGGAGGTAGAGGGGGATTATGGCAGACTGCTACAGCTAATCCTGATTGAGCAGTTTAAAGGTTGTGTCCCTGAGGGTATGAGACCCTACCTAGATGAGAAAGAGGCAGCCACGTTAGCCGCAACTGCTAAGTTAGCGGATGAGTATGTGTTGACGCATAAAATGAAGTTTGCCCCGAGTAAAGGCTACCGGAAGGGTAGTCAGGACTGCAGGAGAGTCCGCCGGAAAATCTGAAAGTAAGCCGGGGACTAGTGAGAAGGATAAGGTAGACCAGGAGCAGTCTGGCAGGAAGTCTCCTGGGGTCGTCTGTTATAATTGCGGGAAAGTCGGACACTTTGTGTCCAGGTGCTTTGCTCCAAAGAAGGAGACGGGAAAAGGAAAAACAGCAATTTTGACTGGCTGTATTGAGCTGGTACATGAACCACTAGGGAAGGACAGGTCTGCCAAAGTTCAGGAAGGGCGCGAGAAGTTTATCTCAACCGGATTGGTGTCAGTGAAGGATGGGTTAAAACCAGTTCCATTGCGGATCTGGAGAGACACAGGAGTGTGTCAGTCACTGATACTGAAGAGTGTATTAGAGTTTAGCTCAGAAACCCAGACTGGGGAGGTAGAGGTCAAAGGTGTTGGGGAAGGGACAGAGTCAGTCCCTTTGCACCAGATACACTTACAAAGCAACCTGGTCTCTGGACTAGTCACGATCGGAGTGAGGTCCGAATTACCGATGAAAGGCGTGGAAATCTTGCTCGGTAATGACATCACCGGGGAAATCGTGTTCCCAGTCGTGAGATTGACATGTCAGCCTGCCAGCATTGAGGCCCCGCCCATGGACTCACAGGTTCATCACGGGACTGCAGCAGTGAATTTAGCTGAGATGCTTCTGCCAGTCTTGTACGAGATGGGGGTAGAAAATGAAAAGAAGGAGTGTAGTGAGACAAGAGGTAGTGAGGGAGCTGGGACAGACATAGCAGTAGCCAGGAAAGAATTTGTGCAGACGCAGGAGCGAGACGAGGGGCTGATGGTTTTGGCAGAGACAGCTCTCTCTGACACAGACTTAACAAGGGAACTAGTAGGCTATTGTGCGGAGGAGGAAGTGCTAAGGAAGAAAGGGAAATCAAGTACAGTACCCGCAGATGAGGAATGGGGGGTGGTGCAAAAGAGTTATGAGGATGAGATTTTTAATCTGGCCCACAAGGTACCCCCCGGTGGACA
Source organism: Mobula birostris (assembly GCF_030028105.1). Taxonomy (NCBI): domain Eukaryota; kingdom Metazoa; phylum Chordata; class Chondrichthyes; order Myliobatiformes; family Myliobatidae; genus Mobula; species Mobula birostris. The sequence goes on along the minus strand of NC_092370.1, from coordinate 167,893,936 downwards.
TTTTGCGGTGCTGGAGGAAACAGTTGGTGGAATCATGAAAGAGATTTACCGGCTGCCCAGGGGGAGGATGTTATTGATTATGGCTGATGCGAACTGGGACGGTCACAGGCTTTTGATATGCTAACAAACCTAGTCGGGGTTAGCGCAAAAATCAATGAAGCTAGGGTCCCCCTGATAAGAGAAAAAAAACATTTTGAAAAGATTAGTATGGTATCGATCAGATGGGAGAAGGCTATTGTTTTGGCCAGGTCTGCTGATAAGGTCTCTCCCTTAATCTCCGAACAAAGCAACTCTTTAGGAGAAGTAATTAAACGACTTGCACCCGTGTGTTTGATTGTCCCAAGGCGATGCAAAGAACTGGGACGTTGGGTGATGTCTGTTACAATAGGGCAGCCTAGTAAGCAACATCCATATAGAATGAGTAATTCAGTGACTAAAGGGCTGACGAACACAGAGGTGTGTATTGGCAATTTAATATGGCTGTCTGAAGCCAGCTTGATAGTGAACCTTGAAAAAAATGAGTTCGGCCACACGAAGGTCTCTTACCTGGGAATTGTGGTGACACAGGGGCAGCTGGCAGCGATGCAAGCTACAGTGCAGGCTATCTCTGATATCCCAACCCCGACAGACAAGAGGGCCCTCAGAAGGCTCTTGGAGATGGTGGGGTACTGTAGGAAGTTTTGCAATAACTCTGCGGTTACTACCCCTCTCCCTCCTACTAAGCCCTTGCGAGAGAAAACTAAGTCGGAATGGGACGACCCTTGTTATTGTGGTCCGGGACGACCCTTGTTATTGTGGTCCGGGACAAAACCAAATGAGAGGTTACATTGATCACAATTCATCAGTGTTTTTGGCCACTATGAAGTTTGCTAAGTTGGAGCCTGGTCTAAGGGATTATTAATAACATATAAAAGGAACAGAAAATTTGATGGCTGACTGTCTGTCAAGGTGTTGACAACTTCAAACTCGCTGTGTTAGCCAAATAGCTGATAAAGATGTATATTTGTGTGTGTATCAAATAATGTATTCATGTTTGTAATTTTTACCCCCCGGTAAAAATCCTTAAAGGGGGGAAGTGTGACAAGAATACACATAGATGTTAGCTGTCCTGTGTGATCAGCAGTTGGTCTGCCACCTGTCTTCGGGAGATGGAGAGATAAGGAAGACAATGGAGCAGCATTTGGGAGATGTGTAATGAAGGGACAGGAGAGAGAGCTGTCTAGAGTGGCTCCCCCTTTGAACCCTGAACGGTTTGAAGTGATGGACAGGCGATACCCCAGCAGGGGGATAAAAAGGGACAGGTTCGCTAAGGCAAGACACACACGACACCACGAGGTAACGAGACCCTGGGAGCAGTGCCCCCCCCCCGCAAGTTGGCGGGAGTCGTTTGGAAGGCTGGTTGTGGAACTAAGCCATAGACGCACAGGGTGGAAAGGTACGATCAGCGGGAACCCGGTGTGTGTCCGCCCTTGCTTGGGTGCCAGGTTCACTGCAGAGGATCGACCGCATCTGGAGGAGGGGTCACAGTCGGTGACCTCAGGTGACATCACAAAGGACTCGCCCGAAAGCTGCTTGTGAGCAATATCGCAGGTCTGTGTGTGGAAGCCGTTTTGAATAATCATTCATTCTTGTTCTCTCTCTCTTTCCCCCCACATTGTCCATCGCCATGGCAACGATTACTATGAACTGAACTAAATTGAACTGGACTTTGTGTCACTTTGAAACTGGTCATTTACCCCTAGACAACCATAGAGCTTGATTAATCTTGTTATCTTAATTCTGTGTACGTGTGTGCTTATCATTGCTGAACTGTTGCATTTATTATCCTTTTTTGATTAGAGTACTGTGTTGCTTGTTTCTTTAATAAAACTTTCTTAGTTCTAGTAATCCAGACTCCAACTGAGTGATCCATTTCTGCTGGTTTGGCAACCCAGTTACGGGGTACGTAACACTTCCAATTTAAGAGAAATGAAATGAATGCAGATTAGGCCAATGTAATACTGTAGGATAAAAGCTGAATTGTTTAGATCTCTGATTTATTTCTGAAGAGTATTTTTGCAGGCCCAAGATGAACATGAAATTTCTATTGTTTTCATGATTTTCCAGCTTTGAATGATAGTCCAGGCATACACTTAAGTTTAAGTTAAGCAAGAAAGTTTAAAGACTTCACCTCAGAACAGAAAAACCTAATTATCACATAATGTTCAGCCAAAAAAGAAGAAAATTCTAGACCAGGGATAAACAAAACTTTTTGAGAGCTGTGCCCAAATTGGTGATAACCTTCTAAAAAATTCTCTCGCATGCTATAGTGATTTTTACCAGAGATAATCAACGTTTAATGAATTAGTAATAATAGTTATGGACTTTTTTTCAGGAAAGAGGACAAGTTCTGTTGCTTATTACATGTATTCATTGTTTTACTATTAAAATATAACAGAAATAAATGAAACATTTTAGAAAACATGCTCAAAATTATTAATATTCATTTCAAAAAACTATTGAAAATATCATAATTTCTAAATAGTATTGTCCTGTAACATTTTCTATCCAGATGTTGATGTGTACACCAGATCTGCAAGCATTTCAATATGAATCACCCAATGTCACGTGCCCTTGCAACCGTCTGGTAGGTGCCAACCTGGTGTGAGAAGTTTCCTGTGAAAATATCTCACTGCTCTCAGGCTGTAAAAAATCATTTGCTGTTTCATTAGACAGTTCAGATAATCATTATGTATCTTTTTATTACGAGTGGGATTTAAAAAATTGAGGGGTGCAACTGTATGTTGTGTGGCAACAAAACTTTTACACATGCCATAGCTTTGCCACCGTTGTAGACCCTTCAGCATAAAACCAAAGTCTAGAATTTACTCATTAATATCTGATCAGTGATAGTTACAAGAAATGTAATTTACAACGAAAATGTAGCATTACTCTTCAAGGAACTCAAACTGAACATGCAATGTGCATGTATCAAAAAAAAAACCTGATTAGCTACAATTATATTTTAGAATCTTGATTCAGATTAATTTTTCACATGTACATTGAAGTATACAGTGAAATTGAAGTATACAATGACACAGTGAAATGTGTCATTTGTGTTAATAAGCAACAGGCCCAGGGATGTGGTGAGAGCAGTCTGAAAGTGTCATGATACATTTCAGTGTCAACAGAGCACTGAGCAATGTTGAGGACTGAGAAAAAAAGTTCTACAAATGCTGAATAATTCTGGAAACAGTGATGCCTGGATCTCACTTGTTCCATTTGCTGAATTTGTTTACTCATCTTGGTAATCCAAGAAATATGAATTCCAACAGAAGCAAATATTCTGTCAAAGTATACAGAACAACTGAAAATTTTGACAAGCTGAAATCAGCGCGAAAGGCCAGTTGTTAGTGACACAGCAAGAGGTTTAGAAAGAGCTCAAGAGCTTTTAGCTTCATTTTGGCAGGCAGAAATCAGCATGAGGCCAATAAAATGAAAGGAGGTGTAAGTGGTTGGCCATTATTGGAGTGGGGCTTTGGCTCAACAGGCTTGGGCGAGCACAGGTGGAGATATTAAGTACGTAAGAAAGTTTCCAGTAAGCTTTTTCTTCTGTAAGTACATAGCTAGTGCACAGAGAATGGGTCCAAAAGTAATCGTATATTCCCTGTGTGAGATATGGAAATTCAGATACCTTCGTTCTCCCTGATAGTTACATCTGCACAAAGTGCATCGAGCTGCAGCTCCTTAGAGACCATGTTAAGGAACTGGAGCTACAGCCTTCGGCTTATATGAGAAAATGAGGAGGGGATAGATAGGAGCTACAGGGAGGTAGTCACCGCTAAGTTGCAAGAGGTATCCTGGGTGACTGTCAGGAGAGGGAAAGGGAATAGGCAGCCAGTGCAGAATACCCCGTGGCTATTCCACTCAATAAAAAGTGTACCGCTTTGGATACTGTTGTGGTGAGGGGGGTGGAGAAACGACCTGCTGGGGGAAGCCACAATGACTGGGTCTCTGACACTGAGCCTGGCTCTGTGGCTCAGAAGGGAAGGGGGGAGGAGTGCTGTTAGCGATCGGGAATTCCATAATTAGAGGAGCAGAAAGCAGATTCCTTGGATGTGAAAGAGACACTCAGATGGTATGTTGCTTCTCAGGTGCTAGGGTCAAGGATGTTGTGGTAAACCATATATGTATGTTGTAACTGGGTTACCTGTCTGGACGCGCCCCTCTGCTGACTGCTCCAGTGGCTCCTCCCACAGACCCTGAATAAAGGCGATTGCGCCATTGCTCCTCCTCCTCAGTCCAGGGGCAGATACTCAGCATGGTGGAGGTCACATTTTGCTGCTAATAAAAGCCTTTCAGTATTTACTCTACTTCCAGTCTTTTGGAGTTATTGATAGTGCATCAATACTTTTAGCAGTAATTTTAAAGCATGGAACACGTTCTGAGACCCGACAAGTTAGACCTCGAACCGCAAACACCTGAAGCTGGAAACGCTTTTGAAATCTGGCTGGCCTGCTTCGAATCATACCTAGCGGAGATTAAAGCGACTGAGTCCACTGCGAACCACAGAGTTCTACTCTCCATGGTCAGTCCACGGGTCTACTCGATGATCAGAGACGAGACGAGCTACAACGGCGCGATGAGCGCCCTCAAAAGACAATACCTGCGGCCGGTAAACACCGTCTATGCGCGCCATCGCTTAGCGACGCAGCAGCAACGGTCCAGGGAGTCAAGTGCTGAGTTTGTCCGGGCCCTACAGACACTTGTGCAGACCTGCAACTGCCGAGAACTGACAGCCGAACCCCATACGGAGCTCCTAGTGAGAGACGCCTTCGTCACGGGGACCAGTCAGTGTATGTGCGCCAGCGGCTGCTGGAATGAGCTGATCTTACCTTACGTTCGGCGATTGAGCTGGCCGACATGCTAGAGGCTGCTCTGTACAACTCTAAGGCTCTCCAGGCACGCGATCCCCCGATGGCCTTGTGGGCGCCGCAGACCCCACAACCCGCCGGTGAATCGACCATGGCTGCTGCCAGTCGCGAGTCCGTGAAGTGCTACTTCTGCAGACTCGAGAAGCACCCCCGGAAACGCTGCCCGGCCCGAGAAGCTACCTGCTCCAGCTGTGGAAAAAGGGCCACTTTGCCAAGGTCTGTAAGTCAAAACCGCGAGCGGGATCAAGTAGCGCCATGTGCAAGGCATGGGGGTCGCCATCTTCCCTGCACGCCACCACCACGTGGGAGACATGGGGGCGGCCATCTTGGTCGGCGCCCCCTCCCACCGCCTACAACCAACGGGTGCTCACGGGGCACCCTACCGCGCCAGACCAAGACAGCAACTCAACCCTGGCCTCAGTGACCCTTGACCAAAGCGCTCCCCACCAGCTCACAAGGTCAATGATGGACATCCTGGTGGAGGGGCGCAGGACAAGCTGCCTGTTTGACACAGGCAGCACGGAGAGTTTTATCCACCCGGACACGGTGCAGCATTGCGGACTCGCGATATGGCCGGTAAGTCAAAGGGTTGCCATGGCTTCCGGGTCGCATACAACAGACATCCGGGGGGGGTTGTGTAGCGACGCTAGTGGTGCAGGGCACAGAATATTGAGACTTCACGTTACTGGTCATGCCTCAACTGTGTGCCCCTGTGCTATTGGGGCTCGACTTCCAGAGCCACCTGAAAAGCGTGGCAATGGAGTATGACAGGCCCCTCCCACCAATCACTGTTGGAAATCCTCAGTTTTGTAGGAATACGTCACATACCCCGCTACTGACCACCCACACACACCGACCCGCACTTCCCACCCAACATCATGCCAACAGCCGCACTACCGACACCCCTTGTGGCCTCCCCACCCTCAGGATCCCTCCCCCACCGCTGTTCACCAACCTGACCCCCGACTGTAAACCTGTGGCAACTAAAAGCAGGAGGTACAGCGCGGGGGACAGAGTCTTCATTAAGTCGGAGGTGCAGCGGCTGCTCAGGGAGGGTGTCACTGAGGCAAGCACAAGTCCTTGGAGGGTGCAGGTGGTGGTTGTTCAGAGCGGGGAGAAGAATAGGATGGTCGTGGACTATAACCAGACCATCAATAGGTTCACGCAGCTCGACGCGTACCCTCTACCCTGCATCGCGGATATGGTCAATCAGATAACACAGTACAAGGTGTACTCGACCATAGACCTAAAATCCGCTTACCATCAGCTCCCCATCCGTCAGGAGGACCGCCCTTACACTGCCTTCGAGGCGGACGGCAGGCTTTATCAATTCCTGCGCGTCCCCTTCAGTGTCATGAATGGTGTATCTGTCTTCCAGAGGGCAATGGACCAGATGGTGGACCAGTGCCAACTGAAGGCCACGTTCCCATATCTAGATAACATCACCAACTGCGGTCACGACCAGCAGGATCACAGCAATAATGTCCAAAAATTTTTCCAAGAGGCCAAAGCTTTCAACCTCACCTATAACAAGGACAAGTGCGTATTTGGGACCACCCGACTTGCTATCCTTGGGTGTGTCGTGGAGGACAGAGTCATTGGCCCTGACCCCGACCGTATGCGCCCTCTGTTGGAACTCCCTCTTCCCAACACCCTCAGAGCCCTCAAAAGGTGCCTGGGCTTCTTTTCATATTACGCCCAATGGGTCTCTAACTACGCAGACAAGGCCCGCTCCCGGTCAAGTCCGCCACATTCCCCCTCTCAGCTGAGGCCCACGTGGCCTTCAGCTGCATTAAAGAGGAATTTGCCAAGGCAGCAATGCATGCAGTGGATGAGGCCATTCCCTTCCAAGTAGTGAGTGACGCCTCCGACTTCCTGCTGGCTGCTATTCTCAACCAGGCGGGAAGACCGCTGGCATTCTTCTCCCGTACCCTTCAAGGCCCTGAAATTCGGCACTCCACGGTGGAGAAAGAGGCCTAGGCCATAGTGGAAGCTATTAAGCACTAGAGGCACTATCTCACTGGCAAAAAGTTCACCCTGCTGACTGACCAGCGCTCAGTTGCATTCATGTTTAATAACCAACAGCGGGGCAAAATCAAAAATGATAAAATTCTGAGGTGGAGAATTGAACTCTCCACCTTCAACTATGACATCATGCACAGGCCTGGGAAACTCAATGAGCCCTCCGATGCCCTATCCCGGAGAACGTGTGCCAGAGCGCAGATCGACCAGCTATATGCCCTACATACAGATCTTTGCCACCCGGGGGTCAACCGGCTTTTCCACTTCGTGAAAGCCCGGAACCTGCCTTACTCCCTTGAGAAGATCAGGATGATGACCAGGGACTGCCAAGTCTGCGCAGAGTGCAAACCGCACTTCTACCGACCCGAAAAGGCTTAACTCATCAAGGCCACCCGCCCCTTTGAGCGACTGAGTGTTGACTTTAAGGGCCCCCTTCCCTCCACCAACCGCAATGTGTACTTTCTTAACGTTATCGATGAGTACTCACGGTTCCCCTTTGCCATCCCCTGCCCCGACACCACTACCACGTCAGTTATAAAAGCCCTGCGCAAGCTCTTCACTCTGTTCGGATACCCATGCTATATCCACAGTGACAGAGGGTCCTCGTTTATGAGTGACGAGCTGCGCCAATATCTACTGGCTAGGGGAATTGCAACCAGTAGGACCAGGAGCTATAATCCCCGGGGGAATGGACAGGTGGAGAAGGAGAATGTCATGGTGTGGAAAGCCACACTCTTAGCCCTCAGGTCAAAGGGACTGCCAGTCTCCCGCTGGCAGGAGGTCCTTCCCGAGGCACTCCACTCCATCCGCTCCCTGTTATGCACAGCCACCAATGCCACCCCTCATGAGCGACTCCTTTCTCTTCCCAGAAAGTCGACCACTGGGACTACCCTACCAACTTGGCTGACATCCCCGGGGCCAATGCTGCTCCGGAAACATGCGAGGAGCAATAAATACTCCCCGATGATCGAGAGGGTTCACTTACTTCATGCACCCCCAGTATGCCTATGTGGTTTTGTCTGATGGGCGGGAGGACACGGTTTCCTTCCGTGACCTGGCGCCCGCAGGAGCACCGGGCCCCTACCCTGAACACGCCGTGGTGACTATTGACCCTGTACCCACCGATGTATGTACCCACGAGACACCACGCACTCCAAGCCCTACACAGACACCACACGACACTCCCATACCGGCCGCGACGCACACACACGAGGGATTACCGACGCCTAACGTGCTGGCACCTGAAGTCAGGCCGGAGCCAGCACAATCACTGTCGCCGGTGCAATCACCACCGGTGCTACGTAGATCACAGCGACAGACTCGACCGCCTGATAGACTTAACCTGTAAATATACTTGTTTTAAATATTGTCAGTCACTTCACCCTGCGGGACTCTTTTTAACAAAAAGGGAGGGTTGAGTGTGGTAAACCACATATATATGTTGTAACTGGGTTACCTGTCTGGACACGCCCCTCTGCTGACTGTTCCTGTGGCTCCTCCCACAGACCCCTGAATATGCTCATTGCTCCAGGGGCAGATACTCAGCATGGTGGAGGTCACATTTTACTGCTAATAAAAGTCTTTCAGTATTTACTCTACTTCCAGTCTTTTGGAGTTACTGATGATGCATCAGATGTATTGGATCAGGTTCATGGCATTGTAAAGGGGGAGGGTGAACAGCCAGAAGTCACGGTGCATATATCGACATAGGTAGGAAATGGAGAAGGACCCGAAGAGAGAATATAAGGAGTCAGGCAGAGAGCTGAAAAGCAGGACCTCCAGGGTAGTAATCTCTGGATTGCTGCCTGTGTCTTGTGCTAGTGAGAGTAAGAAAAGGATATTTTGGCAATTAAGTGTGTTGCTGAGGAATTGGTGCGGAGAGCAGGGTTTCTGATTTCTGGATTATTGGGATCTCTTCTGGGGAAAGTATGACCTGTACAAAAAGGATGGGTTACCACTGAACCTGAGGGAGACTTTGGGTGGGTTTACTAGAGCTGCTGGGGAGAGTTTAAACAAACTTGGCAGGGGGTTGGGAACCAGAGTGGTAGGGCTGAGGGTGGGACAGTTGGTATACAAGTAGATGCAATGTGTGGTGAGATTGTGAGGAAGGAAAGGCAGATGATAGAGCAAAATTGCAGCCAGTGGGGCAAATTAAGGTAAAAATGAAAAAGGGAGATAAATACAGGACTGAAGGTGTTATATTTGAATGCATGTAGCATATGGAATAAGGTAGATGATCCTGTGGCACAGTTATAGTTTGGCTGGTATGATGCTATGGGCATCACTGAGTCGTGGCTGAAAGATCATAGTTGAGAGCTTGACCTCCAAGGATCAACCGTATCAAAAGAACCAGCAGGAAGGCAGAGAGGATATGATAGCAACACACATCAAAGTTGCTGGTGAACGCAGCAGGCCAGGCAGCATCTCTAGGGAGAGGTACAGTCGACGTTTCGGGCCGAGACCCTTTGTCAGGACCTTTCCAGCATCTGCAGAATTCCTCTTGTTTGCGAGGATATGATAGGTCTGGTGGTAAAAAAATGAAATTAAATACTCAGAAAGAAGTGACATAGAATTGGAAAATGTAGAATTCTTGTGGGTAGAGTTAAGAAACTGCAAAGGTATAAAGACCCTGATGGGAGTTATATGCTGGCTTCAGAAGAGTAGCTGGGATGTGGGCTACAAATTACAATGGGAAATAGAAAAGGCATGCAAAAAAGGCAATGTTGTGATTCTCATGGCAGAACAGGGAACATAGTTGCAATTCTGTAACAGGGTCAGCCATGATGGAGCGGCAGAGCAGACTCGATGGGCCAGATAGTCTAATTCTGCTCATATGTCTTATGGTCTAATTTCCTAAACTGGTACATGGCTATCTTTAGATTGATAGTGTGATTTTGGATGCAATCAGTAAGTTAATATATCAACCGTGGCATCAACTGAATTTGTCATTGAAACAGCCAAGCCATTAAAAATTACTATTTCAGTGTGGATCAGTTAAAGAAATAGGACAGATGGAAAATGAGCAAAGAAAGAGCATATAATAAATAGGATGCAAAGGAAAGAAGTTTCTGTTTCCTCATTTTAGTACTTGTCTGCAAATCTATTTCAACCTTTTGGAATCTTGTGCAGTGACCCTCTGAACATTAGAATTGTGTTAAATCTGTATTTTTTCATATAACTTTGAATTCTATGACTTTCACTTCCTCAGGTTAACCAAAGAAAAAAACATACAAGCAACAAAAACAACTTAATATGTTAGAATTCTTCATTTTTCCCCTGAGTTATATTTTATTCTGTGCTTTTTATTTTTATGTATTGAAAGATGGAAACTAGTGTATGGAAGCATTTTCTTCAAAAAAAAAACATGCACACACATACAACTGACTTGTTGAATCAGTCCTTCCCCATTGCAGTTAGATCACCTGGGATTTTTATTAACAAATAGTGCCTGTTTAACATTAGCTTTCTCATTTGGCCTGTTAACTTCCATCTCTGGGTAGACCTTGTCTAGATAACACTTGAATGATGTACAGTTCGGCTTCTTTCTCAACTCTAAATGTTCATTGATGTCACCATAACTTCGTTTCCTCAACTCTGCTCTCAAGGATAAGAATTGTTCCTGAAATACACAAAATAATTCTATGTTTCGATGTAAGTATCAGCAAATTGATTAAAAAATGACTCAGGTAAACACTTACCTTCATATTTCTTCCCCGACTGAAGCGGAAACAAGATTTACCAACATTACTTCACCACAACAGTGACTGAGAGCTTGGAGCAAGAATATTATAAATTACCTATAGATATAATATTTATGTTATTATTCCTGGCTCATAGTAAATCTCAGATTCAGTTTATAATTTTTCCTTTAACCTATAAAGTTAAGAATTTGGCACATCTGACTTGCTTTCACCCGAAGGAAGCTACTTCACATCACACTGGTTACGAGAACTATGGTAACTAATTCACATTTGATTACTTGTTCAACCAATATGCTCAGAATCTTAACTTGTGTGTATACTACATTGAAAAAATTCTAAGGTTAAGCAAACATGAAACAGCTATAAATAATTTTGAAACAAATAAAAACTTATAGTTCTGTACTTCAAAGCAATTGTGAGTTTATCTTCCATCTACAGCAAAATAATTGAAACCAAATTGAAAATTCAGCTTTGAAGCCTCAAGGCAAAAAAAAATGAAAGTGGACTGAACAAAGTGGAAATAAAGATACAGATGGAATGCTCTAAATGGTTCAGAAAAAAAAAGTTACTGCCTCATTTGTCTGAGTTTGCATTAGTTACAACAAAGCCATTTCTTTCTAAAGTTAACTGATCTCACCTACGTAGCAAGGGTAATGATAACGAGCCAATATTTTGCCCCTGCCAAAAGGTCACATCTCCATTCAAGGTGAGTACCTGGAGTAATTGTATCATCAATGTTAGTCTCACTAAAGCCAAGGAAATCTTTGGGAGTAATGGATTATCCTCCTATTCACAGTTCTTAAAAGAAAAAAAAAGGAGTGGTCTTGAATTTGTATTATTTAAAATCATGCTGAAATCTCTGTGCTGCCCTCGCTCTGGTACAAAATTTCTGGCATTCACTGTGGAAACTTTGAAGCTTGCTGTCAGAAATATCCCGTCTCCCCCACATTGAGACATGATGTAGCCTTTTTGGTACAAACACAATCAGATTCACCACGACATTGCTGGGATGGAGGGCTTCGGTTCTGGAGGGCTAGTGAGTGGACTGTGCTTGTTTTTCTTCAAGTAAAGGAAGCTGAAGTGTGACTAGATGCACGTACATAAAAACTGAGAGGCATAGACAGGGTAGTTACAAGCCCTTTCCTGTCGTAATGCATAGGCTTAAAAAGAGAGGAAGGTGTTTTAAAAGAAATCAATTTTTTTTTCTTAAATATGATCTATATGGCAGTGGCCACTCCGGTGAATGATATCTGTTATCTGTCAGGTAGGGTGCCATGCACAATCCTAATTTGATGGAGACAGACGTGAGAGCACGGAGGAACATCTGTGAAACTTCTGAAATACCTGCTTCGCTGCCACTGCTACTGAGGGATCCAGAATCTCTGGAGGGGAAGGCCCTGAGTCCTGAGCTTTGCTTGTTGCTTGGCGGCTGGGGCAGGGTCAAAGCGCTCGGCAGAGATGGTGCTCGGTGCTCGGTGTCGGAGGGCCGGTCGGAGGCTCAAAGTTTTCGGACGGACTCAGAGTTGGCTGTGGTCGGGTGCTTCCAATGCATCGGCAAGTTTGCGGCGCTTGGAGTTCATGGCAGGGAGAGTTTCTCCCTTCTACCGTCTGCGTGAGATGATGGGGCTATCAGGATTTGAGACTTTTTTTTTACCGTGCCTATGGTCTGCTCTTTATCAAATTATTGCTTTGCACTGTTGTAACTATATAGTCATAGTCATACTTTATTGATCCCAGGGGGAAACTGGTTTTTGTTACAGTTGCACCATAAATAATAAATAGTAATAGAACCATAAATAGTTAAATAGTAATATGTAAATTATGCCAGTAAATTATGAAATAAGTCCAGGACCAGCCTATCGGCACAGGGTGTCTGACCCTCCAAGGGAGGAGTTGTAAAGTTTGATGGCCACAGGCAGGAATGACTTCCTATGACGCTCTGTGCTGCACCTTGGAGGAATGAGTCTCTGGCTGAATGTACTCCTGTGCCCACCCAATACATTATGTAGTGGATGGGAGACATTGACCAAGATGGCATGCAACTTAGACAGCATCCTCTTTTCCGACACCGCCATGAGAGAGTCCAGTTCCATCCCCACAACATCACTGGCCTTTCGAGTGAGTTTGTTGATTCTGTTGGTGTCTGCCACCCTCAGCCTGCTGCCCCAGCACACAACAGCAAACATGATAGCACTGGCTACCACAGACTCGTAGAACATCCTCAGCATCGTCCGGCAGATGTTAAAGGACCTCAGTCTCCTCAGGAAATAGAGACGGCTCTGACCCTTCTTGTAGACAGCCTCAGTGTTCTTAGACCAGTCCAGTTTATTGAAAATTTGTATCCCCAGGTATCTGTAATCCTCCACCATGTCCACACTGACCCCTTGGACGGAAACAGGGGTCACCGGTACCTTAGCTCTCCTCAGGTCTACCACCAACTCCTTAGTCTTCTTCACATTAAGCTGCAGATAATTCTGCTCACACCATGTGACAAAGTTTCCTACCGTAGCCCTGTACTCAACCTCATCTCCCTTGCTGATACATCCAACTATGGCAGAGTCATCAGAAAACTTCTGAAGATGACAAGACTCTGTGTAGTAGTTGAAGTCCAAGGTGTAAATGGTGAAGAGAAAGGGAGGCAAGACAGTCCCCTGTGGAGCCCCAGTGCTGCTGATCACTCTGTCGGACACACAGTGTTGCAAGCACACATACTGTGGTCTGCCAGTCAGGTAATCAAGAATCCATGACACCAGGAAACCATCCACCTGCATCGCTGTCAGCTTCTCCTCCAGCAGAGCAGGGCTGGGGGAGAAGCTACATAATTATATTATGTTATAATTATGTAGTTTTGTCAGTTTTAGTCTTGGTTTGTCCTGTGTTTCTGTGATATCTTTCTGGGGGAACATTGCATCATTTTTTAATGCATGCATTTCTAAATGACAATAAACGTGGACTGAGTGCCCTCATAATCTAAAAAAAAAGAAATATCTGATATGCACTGCGTGAGAAGGTGGTGGAATTAGATACAATCACCATTTAAGAGGCTTTAAAACAGGCAATTATAAAGGCAAGGCATGGAAGGATATGAACCTACTGAGGGTAAACGGGAGGGCAGAAAGCTCAGCGTAGATATGTTTCTGTGCTAGAATTTGAGCATAACATGGATTATTCTTACTCCAAACCAGAAACAAAATAAATCCCTGGGAACTTTAAAATGATGCATTTGAAATTTGGACCTGGAAAGCAAAGCAAATCTAAAACCAAAAAAGTTTTGTTGAAGTTTCTAAACTGAGCCATATAAAGGATTCTTTACTTATCAAGAAAGCTTTACTCTAGTCTAACCAAAGGTGAAAGATAATTTGTGTTCTTATGGGTCCAACGTCAAAATTTTAATAATGAGGAAAATTAACTACTCGTTTCTGGTTCGCTGCAACCCCAGGCCTCATGCTCATTAAACAAGAGATTCCATGGACTGCGATTTTCAACTACGATCTAATATTTTTCTTGTATTTCTATCTTCATCGTAATAATATTCTTCACTAAACATCAACCACTAAATAATCTATGGGTGCAATGCTGTGATTCAATAAAGTACAGTTCAACATTATAACCTTACCTCATTCACGCTTGCCAGACCATAAAATTTAAAATCATGCCGAACTCCATACATTTGTGGAAACATTTTGTTGAAAGGTTTACCCTATAAACCCAATGCTCTGTTATTATCAGCCACCATTTGGAAAAACACAGAAAACTTCAATTTGCTTATTTAGTAATAATTTAGTAACAATCCAATGAGACTTTTTTTATAACTTATCTTGTTAATAAGTACTGGGAGATTTTAAAAAAGTATGACAGATTTGAATGAGGATACAGACTCCACCTCCACATCATGCTGGTTGATAATATATAGTTTCTCCTCTTGCATGATCCTACTCATATTTTAAGCTACCATGATTATCCAACAAATAACCACCCTACCATTCTTAACAATTGCAACATTTAATGTAGCTGCCAAAATAATTTGCAGTGTCAAATAGAGACTAAAACCTAACTGTCTGCGGGCCATAGTATTGAATGTACCAAATGCAGTTTTCATAAATGCTTCACTTGTCATTCACAATTACCTCCAGATTTCAAGATTGTAAACTTCTCTTGCTGCCTTTATATCATGCCAAACAGTGACTATGTCCACAGGGATATGGCCATAAAGGTCAAAACTGGGGGTTTGCCAGTAACAACATGTTTCTGTTCCTGAGAACTGGTCGTAACGCATAATATTTTTAAGTTGGAAAAGAACAGTGTAGGGTGGGATTCCAGAAATAACTGTGATGGGAGAGTGAGCAAATGTGGGAAGAGTGACCACAAACAGACCTCACAAATTCAGTAAGTGAGCTTTTCAGCTCAACCTAGCCTGACTGTTGTGGCTCAGCAAAGGAGTATGGGGAGAGAAGAGAGGAGGCATGCAGAAATGACTTTCCTAACCAGAATTAGATCTGCTGAAGAAACCTCATGGCAAAAATGAGTACAAGAAAGAAACAGAGTCAGGTGGCATAGGTTAAAGACAAAATCATTCCCTCAGTGTCAACATAATGAAGGAGCTGGTTACTGACTTCAGGAAGTGGGGTGGAGCACACATCCCTGTCTGCATCAGTGCTGCTGAGCTGTTTGAAAGCTTCAAGTTCCTGAATCTGAATAACATCAACAATTTTTCTCGGACCAGCCACAAGGATGCTGCAGCCAAGAAGAACACCCACTCCTCTATTTCCTCATTAGGCAAAGAACATTTGTTATGTCTCAGACGCCCCTCACCGAATTCTATTGATGTATCATAGAAGCAGACCTATCTAGATGAATCACAGTTTGGTTTGGCAACTGTTCTTCTAAAACTGCAAGAAATTGAATAGCTGTGAACACAGCCCAGCCCATCTCACAAACCAGCCTCCTCTCCAATGACTCAAGCTACACTTCCCACTTCCTCACAAAGGCAGATAATGTAATGAAGCTAAAAGGTTTCATCCAACAACCAATCAACCTCTCCTGTCACACAGAAGATACAGAAGCTTGACAGCATGTATCATATTCGTGGACAGCTTCTATCCCACTGCTATCAGGCTCTTGAGCAGACTAAAGGATGAGCTCTTGATCTCCAAGTCTACCTCATCATGAAATTTGCACCTTATTTGTGAACCTGCATTGTACAGTCATTTTACTTCAGTGAAATTACACAAGACATGATCTGTCTGGATAGCACAACCAGCTTTCATTGTATCTTGTTACACATGGTAGTAAGAAACTAATCGAATCCAAATACGTGTCCGGAGCACAAACACAAGAGATTCTGTAGTTGCTGGAAATCCAGAGTAACAAACACATGAATTCAGCAGGTCAGGTAGCATCCATGAAGAGGAATAAACCTGACATTTCAAGGTGAGACCCTTCACAGGCTGACTGAAGCCATAAGACCAAAAGACCATATGGCCCATGGAATCTGCTCCACCATTCCATCACGGTTGATTTATTATTCCTCACAACTCCATTCTCCTGCCTGCTCCCCACAACCTTTGATACCCTGACTAATCAAGAACCTACCAACCTCTGCTTTAAATCTACTCAATGACTTGGCCTCCATAGCCGTCTGTGGCAGTGAATTCCACAGATTCACCATGCTCAGGCTAAAGAAATTTCTCCTCATCTCTGTTCTAAATGGATGTGCCCTCTGACTTAGACTCACATCCTATAGGAAGCATCCTCTTTGCATCCACTCTATCTAGACCTCTCAATACTCAACAGGTTTCAATGAGATCCTCCATCGTTCTTCTAAACTCCACAGAGTTTGATGGCCCAGAGCCATCAAACTCTCCTCATACGTTAAACCTTTCATTCCCAGAATCAGTTTTGTAAACTTCCCCTGAACCTTCACTAATGCCAGCATATTTTTCATAGATGGGACACAAAACTGCTCAATGCGCCAAGTGTGATCTGACCAGCGCCTTATAAAGCCTCATCATTACATCCTTGCTTTTATATTCTAGCCCTCTCAAAATGATTGCTAACTTTGTATTTGCCTTCCTTATCACTGACTCAAACTGCAAGTTAACCTTTAGGTAATCCTGCACAAGACCCTTTGTATCTCTGATTTTTGAATTCTTTTCCTGCTTGGAAAATGGCTTACACTTTTATTCCTTCTACCAAAGCATGACCATACACTTCCCTAGACTATATTTCATCTGCCACTTTGCCCATTCTCCTATCTGTCTAAGTGCTTCTGCAGACTCTCTGCTTCCTCAACACTACCTGCCCCACCTCCCCTCACGAATCTTTGTATCATCTGCGAACTTGAAATACAAAACCATCAACTCCATCATCCAAATCATTGGCATGTAATATGAATGGAAAAAGTCCCAAAACCAACCCATGGAACACCACTAGTCACTGGTTCCCAATCAGAATAGGACCCCTTTCTTTCCACTCCCTGCCTCCTGCTAGTCAGCTGGTCTTCTGTCCATGCTAGTACCTTTCATGCAGTACCATGGGCTCTTATCTTGTTAAGCAGCCTCATGTGCAGTACCTTGTCAAAGGCCTTCTAAAAATCCAAGTAAACAACATTCACTGACACTCCATTGTCTATCCTGCCTATTATTTTCTCAATGATTTCCAACAGATTTGTCAGGCAAGATTTCTCCTTAAGGAAACCATGCCAACTTTGGCCTACTTTATCATGCACACTCAAGAAGCTTGAAACCTCATCCTTATTAATGGACTACAACATCTCCCAACCATTGAAGTCAGGCTACTTGACCTATAATTTCCTTTCTTGTGCCTCCCTCCATTCTTTAAGAGTGGAGTGACATTTGCAATTTTCCAGTCCTACAGAACCTTTCCAGAATCTAGTGATTCTTGAAAGTCATTACCAGTGTCTCCACAATCTTTTTAGCTATCTCTTTCAGAACCCTGGGGTGTAGCCAATCTGGTCCAGGGGAGTTATCTACCTTCAGACATTTTAGCTTCCCAAGCACCATTTCCTTGGTAATAGCAGTTACATTCACTTCTGTCCCCTGATACACCAGTATTTCTATCATACAGCTATGTCTTCTACAGTGAAGACTTTCACAAAATACTTGTTAAGTTTTTCTGCCATTTCTTTGTCCCCAATTACTATCTCTACTGCGTCATGTTCCAGCAGTCCAATATCCGCTCTCACATCGCTTTTTCTCAGTATATATTTGGAAAAAAATTGGTATCCTCTGTTATACTATTGGCTATCTTACCTTCACATTTCATCTTTTCTCTCCTGGTGGTTTTTTTTAAGTTGCCTTCTACTGGCTTTAAATCCTTCTCACTCCTTTAACTTCCCACTAATTTTTGTGATATATAAATATCCTCCCACTTTTGCTTTTATGTGGTCTTTGTCTTCCCTTGTTAGCCATGGTTGCTTCATCTTCCCTTTGGAAGTTAAGGTCCAGACTATGATCTTCTCACTATCCTTGGAAGTTAAGGTCCAGACTATGATTTTCTTTCAGCCATGACTCAGTGATGCCCATAATGTATACCTGCCACTCCCTAACTACGGTATAAGATCATCTACCATTATTCGGTATACTGACTGAATTCAAATATAACACTTTCAGTTCACTGTTCATCACCCGTTTTGATTTTGCCTCCATGTTGCATAAATCCATCCCACTGACTGGAAGTTTGCCCTATCATTTGCTTCTTCTTCTTCACACTCTCACTGCGCAATGCATCGACTTGAATAGCAATTCCTGCATCCTCAGCCCTATCACTCTGACTCCCTGTCAAGCCCTATCAATCCTCTTGCCAAACTAATTTAAACCCTCCCCAACAGCTCTAGAAAACCTGCCCACAAGGATATTGATCTCCCTCGGGTTGAGATCTTACCCATCTGTTTTGCACAGGTCTTAAATTCCCCAGAAGAGATCCCAGTGATCCAGAAATCTGACCCTCTGCGTCCTGCACCACTCCTTCAGCCACTCATTCATCTGACCAATCATCCTACACCTGGCCTGACCAGCAAGTGGTACTGGGAATAATCCAGAGATTAATACCTTGGAGTTCCTGCTCTTTAGCCTCTCCTTAGACACACTGCGCAGGACCTCTTCCCTCTTTCTACCTGTCCCATTGGTCCTAATGTGCACCATGACTACTGGCTGCTTACCTTCCCTCTTGAGAATCTTCTGCAGACACTTTGAGACATCCTGAACCCTGGCACCTGAGAGGTAACCCACCATCCTGGCTTCTCGTTCATCTACACAGAGTCTGCTGTCTTTTCTTCAAACTATAAGAGTCTCCTATCACAGATCCAACTCATGTTTTTGACTTTATGCCTCCCTGTTGAGCTCAGAGCCAGTTACAATACCACTAGCCTGGCTGCTGCTGCTGCTGTGCATTGATGGGCCATACATCCCAGCACTATCCAAAGGAATGTACTTGTGGATGAGTGGTCTGCAGCAGATAGCAATCCATTCAAATCCACCCCACCAATTCTGCAACCACTTGTTCTTGCATACAGTATAGGGGATCTATTATTCATGCAATCATAATCTGGGGAGGATCTGTAATATCCGGCTCCTTATCAGACACAACGTCAATGTTTTTTCTCCTGGCAGTATATCCATAGCTAGCTCTGTATGCTATATGTTTTACTAGATAACTTTGTCTTTGCAATCTTTCATATTTGCCACACCAAAAACATGAGTTGGATTATTTTTCTTAACTGCCGATTCAAAACCTACTAACCCTATTACAGGCCTGCTGAACACCGTATTATAATAGGCGATTGGGATGTAGGCTAGCAACATTTAGATTGAAAAACTCAGCCTTGAGGGTGTCTGTGATGCATCCTCTAACACACAAATTTCTGCTTATTTGAAAATTCATCTTTTGATTATGCTTTTAGCTAAACTTTCTCTGTCAGTATCGGATCTCTTGATAGTTATGCAAAGTATTCCCTTTCAAAAAGTTATAACTGGATCGACAATTTGTATTTATTTATTTAGAGATGGAATTGGTCCTTCTGGCCAAATGAGCTGCACCACTCAGCAACCCTTATATTTAACCCTCGCCTAATCATAGGACAATTTACAATAACCAATTAAACTACTAAACGGCATGTCTTTGGACTGTGGGAGGAAATTGGAGCATCTGGAGGAAACCCACGCATTCAAGGGGAGGACATACAAACTCCTTACAGAGGGCGCCAGTATTGAACTCTGAACTCCGACGCCCTGAGCTAAAATAGGGTTGAGTGTACTGCACCATAAGTTGATATTATGGGTCCCTTACACTAGAATTGATGAATATAGAGCTATTTGATACCTCCTTCTCAATATAAGACAGGCACAGGGAGTTGTAAGCCATGGCTTCCACTCTGTGTGATGAGTCATACAGATGCCATTTGTGGAAAATATGTCCACACATGAACACGAAGATATTTTAGCTGCCCGCCACGCATCTAAATCTGAGCAAAAAGTTAAAGACTTTTTATAATAAACACATACAGGAGAAAATTCTTTCAATTTAGTTAGATTAATTGTCAGCATTTGAAATTATGGCATTGTAGCCTGTAGTAAGATTTGGTTGCAGGAGGGGCAGGACTGGCAGCTCAATGTTCTGTGGTTCTTTTGTTTTAGTGTGATATAGCGGGATGGATTAAAGGAGGGATGGCATTGCTCGTCAGGGAAAATGTCATGACAGTGCTCCGTCAGGACATATTGGAGAGCTCATCTACTGAGGCTATATGGACGCAACTGAAGAATATGAAGAGATGACCAAGTTAGTGGGATTAAATTGTAGGCCACTCAATAGTTGGCGTGATTTAGAGGAGCAAATTTGTAGAGAGATGGCAGGTTGTTACCAGAAACATAAGGTTGTGGTAGTTGGTGATATTTAGCTTTCCACATATTGATTGGCACTCACAGATTCTGAAAAGGCTGGATGGCATAGAGTTTGTCAAATGTATTCTGGAAAGTTTCCTTATAGAGGTCCGACTAGAGGAAGTACAATGCTGGATCTCCTATTAGGGAACAAGACAGAGCAGGTGACAGAAATTTGTGTAGGGGAACACTTTGGATCTAGTGATCATAATGCCATTAAGTTCAAGATAATTATGGAGAAGAATAGGTCTGATCCTTGGGTTGATTTTCTAAATTGGACAAAGGCCAGTTTTGAGGAAATCAGAAAGGATATGGCAAGTGCAGATTGGGAAAGGTTGTTTTCTGGCAAAAGTGTCCTTGATAAGTGGAAGACATTAAAAAGTGAAATTTTGAGAGTACAGTGTTTCTATGTTCCCATCAGAAAAAAAGTCAAGGATAACAGGTATAAGGAACCTTGATGTTCAAACTGCATTGATGCCGTGGTTAAGAAGATGGAAGTGTACGGCAGGTTTAGGCAGCAAGGAACAAATGAGGTACTTGAGAAGTATACGAAGTGCAACCAAACTCCTAACGAAGGAAATTAGGAAGGTAAAAAGAAGTTAAGAGATTGCTCTGGCAGACAAGGTGAAGATGAATCCCAAGTGCTTCGACAAATATATTAAGAATGAAAGGACAATAAGGGACAAAATAGATTTAGTGCACTTTTGCTGTGTACGTTTTGGAGCTAATAAAATGTGTTACAGGTTTCATTAAACATAAAACACCTCACGCAAAACACATCAAAGTTGCTGGTGAATGCAGCAGGCCAGGCAGCATCTCTAGGAAGAGGTACAGTCAACGGTTCGGGCCGAGACCCTTCATCAGGACTAACTGAAGGAAGAGTTAGTAAGAGATTTGAAAGTGGGAGGGGGAGGTGGAGATCCAAAATGATAGGAGAAGACAGGAGGGGGAGGGATGGAACCAAGAGCTGGACAGGTGATTGGCAAAGGGGATATGAGAGGATCATGGGACAGGAGGCCCAGGGAGAAAGACAAGGGGGGGGAACCCAGAGGATGGGCAAAGGGTATATTCAGAGGGACAGAGGGAGAAAAAGGAGAGTGAGAGAAAGAATGTGTGTATAAAAATAAATAACTGATGGGGTACAAGGGGGAGGTGGGGCATTAGCGGAAGTTAGAGAAGTCAATGTTCATGCCATCAGGTTGGAGGCAACCCAGACGGAATATAAGGTGTTGTTCCTCCAACCTGAGTGTGGCTTCATCTTTACAGTAGAGGAGGCCGTGGATAGACATGTCAGAATGGGAATGGGATGTGGAATTAAAATGTGTGGCCTTTGGGAGAGATCCTGCTTTCTCTGGCGGACAGAGCGTAGGTGTTCAGCAAAACGATCTCCCAGTCTCCGTCGGGTCTCGCCAATATATAGAAGGCCACACTGGGAGCACCGGACGCAGTATATCACCCCAGCCGACTCACAGGTGAAGTGTCGCCTCACCTGGAAGGACTGTCTGGGGCCCTGAATGGTGGTAAGGGAGGAAGTGTAAGGGCATGTGTAGCACTTGTTCCGCTTACAAGGATAAGTGCCAGGAGGGAGATCAGTGGGGAGGGATGGGGGGGACGAATGGACAAGGGAGTCGCGTAGGGAGCGACTCTGCGGAAAGCAGAGAGAGGTGGGGAGGGAAAGATGTGCTTAGTGGTGGGATCCCGTTGCAGGTGGCGGAAGTTATGGAGAATAATATGTTGGAGGCGGAGGCGGGTGGGGTGGTAGCTGAGGACCAGGGGAACCCTATTCCTAGTGGGGTGGTGGGAGGATGGAGTGAGAGCAGATGTGCGTGAAATGGGGGAGATGCATTTGAGAGCAGAGTTGATGGTGGAGGAAGGGAAGCCCCTTTCTTTAAAAAATGAGGACATCTCCCTCGTCCTAGAATGAAAAGCCTCATCCTGAGAGCAGATGCGGCGGAGACGGAGGAATTGCGAGAAGGGGATGGCATTTTTTCAAGAGACAGGGTGAGAAGAGGAATAGTCTAGGTAGCTGTGAGAGTCAGTAGGCTTATAGTAGACATCAGTAGATAAGCTGTCTCCAGAGATAGAGACAGAAAGATCTAGAAAGGGGAGGGAGGTGTCGGAAATGGACCAGGTAAACTTGAGAGCAGGGTGAAAGTTGGAGGCAAAGTTAATAAAGTCAACGAGCTCAGCATGTGTGCAGGAAGCAGCACCAATGCAGTCGTCGATGTAGTGAAGGAAAAGTGGGGGACAGATACCAGAATAGGTACGGAACATAGATTGCTCCACAAAGCCAACAAAAAGGCAGGCATAGCTAGGACCCATACGGGTGCCCATAGCTACACCTTTAGTTTGGAGGAAGTGGGAGGAGCCAAAGGAGAAATTATTGAGAGTAAGGACTAATTCCGCTAGACGGAGCAGAGTGGTGGTAGAGGGGAACTGATTAGGTCTGGAATACTAATCATGCCCTTACACTTCCTCCTTACCACCATTCAGGGCCCCAGATAGTCCTTCCAGGTGAGGCGACACTTCACCTGTGAGCCGGCTGGGGTGATAAAGTGCGTCCGGTGCTCCCGATGTGGCCTTCTATATATTGGCGAGACCCGACGCAGACTGGGAGACCGCTTTGCTGAACACCTACGCTCTGTCCACCAGAGAAAGCATGATCTCCCAGTGGCCACACATTTTAATTCCACATCCCATTCCCATTCTGACATGTCTATCCACGGCCTCCTCTACTGTAAAGATGAAGCCACACTCAGGTTGGAGGAACAACACCTTATATTCCGTCTGGGTAGTCTCCAACCTGATGCATGAACATTGACTTCTCTAACTTCCGCTAATGCCCCACCTCCCCCTCGTACCTCATCAGTTATTTATTTTTATACACACATTCTTTCTCTCACTCTCCTTTTTCTCCCTCTGTCCCTCTGACTATACCCCTTGCCCATCGTCTGGGTTCCCCCCCTTTGCCTTTCTCCCTGGGCCTCCTGTCCCATGATCCTCTCATATCCCCTTTGCCAATCACCTGTCCAGCTCTTGGCTCCATCCCTGCCCCCTCCTGTCTTCTCCTATCATTTTGGATCTCCCCTTCCCCCTCCCACTTTCAAATCTCTTACTAGCTCTTCTTTCAGTTAGTCCTGACGAAGGGTCTCAGCCTGAAACGTCGAACGTACCTCTTCCTAGAGATGCTGCCTGGCCTGCTGCGTTCACCAGCAACTTTGATATGTGTTGCTTGAATTTCCAGCATCTGCAGAATTCCTGTTGTTTGCGTTTATAAAACACCTCACTTTGTTTTATTTGCAGAAACCTACAACATGGAGGCACCTTCATGAACTCCCACAACTCCTGACAGCCCTGTGATTTAATCTCTGAGCTAATCAACGGGCTGGAGTGTTTACTGATAATTGTTAAACTCTTACTTCAGCCGTCTGAGGTGCCCCCCCCCCCAGCCCGCTTCAAGCAGGCTTCAAACATACCGCTGCGCAATAGGAAACTAGTAACCTGCCTCAATGACTGTTATCCAGTAGCACAAACATGTAAAGGCTGTGTATTCAGCCCCCTGCTGTACTCACTGTACACCCATGATTGTGTAGCCAAGTTTCCATCGAACTCAATATATAAGTTTGCTGGTGACATCACAATTGTAGGCCGTATCTCAGGTAATGATGAGTTTGAGTACAGAGAGGAAATTAAGAACTTGGTGGCATGGTGCAAAGACAGTAACCTATCCCTCAACTTCAGCAAGATGAAGGAATTGGTTGTTGACTTCAGAAGGAGTAGCGGACCGCACGACCCAATTTACATCAGTGGTGCGCAAGTGGAACAGGTCAAAAGCTTTAAGTTCCTCGGGGTCAATATCATAAATGACCTGACTTGGTCCAACCAAGCAGGGTTCACTGCCAAGAAGGCCCACCAGCACCTTTGCTTCCTGAGAAAACTGAAGAAATCTGGCCTGTCCCCTAAAACCCTCACTAATTTTTATAGATGCACTGTGGAAAGCATTCTTCTAGGGTGCACCACAACCTGGTATGGAAGTTGTCCTGTCCAGTACCGGAAGGAGCTGCAGAAGATCGTGAACACGGCGCAGCACATCACACAAACCAATCTTCCGTCCGTGGACTCACTTTACACCGCATGCTGTCGGAGCAGTGCTGCCAGGATAATCAAGGACTTGACCCACCCAGCCAACACACTTTTTGTCCCTATTCCCTCCGGGAGAAGGTTCAGGAGCTTGAAGACTAGTACGGCTAGATTTGGAAACAGCTTCTTTCCAACTGTGATAAGACTGCTGAACGGATCCTGACCCAGATCTGGGCCGTACCCTCCAAATATCCGGACCTGCCTCTCGGTTTTTTTGGACTTCCTTACTTTCCATTTTTCTATTTTCTATTTATGATTTATAATTTAAATTTTTAATATTTACTATTGATTTGTAATCCAGGGAGTGGGAAGCGCAGAATCAAATATCGCTGTGATGATTGTATGTTCTAGAATCAATTGTTTGGCGACAATAAAGTGTAAAGTATAAAGATTCAATGATTCAAAGTACATTTATTATCAAAGTATGTATGCAGTGTACAACCCTGAGATTCGCCTCCCCACAGACAGCCATGAAACAAAGAAACACATAGAATCTGTTCAAAGAACACCTATTGTGCAAAATAAAAGAACAAATCTTGCAAACAGGAAAAGACAAGTGAAAAACATGGAATATGAAACATCAAACCATAGAGTCATTGAAACGGTCCAGGAATATTTAGTTTAGTTCAGTTCAATTCAGCTGAACACCTGCAAGCCTTAGGCTCTCATCCTCATTGATTTCAATCTTGCCCAACGCCTTAATCGGCGAGATCAGCAAAAATGAAGTCGATCATGGGCTCATGGCGGAATCCAGGCTTCTCGGTCTCCAGGCTGCACGCTTTGCTCAAAACCTCACTGAACTCCTTCAGAGTCGGCCAACCTCAATCAGCACGAAAACGCACCATCAAAATGTAAATCTCAAGTTCCAATAGCAGCTGAATCATTTGAAGGAAGAAGTAAAAGAAGTAGCTTTGTGAACTGTCTGAAGGACTTTGCCTTTCGTCACATTGTTTGCTGGTGCCACCTCTTCCTAGGGACCTGCATCCTCTGTGATGAAGTGCTTTGAGAGGTTGATGATGAAACATATCAACTCCTGCCTGAGAAGTGGCTTGGATCTGCTCCAAATTGCCTACCATCTCAACAGGTCAACAGCAGGTGCCATTTCACTGGAACTTTACTCTGCCCTGGAACATCTAGACAGTGAAGATGCAGACATCACTACAATGAGCTCGGCATTCAATACTATCATCCCCTCAGAACTAATCAATCAGCTATAAGACTTAGGCCTCAATAACTCCTTGTGCAATTGGATCCTTGACTTCCTCACCCAGTTGCTACAGATTGGCAGCACCATCTCCTACACAATCACCATCAGCAGGGGTGTACCACACGATCGTGTGCTTAGCTCCCTACTCTATTCACATTATATCTACGATTGTGTGGCTAAGTATAACCCAGGGCCATATTTAAATTTGCTGATGACATCACTATTGTTGGCCACATTAAAAGATGTATTGAAGGGAGACTGAAAATCTAGTTGAATTGTGCCATAACAACAATATCTTACTCTAATTATTGACTGCAGGAGGAAGAGGCAGAGCAGTCCATGATCCAGTCCTCATTAGGAAACTTTAAATTCCTTGGCGTTATCATATCAGAGGATCTATCCTGGGACCAGCACACAAGTGCCGTCATACCCTTTGACCCGTGGTTCATAATAAACCAGGCTCATGAGCTAACTCTGGCTAATACTGTTACGTACCCCGCAACTGGGTTGCCAAACCAGCAGAAATGGACCACTTAGTTGGAGTCTGGATTACTGGAACTAAGAAGGTTTTATTAAAGAAATAAGCAACACAGTACTCTAATCGTAAGGATATAAATGCAACAGGTTAGCAATGATAAAACACGCATGTACACAGAACTAGGATAATAGGAATCAATCAAGCTCTATCGCAGTCTAGGGGTAAAATGATCAATCTCAAGTGACGCAGAGTTCAGTTCAGCTGAGTACAGTTCGTAGTAATCGCTGTTGTGCCGTTGGAGAGAGAGAGAGCGAATATGCAAATTTTCGATTCAAACAGACCTTTGATGTTCCTCATAGTTAGCTTTCGGGCGAGCCCTTTTAATGTCTTCTGAGGTCACCGACTGTGACCCCTCCGTTCCGGATACAATTGTTCTTCCGCTGTGAACCCGGTACCCAGGCAAGGGCAGACACACACACACCAGGTTCCCGCCGATCGTACATTTTCACCCTGTGCGTCTATGGTCGGTCCTGCGACCAGACTGCCAAACTCCCACCAACTTGTGGGGCACACCGCACTTCCAGGGTCTCGTTATCTCGTGATCTCGTGGTGTCTGTCGTGCCTTAGCGAACCTGTTCCTTTTATCCCCCTGCTGGGGTATCGTCTGTCCATCAAACTTCAGACAGTTCAGGTTCAAAGCGACCGGTCTGTCAATACTCGGAACTGTGTCTCTTCATTAATCTCTCTCCTCTCTCATTAACATTTTGAACGCTTCTCTCTTTGTCTCTCTTATCTCTCTCATCAGCATCAATCTTCTGATAACTTGGTTTTTCATCACACAGCCATGTGACTCAGCATTGCATGGGTAACGGTGAGAAGGCCACCTTCAATAACCAACACATGTCTAGGGTTGGTATGATTTGGATTCAGCCCAACAGGAATATTGGAATGTTCCAATGATGGAACGAAAGTTGTGATAAATGTTGTGTAAATGTTTCCCCATGCAAAGTTATCATTCACCAGGAAATAACAGGTTGTACACTGACATAAAATTACAGTGGAAGCACTGTATATTTGCCACTATTTCAACTTTAACGACCAGTTAACAGAAAAAAGACCCATTACAGCTAAACCAGTCTAAATGTGCACATAAACGTTGGAGCTCGTTTCTGAAGTAGTTGGGTGTATTAGTTTACTCATGGTGCTAGACCCACATCACCAGTCATAATTCAAACTTCCCTCAAAGAATGTTATGAAAAAACTGGCTAACTCAGAAGGATTGGCACGTCCTCCTTGGAACCATTCGTGTGCACAAAGCATTTCTTGCAATAGGATCTTCCCTGGTGCTCTTCTCCACAACTCCTTCTCCTCCAACACCTCTCAGCCAAAACACAAAGCTAGATCCCTCAGATACCTGACCCTACCCAGATCTCTTGAAAGTTCTGTGACATCCCACTGGACAGAATGTTACAACACGTTACCAAGACAAACTTGATTGGCTGACAAAGCATTCCTTAGTTGGGCAAAAGGCTCCTTATCTCAGCTGAAGCCAAAACACTAACCTATGATGCTTAGTGGACAGAACACACTGCATTTGCAGAAAACTGTTAAAATAAAATGCTTAAAAGCATTGCAGTAGAAAATACAATTTTGACCAGAACTTTACAGAAAGAATGACAGCACCTCTACTTTCTTAGAAGTTTATTAGGTTTGATGTGTCATAGTTAACAGACTTGGATAGATACACAGTGGAGAATAGCACAGAGTAATTGATTGCATAAGTGTTCACCCCATTTAAAATGACACACCAAATCATCACCGGTGCAGCCAATTGGTTTTAGAAGTCAGATGTAGGCATCCGTTAGTCTCGTGAGACCATGGATTTGTGCCTTGGAAGGTTTCCAGGGTGCAGGCCTGGGGAAGGTTGTATGGAAGACCAGCAGTTTCCCATGCTGCAAATCTCCTCTCTCCATGCCACCGATGATGTCCAAGGGAAAGGCACTAGAGCCAATGCAGCTTGGCACCGGTGTCATCGCAGAGCAATGTGTGGTTAAGTGCCATGCTCAAGGACACAACACACTGCCTTAGCTGAGGCTCGAACTAGCAACCTTCAGGTCACTAGACCGACACCTTAACCATTGGCCACATGCCAACACATAATTCAACTCAGAAGTTAAATGGAGACCACCTATGTGCAGTCAAGGTGTTTCAATTGATTATAGTAAAAATACGCCTGTATCTGGAAGGTCCAACTGCTGGTGAGTCAGTATCCTGGCAAAAACTACACCATGGAGTCAAAAGAACACTTCAAGCAGCTCCGCGAAAAGGTTACTGAAAAGCACAAGTCAGGAGATAGATACAAGAACATTTCCAAGTTACTGAATATCCCTCAGAATACAGTTAAGTCAATCATCATGTTGCACGGGGTGACTGAGGAGAACCCAAGTACAGGACACCAGCACGTCGACTGAGTTGGGGATGCTGGCATAGGCGTGAATGTAGAGCAGCAAACTGGAGGAATCTTGACAAGGAGATGGGATCTACAGGGCCTATCTTGAAACTAGAGCAGAATCTGGAACTAAACTTGGAACTAACGGTTCTAAGTGGACGAGAGAACGAAGTATCACACAAGAATAGACCAACAAACTAGCGACCTGTGTAGTGACACCATCGTACTTATTTCACAGTCTCTGATGCAAACCAGGTGTACCGTAATTAAGTAAACTAGCAGCAAATGGAAATCTAATGGCTGTAATTAGAGCATAACCAGGGAGAAAGGAGTGTTAAAGGGGAACAACCAAATGGAACCATGACACATCAAGAAATAGAAAGAATATGGCACTGCTGTAAATCTGCTTAGAGCTGACCATTCTCAAAAACTCTGTGACTATGCAAGAAGTGGACTAGTGAGGGAAGCTATCAAGAGACTATAACAACCCTGGAGGAGTTACATTCTTCAGTGGTTGAGATGGGAGAGACTGCACATACAACAACTGTTTCCGGGCCATTCATCAGTGGCAAAGAGAAAGCCACTGTTGAAAAAAACTCCCACCAAATTTTGGCTAGAGGGACTTTGAAGTCAGCTGGGAGAAGGTTCTATGGTCTGATGAAACCAAAATTGAGCTTCTTGGCCAACAGACTAAATGCCAAGCCAAAAACCACACATCATCAAAAACACACAGTCCCCACCATGAAGCATGGTAGTGGTTGTATCATGCTGTGGGGATGCTTCACTGCAGCAGGCCTGCAAGGCTTGTGAAGGTAGAGGGTAAACTGAATGTATAAAAATACAGGAAATTCCTGAAGGAAAACCTGCTGCAGTCTGCAAGAAAACTGCAACTTGGGAGAAGATGTGCTTTCTATCAAGACAATGACCCCAAGCATTAAGCCAAAACTACACAGGAATGCCTTAAAAACAACAAAGTTAATGTCCATACTTGAATCCAATTGAGAATTTGGAAACAAAGTCTTTTTCTGTTGATCAGTGTCAAAAAAAGCCAAATTAAATCCACTGTGATTCAATGTTGTAAAACAATAAAACATGAAAACTTCCAAGAGGGGTGAATACTTTTTATAGGCACTGTATATACTCTGAACTTTGAAAATTGAAGATATTAGGACCTTTTACCCCTAAAGTATAGGAGAATGAGCAAAGATTTGATAGAGATATACAAAGTTATGAGGGGTATAGATAGGGGAAATGAAAACAGGCTCTTTCCTCTGAGGTTGGGTGCGATTAGCGGTAGAGGTCATGAGTTAAAGGTGAAAGGTGAAATGTTTAAGGTCAGTATGAGGGGAAATTTCTCACTCAGAAGGTGGTGGGAGAATGGAATGACCTGCCAACGGAAGTAGTGGATGTGGGTTCGATTTCTGCATTTAAGAGAAATTTGGATAGGTATATGGATGGGTGGGATATGGAGGGATAGGTCATGGAACAGGTCATTGGGACTAGGCAGAGTAACATTTTGACATGGACTAGATGGGCAGAAGGGTCTGTTTCTGTGCTGCACTGATTATCTAGTAACCGGTTCTTTAAACTGCTTTGGAAAATTTACGACAGGTGGGAGAAATAAATGACTCATTGACTTTGTGTCATCAACACATGCTCAATTCATTTTAATTTGCTACTCCTAAGAATTATTATTGATCAGTGTGATGCTGTAGCAAGATCAGAGACATAAATTCAGTGGCCACTTTATCAGGCACACCGCTCGTTAATGAAAATATCTAATCATGTGGCAGGAACTCAGTGTGTGCAGACAAGGTCAGGAGGTTCAGTTATTGTTCAGACCAAACATCAGAATGGGGAAGAAATGTGATTTAAGTGACTTTGACCATGGAATGTTTGTTGGTGCCAAATAAGGTGGTTTGAGAGTCTTAGAAACTGCTGATCTCCTGGGATTTTCATGCACAGCAGTCTCTAGAGTTTAGAGTGAATGGCGTGAAAAACAAAGCACATCCAATGAGTGGCAGTTCTATGGGTGAGAATGCCTTGTTAATGGAAGGTCAAAGGAGAATTTCTAGACTGGTTTAAGCTAACAGGAAGGCGGCAATAACTCAGATAACCAGGCTTTACATTAGTGGTGTGCAGAAGAACGTAGAACACATCAAAACTTGCAGT
Organism: Mobula birostris; assembly: GCF_030028105.1. Classification (NCBI taxonomy): domain Eukaryota; kingdom Metazoa; phylum Chordata; class Chondrichthyes; order Myliobatiformes; family Myliobatidae; genus Mobula; species Mobula birostris. The sequence continues at coordinate 167,862,958 of NC_092370.1, read as the reverse complement.
CAATGGTCTACAGCTGCAGAAGACCATGAACAAACACTCGGTGGCAAATTTATTAGGTACAGGAAGTGCCTAATAAAGCAGCCTCTGGGTGTATCCTGTGAGGAGAAAATAGACTCTCAATTTATTCAATGCAAGTCATAAATGGAGATTAGCCAATAACAATAGTGCTAGCAGTGACCATTCCTGCTAATGAATTAATAATTTTACTAATAGAGATGTTGGCCATAACTCTTGGAGAAAAAAATGGAACATTACTCTAAAAGAAATTTCTAAGATTTCCCCTCCCCAAATATCCATGCCACTGTCATATTGTCCAAGTTCATTGAAGTAACCCTGGTTATTGCAAACAGTCCTCCTGCCATTTTATGTGAGCTAGAGGAACAAAAACAATCTTTGAAACTGCAATGTTATCCAGATGAATATATTTTCTATTTATTTATTTTATTTAGAGATACAACATGGTAACAGGCCCTACCGGCCCAATGAGCCAGCACCACCCAGTTAAACCCATGTGACCAATTAACCTACCAACCCATGCATCTTTGGAATGTGGAAGGAGACCAGAGAAAACCCATGGGGTTAGAAGGAAAATGCACTGACTTCCTACGGACAGCAGCAGACTAGAACCTGGATCGCTGCCATTATGCTAACTACTGTGCTATTGAGCCACCCAAAAGACAAACATTTTTCTAGTTTCTTTTGATAAGTAGTACCCGCACATTCTATTAAAGCATGCTGCATTCCTCCAAGTTCATTTCTCCATTGAAAAATCATTGGAATGAAATAACAAGGTAATTACTGGAATAACTCAGTCGCTCTGTTAGGTCAATTCAGAAATGAAGCAAGCACAGGATCCCATTTCAAGTGCAGTCCCCAATTAAACTCACCTTTCACTATTGGAGGTGAGCTATATATCAGTACATCAGCATTTATGCTACAATTAGTGAGCACACTACAGCGCCATCATTCTTTATTAGATCCAATAGAGGTTGCAACTTTAAGTGACTGTCCATGAACACCAGTACATCACCTGGAAAATATAAAAAACTATAGTTCTGAAAACAATGCGTAAGTTAAACAAAGCTAAAAAAAAATTAAATACAATGTCACCAGATAAAGCTAAACCATGATTACCAGAGCAGATAGAAATGACTGAATACACTTTGCTGAAAAGTTAGCTACACAAACAGTAATCAACCTATAGATGGTTTCCTGTTCTACAGTATTACAGGCAAGAGTAAGATGATTTGGTGTTCAAGTGAGTAGGGCTAACTACAAGTTATTTCTGAGTACTAGAGCCAAAGTGGCCTTCCTGACCATACAAAGTAACAACATAGAACAGTACAGCACAGGAACAGGCCATTTGGCCCATAATCTTATGCCGAAGCAGCTAAAAAGCAAATCAACCAACACTCAAACACTAATTCATCCTACATATAATATCCATATCTCTTTGTCTCTCTTACATCCATGTGCCAATCTAAATGTCTCTTAAAAGCCTCTAATGTATTTGCCTCCACCACCATACCAGGCAGCACATTCCAGGCATCCGCCACTCTGAGTCAAAACTTACACCTATCCCCTCTCACCTTCAATGCATGCCCTCTGGTATTAGGCATTTCAACCCTGAGAAACAGATACTCCCTGTCTACTCTGTTTGCCTCTCATAATCTTATAAACCTCTATCAGATTTCCCCTCAGCCTCTGCCGCTCCAGAGAAAACAAGCCAAGGTTATCCAGACTCTCATGATAGCACATGCCCTCTAAACCAGGCAGTGTCCTGGTAAACCTCTTCTGCTCCCTCTCCAAAGCCTCAAAGTCCTTCCTATAGTTGGGCAACCATAACTGCATGCAATATTGCAGTTGAGGCCTAAGCAGAGTTTTGATAAAGTTGCAACGTATCTCATTGACTTCTGAACTCAGTATCTCAACTAATAAAAGCAAGCCTTCCACAAGCTTCCTTAACCTCTTCATCAACCTGTGCAGCCACTTTTAAGGAACTGTGAACTTGGATCCCAAGATCTCTCTGCTCAGTAGCACTGTTAATGACCTTGCCTTTAACAGTGTACTGTTTCTACATTTGCCCTACCATGGTAATCCACTCATCTACATTTTCATCCAACTCATTATTACAGGTCCCTGCAGAACTCCACTAATTTCAGACTTCCAGCTTGAATAAGTCCCTTCAACAACTACCTTCTGTCATACAAAAGAGTTCTGAACCCCAACAGCCAATTCACCACAGACCCCATGCATTTTCATCTTCTGAATTAACTTCCCATGCTGGACTTAGTCAAACGCCTAACTAAAATCCATATAGACAAAATCTATTGCCCTACCCTCATTAATCTCTCCGGTCACCTTGTCAAAAAACTCAGTCAAGTTAGTAAGACACGACCCACTCTTCACAAAACCATGTTGTCTCTCTGTAATTAGACCATGGGTTTTCAAATGCTCATATATCCTATCCCTCCAAATTTTCTCCAGCAATTCCCCTACAACTGACAAGAGACTCATCAGTCTATAGCTCCCAGGATTTTCCCTTTTTCCCTCCTTAAGTAGAGCTGCAACATTGGCCACTCGCCAGTCCTCCTGGACCTTGCCTGCGGCTAGAGAGGACGTGAGGATACTGGTCAAAGCTCCTTGCCCTTTTCAATAACCTGGGGTAAATTCCATTAGGCCCTGGGGACTTATCCACCTTCATGCTCATTAGGAGGCCCAACACTTCCTCCTCCTTGATCTCTAAATGTCCTAATGTATTTATGAAGTCAGCACTGATCTCTTGGTCCTCCATATGCAGTCCTAATGTATTTATGCAGTCAGCACTGACCTCTTGGTCCAGAACGGCATTCTGAGAGGTGGGACTGCGCAGGCGTGTGACGTCGGGCTGTGCAACGCGGCAGATTTAAAAGGAACAGATCCTCATAGAGCGGGCAGCATAGTTTGCGGGCTGCGGAGTGAGCCGGGAGCAGAGTGAAGACTTAAGGGCTTCGGCTCAACTGGCTTAGGCGGAAACGGGCGAGGCGAGGGAGGTTTGGCATTCATTTTCTGTTGTTATTTGAGGAGAGGGGCAGTATGAGTGTGAGGGCAGTTTGCTGTTCTTGGTGTCGGATGTGGGAGGCCCTGGAGTCTCCAAGCCTCCCGGACGTCTACATCTGCACCAAGTGCATCGAGATGCAGCTCCTAAGGGACCGCGTTACGGAACTGGAGCTGCAGCTCGATGACCTTCGTCTGGTCAGGGAGAGTGAGGAGGTGATAGAGAGGAGTTGCAGGCAGGTGGTCACGCCGGGGCCACGGGAGGCAGACAAGTGGGTCACAGTTAGGAGGGGGAAGGGGAAAAGTCAGGTAATAGGGAGTACCCCGGTGGCTGTGCCCCTTAACAACAGGTACTCCTGTTTGAGTACTGTTGGGGGGGACGGCTTACTCGGGGGAAGCGACAGTGGCCGTGCCTCCGGCACAGAGTCCGGCCCTGTAGCTCAGAAGGGTAGGGCAAGGAAGAGGAGGGCAGTTGTGATAGGGAACTCGATAGTAAGGGGGTCAGATAGGCGATTCTGTGGACGCAGTCCAGAGACCCGGATGGTAGTTTGCCTCCCTGGTGCCAGGGTCCGGGATATTTCTGATCGTGTCCAAGATATCCTGAAGTGGGAGGGTGAGGAGCCAGAGGTCGTGGTACATATAGGTACCAATGACATAGGTAGGAAAAAGGATGAGGTCCTGAAAGGAGAATATAGGGAGCTAGGAAGGGAGTTGAGAAAAAGGACCGCAAAGGTAGTATTCTCGGGATTACTGCCTGTGCCACGCGACAGTGAGAGTAGGAATGCAATGAGGTGGAGGATAAATGCGTGGCTGAGGGATTGGAGCAGGGGGCAGGGATTCAAGTTTTTGGATCATTGGGACCTCTTTTGGCGCAGGCGTGACCTGTACAAAAAGGACGGGTTGCACCTGAATCCTAGAGGGACCAATATCCTGGCAGGGAGATTAGTGGGGGCTACTGAGGTGACTTTAAACTAGAATGGTTGGGGGGTGGGAATCAAATTAAAGAGGCTAGGCGTGAGGAGGTTAGTTCACTACAGGGGGATGGGAACTAGTGCAGAGAGACAGAGCGGTGTAAAGTGAGGGTAGAAACAGAAAGTACTATGGAGAAAAGTAAAAGTGGCAGGCTGACAAATCCAGGGCAAGCATTAAAGAGGGCCACTTTTCAGCATAATTGTAAAAGGACTAAGAGAGTTGTAAAAGAGCGCCTGAAGGCTTTGTGTGTCAATGCAAGGAGCATTCGTAATAAGGTGGATGAATTGAAAGTGCAAATTGTTATTAATGATTATGATATAGTTGGGATCACAGAGACATGGCTCCAGGGTGACCAGGGATGGGAGCTCAACGTTCAGGGATATTCAATATTCAGGAGGGATAGACATGAAGGAAGGGGAGGTGGGGTGGCGTTGCTGGTTAAAGAAGAGATTAACGCAATAGAAAGGAAGGACATAAGCCGGGAAGATGTGGAATCGATATGGGTAGAGCTGCGTAACACTAAGGGGCAGAAGACGCTGGTGGGAGTTGTGTACAGGCCACCTAACAGTAGTAGTGAGGTCGGAGATGGTATTAAACAGGAAATTAGAAATGTGTGCAATAAAGGAACAGCAGTTATAATGGGTGACTTCAATCTACATGTAGATTGGGTGAACCAAATTGATAAAGGTGCTGAGGAAGAGGATTTCTTGGAATGTATGCGGGATGGTTTTTTGAAACAACATGTCGAGGAACCAACTAGAGAGCAGGCTATTCTGGACTGGGTTTTGAGCAATGAGGAAGGGTTAATTAGCGATCTTGTCGTGAGGGGCCCCTTGGGTAAGAGTGACCATAATATGGTGGAATTCTTCATTAAGATGGAGAGTGACATAGTTAATTCAGAAACAAAGGTTCTGAACTTAAAGAGGGGTAACTTTGAAGGTATGAGACGTGAATTAGCTAAGATAGACTGGCAAATGACACTTAAAGGATTGACGGTGGATATGCAATGGCAAGCATTTAAAGGTTGCATGGATGAACTACAACTATTGTTCATCCCAGTTTGGCAAAAGAATAAATCAAGGAAGGTAGTGCACCCGTGGCTGACAAGAGAAATTAGGGATAGTATCAATTCCAAAGAAGAAGCATACAAATTAGCCAGAGAAAGTGGATCACCTGAGGACTGGGAGAAATTCAGAGTTCAGCAGAGGAGGACAAAGGGCTTAATTAGGAAGGGGAAAAAAGATTATGAGAGAAAACTGGCAGGAAACATAAAAATGGACTGTAAAAGCTTTTATAGATATGTGAAAAGGAAAAGACTGGTAAAGACAAATGTAGGTACCCTGCAGACAGAAACAGGTGAATTGATTATGGGGAGCAAGGACATGGCAGACCAATTGAATAATTACTTTGGTTCTGTCTTCACTAAGGAGGACATAAATAATCTTCCAGAAACAGTAGGGGACAGAGGGTCCAGTGAGATGGAGGAACTGAGCGAAATACATGTTAGTAGGGAAGTGGTGTGAGGTAAATTGAAGGGATTGAAGGCAGATAAATCCCCAGGGCCAGATGGTCTGCATCCCAGGGTGCTTAAGGAAGTAGCCCAAGAAATAGTGGATGCATTAGTGATAATTTTTCAAAACTTGTTAGATTCTGGACTAGTTCCTGAGGATTGGAGGGTGGCTAATGTAACTCCACTTTTTAAAAAAGGAGGGAGAGAGAAACCGGGGAATTATAGACCGGTTAACCTAACGTCGGTGGTGGGGAAACTGCTGGAGTCAGTTATCAAGGATGTGATAACAGCACATTTGGAAAGCGGTGAAATGATCGGACAAAGTCAGCATGGATTTGTGAAAGGAAAATCATGTCTGACGAATCTCATAGAATTTTTTGAGGATGTAACTAGTAGAGTGGATAGGGGAGAACCAGTGGATGTGGTATATTTGGATTTTCAGAAGGCTTTTGACAAGGTCCCACACAGGAGATTAGTGTGCAAACTTAAAGCACACGGTATTGGGGGTAAGGTATTGGTGTGGGTGGAGAGTTGGTTAGCAGACAGGAAGCAAAGAGTGGGAATAAACGGGACCTTTTCAGAATGGCAGGCAGTGACTAGTGGGGTACCACAAGGCTCAGTGCTGGGACCTCAGTTGTTTACAATATATATTAATGACTTGGATGAGGGAATTAAATGCAGCATCTCCAAGTTTGCGGATGACACGAAGCTGGGTGGCAGTGTTAGCTGTGAGGAGGATGCTAGGAGGATGCAGGGTGACTTGGATAGGTTGGGTGAGTGGGCAAATTCATGGCAGATGCAATTTAATGTGGATAAATGTGAAGTTATCCACTTTGGTGGCAAAAATAGGAAAACAGATTATTATCTGAATGGTGGCCGATTAGGAAAAGGGGAGGTGCAACGAGACCTGGGTGTCATTGTACACCAGTCATTGAAAGTGGGCATGCAGGTACAGCAGGCAGTGAAAAAGGCGAATGGTATGCTGGCATTTATAGCGAGAGGATTCGAGTACAGGAGCAGGGAGGTACTACTGCAGTTGTACAAGGCCTTGGTGAGACCACACCTGGAGTATTGTGTGCAGTTTTGGTCCCCTAATCTGAGGAAAGACATCCTTGCCATAGAGGGAGTACAAAGAAGGCTCACCAGATTGATTCCTGGGATGGCAGGACTTTCATATGAAGAAAGACTGGATGAACTGGGCTTGTACTTGTTGGAATTTAGAAGATTGAGGGGGGATCTGATTGAAACGTATAAGATCCTAAAGGGATTGGACAGGCTAGATGCAGGAAGATTGTTCCTGATGTTGGGGAAGTCCAGAACGAGGGGCCACAGTTTGAGGATAGAGGGGAAGCCTTTTAGGACCGAGATTAGGAAAAACTTCTTCACACAGAGAGTGGTGAATCTGTGGAATTCTCTGCCACAGGAAACAGTTGAGGCCAGTTCATTGGCTATATTTAAGAGGGAGTTAGATATGGCCCTTGTGGCTACGGGGGTCAGGGGGTATGGAGGGAAGGCTGGGGCGGGGTTCTGAGTTGGATGATCAGTCATGATCATAATAAATGGCGGTGCAGGCTCGAAGGGCTGAATGGCCTACTCCTGCACCTATTTTCTATGTATGTTTCTATATTGCTTTTTCTTGGTAAATACTGAAGCAATGTACTCATTAAGTATCTCACTCATACTCTCTGCATCCAAGCAAGTGTCCCCCCACTCCCTTTTATTCTTGAATGTTCCCACCCTCTCCCTAATTATCCTTTTACTCTTGATTTATGTATAGAATGCCTTGGGATTCACCTAGATCCTAATTGCCAAAGATTTTTCGTGGCCCCTCCAGGCTTTCCTAATTCCCTTCTTTAGTTTGTTTCTGGCTTCTTTCTACTCCTCATCTGCTTTGTTTGATGCTAACTTCCAAAACTTTGCATACTTCTTGACTAAATTCATATCCAAGGTTCTCTTATCTCTCTATCCCCATCCTTCTTTCTGACAACAACATACGTTTCCCATACTCTTGTGCAATTGATCTTTAGGCACCCTCCACATGTCTGATGTGGTGTTGCCAGAAAAAAAAGGTGTTTCCAATTAACTCTACTTAGTTCCTGAACTAATGTCCCTGTAATTTGCCCAACTCCAATTTAAAACTCTTCCACAAGGACCATACCTACCCTGAAAGTTATTGTGTTGTGGTTACTGTTCCTTAACTGTCCATCCACTGTCAGGTCAGTCACCTGGCCAGGCTTCATTGCCCAACACTAGGGCCAGTGTGGCTCCTGCCCTGACTGGACCAACTGCACATTGATTTTAGAAACCTTTCTGGATACACTTAACAAATTCTATAGTACAATCCCATCAGTGTGAATGCACCCTTTCTTTTCCTGAGTTCTATCCTAATGAACTCAGTGTCTCCATTATGGCTTCCATAAGTGCAGTTGAGATATTGTCCCTAATTAGCAGTGCAACTCAAATGCCTCCCCCCCCCCCCCTCCACACCTCCTTTCCCCCCTCCTCTATCTTTTCCAAAACTTCAAAAGCCTGGTACATTAATCACGCATTTCTTTGCCTCTCTCAACCAAGTTTCAGTAATGGCCACAACACTGTAGTTCCATGTACTTATCCATGCTCTAAGTTCATCACCCCCACCCATAATATTCCTAGCATTAAAATATACACACTTCAAATTATTCAAGCCATCATACTTGTTATTTCAATTTTGCCTTTCAGCCCTTTCCCTGACATCGACCTTCGGGTCCAATCCTTCCCTTACTGCTTTGGTGCACTGTCCACTTAGGAAAAGGGAAATCTTTCAATGGGCTGCATTTTTAAATAAAAACAGAAGCCATCCATACTGGACGTTTCAATAACTCCAAAACAGGAACTCTCCTTTGTATTGCAAGGACGTGGCTAGGAACAGACCCAGGTGCAAGATAGAGACACTGAAGTACTAGGGACAGGACTAGGATACAGGGTGAGGGCAAGGACATGAACACGTAAACCGGGAACCAGAAACAGGACTGGACAAGAGAGCTAGGAGCCCGGGCTTGGACTCCGAGCCAGAGACTGGACAAGGACCCAGTACCTGGGTCTTGCCTCTGGCTCGGACCCCAGAACTAGGCAAGGACGAGGCTTGGCTGGCAGGCAGAACGAGGCTGGAGTCTTCTGGCTTGAGGCTAGAGACTAGAGACTTGAGGCGAGGCTTGGCAGGAGGCAGGAGGTTGGAGTCTTCAGGCTTGAGGCTAGAGACTAGAGACTTGAGGCGAGGCTTGGCAGGAGGCAGGAGGCTGGAGACCTGAGGCGAGGCTTGGCAGGAGGCAGGAGGCTAGAGTCTTCAGGCTTGAGGCTAGAGGCTGGAAACTTGAGGCGAGGCTTGTCAGGAGGCTGGAGTCTTCATGCTTGACGCTGGAGACTAGAGACCTGAGGTGAGGCTTGGCAGGAGGCAGGAGGCTGGAGTCTTCAGGCTTGAGGCTAGAGGCTGGAAACTTGAGGCGAGGCTTGTCAGGAGGCTAGAGTCTTCATGCTTGAGGCTAGAGACTAGAGACTTGAGGCGAGGCTTGGCAGGAGGCAGGAGGCTGGAGACTTGACTGGAGGCCAGAGGCTAGAGGCTCCTCCTGGGCAAGGCGCGGTACTCCTGGGCAGGGCGCGGATCACCACCTGACAGAGGCAAGGGACAGGAAGGGACAGAACCAACCATAGGTAACGACAATACGGCCTGGCTTACCCGACAGAGGCAAGGGACAGGAAGGGACAGAACCAACTGCAGGTAACAGCAAGACAGCCTGGCTTACCTGGGCGGAGGCAAGGGACAGGAAGGGAGCTAGGTACAGGGTGGCTCCAGGACAAGCCTGCAGGCGAGACGAGGCGAGAGTTACCAGCAAGACAAGGCAGTGATTCAGGCAATGCAAGACAAAACGAGAACTTCGGGCGAGGCGAGAGTTACCGGCAAAACTAGGCAAGGCTTCAGGCAATGCGAGGCGAGAGTTACCAGCAAGGCTTCAGGTGAGGAAACAGAAGGCAGAGGAAGGGATACAAGGAGTAAGGACAAGAACAATCCAGCCTTGGTCTCTGAAGGTATTTATGCAGCCAGCCCCAACGAGCATCAGATGCCTCAAATAGAGCTCAACAAGAACAGAAACAGGGTAGACAGGAAAACCTGGAGCAAGGATCGATGGACCGGACCGTGAACCGGAATACGGACTTCACGGGCTGGACCATGACACTTGGATTGAGTGATAACCTTGATGTTTTCCTTTGACTCAGTATCACAAAGTGATCTTGTCATCGCCACAATGGTGCACAATTGGTTTCCATGCTTGCCAGTTTACAATGCAACTATACACTAAAAATACTTCCATTTTATAAAGAATTAATTTTCAGAATGTGTGCAATGGTTCCTGAGGCACTCCATTGTCAAGGTCAACCACAGACTTTGTGTCCTAGCTGTCTATGTGATACACAATCCAGTAAGAAAGCCAGGGCAGGAATGCTCCTCTTGCAGGATGTAGGAAGGCAGGGATACCTCCAGTGTCCCTGATGACTATAACTGGGTGAAGTGCATCCAGCTGTACCTTTTAACAATCCATGCTAAGTAATGGGAGTTGGAACTGGATGAACTCATGATCATTCGGGAGGCTGAAAGGGGGATAGATTGGACATATAGCGAGGTAATTAATCCCAAGATGCAGGACACAGGAAATTGGATGACAGTCAGGAAGGGGAAAGGGGTTAACAAGCGAGTGCCGAGTACTCCTGTGGCCATCCCCCTTAACAATAGGTATATTACTTTGGATACTGTTGGGGGGATGAGCTAACAGGGGAAAGTCACAGTGGTAGGGTCTCTGGCACTGGGTCTGGCTCTGTGACTCAGAAGGGAAGGGGGGAGAAGAGGCGTGCTGTGGTGATAGGGGATTCATTGTAAGGTGAACAGAAAGGAGGTTCTGAGGGCGAGAACGAGATTTCCAGATGTATGTTGTCTCTGGGTGCCAGGGTCCAGGATATCTCAGATCAAGTCTGCAGCATTCTTAAGTGGGAGGGTGAAAAGCCAGAGGTCATGGTCCATGTAGGTACCAATGACATGGGTCGGACACGTGACAAGGCTCTGCAAAGTGAGGTCAGGGAGTTAGGTGCTAAGTTAAAGGGCTGGACTTCCAGGGTTGTGATCTCAGGATTGATGCCTATACCATGTGTAAGTGAAGCCAGAAATAGGAAGATTATGCAGTTTAACATGTTGCTAAGGATTGGTATAACTGGGAGGGCATAAGAATTTTGGATCATTGAGCTTTCTTCCAGTGCAGATGGGACCTTACAGAAGCAAGATACATAAGGTTGTTACAGTAGGTGATTTTAACTGTCCACCTATTGACTGGGATTCCAATTCTGACAAAGGACTAGATGGGATAAAGTCTGTCAAATGTGTTCTGGAAGGTTTCCTTCACCAGTATGTAGAAGTCCCAATGAGACAGCGTGTGAAACTTGTTTTGCTATTAGGGAAGGAGACAGGGCAAGTGACAAAAGTTTGTGCAGGGGAATATTTTGCATCTAGTGACTGGAATGGCAGTAGTTTCAAAGTAATTATACAAAAAGATCTGTCTGGTCCGTGGGTTGAGATTCTAAATGGGAGAAGGGCCAATTTTGATGATGTCAGGAATGATCTGGCAAATGTGGATAGGGACAGGATGTTTTCTGGCAAATGTGTACTTGGTAAGTGGGAGGCCTTCACATGCAATATTTTGAGAGTACAAAGCTTATATGTGCCTATCTGAATAAAAAGTAGAGATATTAAGTGATATTGAAGAGATATTCAAGAGATATTGAAGATTGCAAGGGACAAAATTGGTCCTCTGGATGATCAGAGACAAAAGAGATCAGAATGGTAATCCATGTGTAGAACCAAAAGAGATGCGGCAGAGCATATCACAGATTCACTACTCTCTGGCTAAAAAAAATTCCTCCTTACCTCCATTCTAAAAGGTCTTATAAAGGCTCAGCATTATCTCCTTGCTTTTATATTGTTGAGAGGGATGGCTACAGGTGTGTTCTCCGCTATCTGACGTTCTCTTTTCCTTCTCCTGATAGTCACCTCCTGTAACTCTAGAGTGACTACCACACTGTAACTCTTGTCTATCACTGTTTCATTTTCCCTCACAAGCTGAAGGTCATCAAGCTGCAGCTCCATTTCCCTAACATGGTCTCTAAGGAGCTGCACCTTGATGTACCTGGTGCAGATGTGGCCATTGGAGAGACTGAAAGTCTCCTGGAAATCCCACATCTAACAACCAGAACTGAATACCGGCTCTGTAGACATACCCACTATTCTCTCAAGATTTAAATAATAAATAAGCAGCGAACTTACTATTTACCTTGCCTCTGCCTGTTGTCGCTGAAGCCTTGTAGAACCAAAGCCTTACTGCTCTGCCTCAGATTACTCTGACGATGGCTGCTCCGCTAGTTGTTACCTCTCTGTTATAGAGTTTTTAAAGCTCTTTGCAGGACCTGCGTGGGAACACTTCTGTGGCATCTGTGCAGTACTACAATCAACAACTCATGTTGAAAAAATTCCTGCTTTTTAAAGCTTTTTCCCAGACCTGCGCAGGAATAGTCATCTTAGCATTTATTGTGCATTTCTTATTTATCTCAATAAGCATGCAATGTTGGTACCGGAATGTGTGGTGACACTTGCGGGCTGTCCCCAGCACATTCTTGTTGTTTGTTGTTAACACAAATGACTCATTTCACTGCATGTTTAGATGTATATTAGATAAATAAATGAATTTGAATCTGAAATGTTGGTAGTATCCTTCCTGAAATTTGTGAAGATATTCCCAATTTTACTAAATTAAGAGTTCCATAACTAAGTCCTGGTGGAAATGATGCTCATATATTTCAAAGTTAGGACAGTGTGTGAGAGCATGTAGTGGAGTATCCATGTGCTTCTTGACTTAGTTTCTGATGACAGCATAATGAGTTTGGAAGATGTAGTTGCGCATAGTCACATTACAGCCACAGTGAAACAGTGGTGAAGAGAAAGAAAATGTGAAGGGTGTGAGTGATGGTGGTGATTGCATTGCCTGTGATGGAAGGCTGTATCCACCACTTTTTGCAGTGTTTTCATTTCTGGCCATGACACAGCCAGTCAGAATACTCTCCGTTGTGCATCGATAGAAGCTTGTCAAAGTTTTAGATGACATGTAACATCTACGCAAACTTCTAAGCAAGTAGAGGTGCTGTTGTGCCTTCTTTATGATGGTACTTATGTGCTGGCCCCTCTGATATGATAACATCAAGGAATTTAAAGTTACTGACCCTCTCCACCTCCAAGTCCCAAATGAGGACTGGCTCATGGACTGCCCACCTTCTTCCTCCTGTAGTCAATAATCATCTCTTTGGTTTTGCTCTTGTTGAGTGAGAGGTTGGTGATATGCTATCATTCAATTAGATTTTCAATCTTCTTCCTATATGCCAATTCATCACCATGTTTGATGTGGTCAGCAACAGTGGTGCAATGGCATAAGCATTAGCCTCACAGTCGTCTTAGGTATAAAACAAGTAGACCTTGTGGTACACCTGTGTTGATGGTGATTCTGGAGAAGTTGTTGTTGCCAATCAGTCCTGACTGGTGTCTTCAGGTGTGGAAATAGAGGATCCAATTGCACAGGGAGGTATCGAGGCCAAGATCCTGGAACTTAGTGACTAGTTTTGAATGGATAATACTGTTGAATGCTGAGTTGTAGTCAATGAACACCATCCTGATGTATACATTTTCATTGTTCAGATGTTCCAAGTCTGAGTGAAGAGCCAATGAAACGGCATCTGCTGTTGACCTATTGTGACAAAAGGCAAATTAGAGTGGATCCAAGTCACTCCTTAAGGAGGAGTTGATCTGCTTCAAGCTCAATCTCTCAAAGCACTTCATCACAGTAAATTTAAGTGCTACTGGAAGATAATCACTGAGGCAGGTTATCAAGTTCTTTTTTGGAACCAGTATGATTGAAGTCTGCTTAAGGATGGATACCTCAGATTGCTGAAGCAAGAGGTTGAAAATGCCCATAAACAATTCAGCCTGTTGATTACCTCAGGTCTTCAGTAATTGGCCAGCTTGAGTAAGCTTGCTTATGACTAATGTTCCCTCTAATTTTTAGTAGTCAGTGTGCGCAAAATTCTTATTTTGTGCAAATTTTTTTCCTGTGACAAAAGCATGTGCGCATTGAATGCACACATGGCACAGTTTATGTAGGTTTACAAAATATTTGACATAAAACTGCACAGAATAACAACAAAATAACATACATATTGAAGTCACTGTTATTTTTTTCTCTCTCCTGTCTTTAGCATTTACCCATTCTTTGTAAACTCTATCTAGACTAATAAAACTTCCATCCAATTGATAGCTTTTGATTCTCATCAACATATTCAAATGACATTCACCTAAACGGTTTCTCAGCTTGTTTTTGAGTTGATTCATTAGGTTAAAACCTTGCTCACAGTCCGCACTAGATGTAAGAAAAGTTCCCCCAATGTCCATCAACTGTGCAAGGTGGCAAAACTGTTCATTTTGAAGTACAAATGCCACCATTTGAGCAAAGTTTGAAATCAGTTTGGATTTAATTTTTTCTTGCATGAAAATTTTGAAATCGTTAAACTGTCTAACTATTACAGTATTTTCAGCTAGAAAATCATGATATTTTAGACATAAGGCATTAATTTGTTAATCACCAAATGTGAAGTCACAATCTGCAATTGCGGAGAAATCAAAAGCTGACCATTCTTGTACTTCATCTTCAGGAAACCTTTCTTCCAAATGAACACAAAGACTATTTATGAAAGTCAACAGCGAACTTGTATCTACTGTGACGTTTTCTTCACTTTGTTGGCTTAGCAAAACTTTAACTTTGTCACTCCACAAAACATTGTCTCCCAGATACTGCTTTCTTATCTTGTTAATTTCTGCGCAAAATGAAGTGAATCAATCGGTGTCAGGCCACTCTTTCACAGAATCTTGCACAGTGCAGCCAGTTCATCAAAGACATCACTTAAAATCTGTAAAGCTATTTTGTATGTGATGTTTATCAACTTCTTGTGACAGTATTTAGACACAGGGTTATTTGACTGATCTCTTTCAATAAAAACTTAGTAAGCTATCTACAGGATTTGAAACAGATCTTTGTAAACTTTACGATATGAACACTGTCCGCCAAAGATGGCTGCCGCCGTGATGCAGCTGTACAAACCAGAACAGGAAAGGTGAGGTGACGTAAATTAGTGACGTGCATTGTGGTATTTGAAAAACTGAATAACTAGTTAACAGAAATATTTAGCTAAAAGATTATTTTCAATAAGTATAATTATTAATTACTACATTATTTTAGGTACTAACCTTTTGTGCACACATTCATTTCCTTTGTGCGCTGGTTGAAAAACGTGTGTGCGCGCGCACACGTGCACAGCTTAGAGGGAGCATAGCTTATAACCTAGTTACAACAGTGATAAAGACAGAATGTGTGGAGAATTAAAATGGCAAGCAACAGAAAGCTCTGGATCATGTCCGTGGGCTGAATAAAGTTCTCCGCAAAGTGTTATAAAGAGTAAAGCAGAGGCAAGAGTGGACATTGGACTGCTAGAAAATGAAGATGGAAAGGTAGTAATGGGGGTCAAAAAATAGCAATAAGTATTTTGCGTTGGTCTTCATTGTGGAAGACACTAACAGTATGCTGAAATTCGAGAGTGTAAGGATCAGTCGTGAGTGTAGTTTTTATTACTAAGGAGAAGGTGCTTGGGCAACTGAAATGTCTGAAGTTTGTTAAGTCACCTGGACCAGATGGAATACATCCCAGGGTTCTGAAAGAGGTAGCTGAAGAGCTGGTGGAGGTTTTAGAAATTATTTATTTTTACTTAATGATAAGGCGCAGAGTATACTGCCCATCCAGCTCTTTGAGCCGAGCAGCCCCAGCAACTCCGACAAGCCTGATTTAACACTGAGCTAATCATGGGACAATTTACAATGACCAAATTATCAATCTATAACATTGTTGGAGCGTGGGAAGATACTTAAGCACATGGGAAAAACCCACGCATTCCATGAGGAGGATGTACGGGCTCCTTATAGGGGACGCTGGGATTGAACACCAAACTCCGATGCCCTGAGCTGCAATGGTGTTGCACTAATTGTTACACTATCAATCTTTCAAGAATCACTAAATTCTGGAAATGGGTCCAGAGAACTGGAAAATTATGAACACCACTCCACTCTTTAACAAGGGAAGAGGCAGAAGAAAGGAAATTATAGGCCAGTTGTGTAATTCTTGTGCATTAATGATGTGACTACAGTAAGTGATGCTTATTTTAAAGAATTCATACTTGTTGCATCACACCCTGAGCCTATAATCATCTAATTTTTTAAATACTGTCTTGAGCTTTTGGAGATGTTCCCTGTCATCCTCACCAGTAAGAAAGATGTCATCCAGGTAACACTGAGTTCCTGGGTAGCCTGTTACATCTGTCATTTCCACTGGAGTTATCGTTTCTCTAGTATAAGTTCTTAGTTAGATATCTGCAGGCTTCAGTTCAATATTTTTGATATGCCGTTCAAACTCATTTTCTGGAATGGATGAAATAGCTGAGCCAGTGTCCAATTCCATTTTAATTCATTTGCTGTTGACTTCTGGTGTAAGTCATATTGCATGTCACTTGTTAGTTTTCACATTGTAAGTCTCAAGGCTAATAAACCTATGTCACCCTCATCATTATCAGATTTTTCAACAACAGCATGTGCAGATTAGTGCTCTTTTTGAAGCTGCAACTTGATTTTTTTATACTTTTCTCTTCCCTGTGCAGTTCATTTATTTTTATTTGCCCAACATGCTGTTTGTATGTGTCCTGCTTTGTTGCATTTTCTGCAAGTTTCACCCTTATATCTACATTAGTCTGGTGTATGTGACCTCCTGCCATAACAATAACACAATTTGCTCAGCCAGGCAAGTTTCTGTTTCGATGGTGTAATTTTGTTCATGCTCACTTTCATTCCTGACTGCAACTAAATTGGGTCTCTGATTTCTGTTTCCATTGATACAGCAATTTCAACTGCCCTTTTAAATGCAAGTTGTGCCTCAGTTAGGAACTGTTTTTGAATGCTTTCTATGATGATTCCACAAACTAATGGATCTCTCAGTACATCATTAAGCCCATCACTGAAATGACAATGCCCAGACCGCTTATTCAATTCAGCTACTTAAGCTGAAATGAACTCCATTACATTTGATTTCACTTATGAAACCTAAAGCATTCTTCAATTCAATGGTTTCAGTTCTAAATGTTTCTACATTACATTCACAATATCAGCAAAGATAATTTTGGCTGGTTTGGTTGGAACTGTCAAATTTCTAAGCAAACTCTATGCTTTTCCACCGATTGCACTCTGTAAAACTGGCACTCTTTTTTCATCAGCAATTCCATTTGCTTTAAAATGCTGATCAATTTGTTCAGTATACATCACCCAGTTATCTGCAATCAAACGCATCTATCCTTTCAGTGTAACCAGCCATTTCTGTTTTTTTATATTATTATGGTTATCAGCCGGTACTCAGAGTTTATGAACCTATGAACTTTGCCTGTTTTCTGCCTTCAAACATTTCTCTCCCCTTGCGATGTGAAACATGCTGCACGTTTTTTAAACTTGAATGTCATTCTCCCCCCTTGTGAAGAAGGAGACATACTAGACTTTAACAAGTAGGTAGTCATCTCTGGTTCATTTTAAAAGTTACTTGTTGCCATTGTTATATTTTATAACTCCAGAAATTAATCAGAAGGAAAACACGGGAGCCTAGAAAAACGTTTGCTTTGGTTTATCATAGTGAGGCACACACTTATCATGCGGTGACATATTGACGTATACCATTCACCTACTTTTGCATATAACCCATAATGAATTATTTAAACAACAATGAATGCTTAATTAAACAATATATGTACAATATTACTCAAATATTACTGAAGTATTAATTCAATTCACATATCGACACAACTGATCGACAGATAACGCAATAGCCACAGCTCTACACACCATCCTTACACATCCGGAGAAGAAGGATACTTATGTGAAAATGCTGTTCTTGGGCTACAGTTCAGCATTCAACACCATAATTCCGTCCAGGTCTGACAAGAAGCTCAGGGACCTTAGCCTTCACCCTGCCTTGTGCAGCTGGATGCTGGGCTTCCTGTCAGGTCGCCGGCAGGTGGTAAGAGTGGGCTCCCTCACCTCTGTCCCTCTGACCCCCAACACAGGTGCCCCTCAGGGCTGTGTCTTAAGTCCCCTCCTTTGCTCTCTGTGTACCCATGACTGTGTTGCCACCCACAGCTCCAATCTGCTAATTAAATTTGCTGATGATACTACATTGATCGGCCTAATCTCAGATAATAACAAGGCAGCCTACAGAGAAGAAGTCATCACCCTGACACAGTGGTGTCAAGAAAACAACCTCTCCCTCAATGTCACAAAGAGAAACGAGCTGGTTCTGGACTACAGGAAGAATGGAGACAAGCCTTTATGACATTAATGGATCCACCGAGATGCAACACAGAGCGTCATAGGAAGTCATTCCAGCCTGTGGCCATCAAACTTTACAACTCCTCCCTTGGGGGTCAGACACCCTGAGCCAATAGGCTGGTCCTGGACTTATTTCTTGACATAATTTACATATTAGTATTTAATTATTTGTGGTGCAACTGTAACGAAAACCAATTTCCCCCGGGATCAATAAAGTATGGCTATGACTATGACTATGATCTGGGGTTGGGAGGGTAAACAGCTTTAAATTCCTCAGCACACACATTACGGAGGATCTCACATGGCCTGTACATACCAGTTGTGTGGTGAGAAAAGCACAACAGCACCTTTTTCACCTCAGATGGTTGAAAAAGTTTGGCATGGGGCCCCAAATCTTAAGAACTTTCTACAGGGGAACAATTGAGAGCATCCTGACTGGCTGCATCACTACCTGGTATGGAAGCTGTACTTCCCTCAATCGCAGGACTCTACAGAGAGTGGTGCCGACAGCCCAGCATATCTGTATTTGTGAACTTCCCACTATTCAGGACATGTACGTTTGTACAAAGACAGGTGTGTAGGCTCAAAGGATCATTAGAGACCCAAGTCAACCCAACCACAAACTGTTCTAGCTGATATCATCTGGGAAACAGTTCTGCAGCATAAAAGCCAGGACCAACAGGCTTCGAGACAGCTTCTTCCACCAGGCCATCAGACTGATTAATTCACGCGGATACAATTGTATTTCTATATTATATTGACTGTTTTGTTGTACATACCCCGTCATTGTGGCTATCCCTCGAGGTCGAGGATGATGGTCTTCATTCTGAAGTAGTGGCCCACAGAACGAAGACGCCTGTGCGTGTATTTGTTTAACGTGTACTTGATGTTGCACTCCAAGAAGCACAAATCAACCAACTGATTTCAATGGCATGGAAACCACGACGATTGGAGCCGATGGATTTGTTGCAGCCTTCATCCGCCTTCACAGCCGTTGAGTTCGAAGTAGCTTCGTCTGCCTGTTCCACCATTGAGGTCTTGGATGGATTGTACATACTATTTGTTGCAAATTACTATAAATTACACATTGCACATTTAGACGGAGATGTAACATAAAGGTTTTTACTCCTCATGTATATGAAGGATGTAAGTGATAAAGTCAATTCAATACATATAGACACTGTACACTTGCTCAACAGGTGTACGACCATGTCAGTGGACAATCACCCACACAACTGCTTCAGCAACTTTGGGGATTTATACTACATACACTGAGGGGGGTGTTGTGGGTTTGAGAGAGTGCACCCCTCTGGAAATGCCACTGCCATAAGCATGCCAGCACCACAGCTCAACTGTCTCTGTTTGCGCAGTCCGTATTGAAGCACAGGCATTGACACGAAGACTGCTGCACATGCCTGATCCATAGTAAGCCCTCGTGCTCTCACCTATTTTCCACCATGATCCCCCATCCACTTCTCTGCTCCACCACCACTGAGGCAGCTGTTCTGAGAGTCAGAGGTGTCAGGTGATTGACACTGTAGGTGAAGCTGTAGGGCTCCAGAATTTGAATGTGGTGCAACCGGACATGCACTCCAACCCAGGCGTGTCGTGTCCAACCTTTCTGTAAGTGACAGTCAGTGAGGAAGTTTGACACAGGTTAATTGACCCAACTGCCTTATGTCCAGGCATGTGCTTTACTTAACCTCTTAAAAGGAATCCTACATCATTGCATAACTTACCAACTCCATCCTCCCTCACTCCATCATGTATTCCTCTCTCTTCCTCTTTAGGTCTACGTTACCCACTCCAATGGTGTGTTCCACATTTTGGGCTGTTCAAGGAAGTATCTCTTGACTTATTTGTTGGTTTTATTAAGTGACTCTGGCTTGCAAATTTGGAGATTTCTATTTGATTGGAAATGTTTTTCTTTCCTACTTAATCAAGGCCTATCATTTATAGAGCCTCTGTCAGGTTATTCCTCAAATATCTGGATTCAAGAATGTGAAAAAGACATTTATGTAGGTATGGGTAGGAAAGTTTAATGGGTCATAGACCAAATGCAAGCAAATGGTAGACAATCAGGCCAGCATGGATGAGTTGGGCTGATGGGCTTGTTCCCATGTTGTATAACCCATTTTTTCTTTCTTTTTCAATCTTTTTATTAGTTTCATAGAATATAAACATAACATAGCAATAATACAAAGTTGTTGGGAATACATTATTATTCTTAACATAAGTAATTATAAAACCAAATAGTATTTAATTGACAGAACTCCCAATTATGTAGGATACCAATGAATAACCAGGGCAAGAAGAAAATATCTAGACAAAAATCATGAAAAAAGAAAAAAAAATAACAAAACCCCCTCAAAAAAAAAACTGATCTAAACAGAATTAATCAACTAAACTAAAAGAAGAGCTGGGCAATTTTAACAATGTAAAAGTGGAAGAAGAGAAAACCTTACTGTCGACGACTCCGTTCCTCTCAACCAACACTACAGAGAAGTAAAATAAGTTTGGAAATGGTCAAATTACATCATATGAAAATGCTGAATAAGTGGTCTCCAAGTTTTTCAAATTTAATGGAAGGGTCATAAACCACACTTCTAATTTGTTCCAAATTTAAAAACAACATAGTTTGTGAAAGCCAGTGAAGTACAGTAGGAGGGTTAATCTCTTTCCAATTCAGCAGAATGGATCTTCTAGCCATTAAAGTAAGAAATACAATCATCCAACGAGCTGAAGAGGTTAAATGATTTGAGTCTATCATTGGTAATCCAAAAATAGCGGTAATTGGGTGAGGTTGTAAGTCTGTACTCAAAACCATTGAAATAATATCAAAAATATGTTTCCAATATTTTTCCAACAAAGGACATGACCAAAACATGTGAGTTAAAGAAGCTATCTCGGAATGATATCTATCACATATAGGATTAATATAAGAATAATAACGCGATAGTTTATCTTTGGACATATGAGCCCTGTGCACTACTTTAAACTGTATCAAAACATGTTTAGCACATATAGAGGATGAATTAACTAACTGAAGAATTTTTTCCTATTTTTCAGTCGGTATAATAATCTTAAGTTCTCTTTCCCAATCAGTTTTAATTTTATTGGAAACATCAGGACATAAATTCATAATTATATTATAAATAATTGCTAGAACACTTTTCTGAGAGAGATTTAGATCTAAAATTTTTTCCAAAATATCCATTGGATATGAGTGTGGAAAATTAGGAGAAACAGTAATTAAAAAGTTTCTAATCTGTAGGTATCTAAAAAACATAACTCTAAGCAATGAAGATTTCTCATATCCTTTTCTGGTTTCAAGCTTTTCAAGTCTGACATCAGACTTGTGTATTTTTCATATACGGTTTCAATAATTTGCAATATGTAAACCAGAATAATGCACATGTTCGCACTCTGTCTTGATAACTAAGCTCCAATAAATACTTAACTCAACTTTCCTGATTTTCTAATTCAATTCCACTAGAAGTGAACCATGGTGTTTTCATATACGTAATTTTGCTCTTACTAATCGAATTAAAAACACTTGCTTATCTTTATTTATTAATTTATTGAGATACACTGTGAAATAGGCCCTTCTGGCCCTTCGAGCTATGCCGTCCAGCAACCCCAGATTTAATCTGAGCCAGATCATAGGACAATTTACAATAACCAATTAACCTACAAATTGTTACATCTTTGGACTGTGGGAGGAAACTGGAGCATCTGGAAGAAACCCAAGTGATCAGGTGAAAGATATACAAACTCCTTTCAGGCAGTGGTGGGAATTGAACCTGGGTCGTCTATACTATAAGCCATGGTGCTATCATGCTGCCCCAGCTTGCTTTATGAGTTCAATAGATTTTATTGTAAAAGGAAAGCCAATACGGTTGCACCCATTTAACTCTGAGGGTTGTTGATATTTGTTTGTACTTGGTATGTTACCTAGAGAAAAACATCTTATAAGTGGCCTTCTATATGTTCTACCAGCCTTGAGTTCAGGTCAGAGTAAACAGAAGTATAACCTCTATTATTGTTAATATATTTTAAAATGCACTCTGATATATCTCAATGGAGGTTCAAAAAGGGTCAAGATGAAGTTTCATTTTTACATCTTGAGCACACAATTGAGTTCCCCAACTCTCAAAATCTACTTTTTAATGTGTGTCTTCTTCTACATATTGTTGCTAAACAAAGATGTGGACTAATTGGATCGAATGGTCTATTTCTGTAAATGGAATATTCCATGTTTTTCATGTTTGCAAACTCTTAGAGCAGAATCATACAGTAAAACGTTAAGTCTTGAGTAATGTTTCCTTGTGAGTGTTGCAAGTCTTTAGAACTCTTCCAAAGTGGCAGGGGCAGTCTCTGAATATCTTAAGGCGGTGTGACATTTTACCATTATATCAATCTTGACCTCACTAAATGAAGAAGCAGGTTTGAACATAAAACATAAAATATAGAATAATACAACACATTACAGGCCCTTCGGCCCACAATGTTGTGCAGACCCTCAAACCTTGCCTCCCATATAACCCCCCACCTTAAATTCCTCCATATACCTGTCTAGTAGTCTCTTAAACTTTGCTAGTGTATCTGCCTCTACCACTGACTCAGGCAGTGCATTCCACGCACCAATCACTCTCTGAGTAAAAAACCTTCCTCTAATATCCCCCTTGAACTTCCCACCCCCATCTTAAAGTTATGTCCTCTTGTACTGAGCAGTGGTGCACTGAGGAAGAGGCGCTGGCTGTCCACTCTATCTATTCCTCTTAATATCTTGCACACTTCTATCATGTCTCCTCTCAACCTCCTTCTTTCCAAAGAGTAAAGTCCTAGCTCCCTTAATCTCTGATCATAATCCATACTCTCTAAACCGGGCAGCATCCTGATAAATCTCCTCTGTACCCTTTCCAATGCTTCCACATCCTTCTAATAGTGAGGAGACCAGAACTGGACACAGTACTCCAAGTGTGGCCTAACCAGAGTTTTACAGAGCTGCATCATTACATCGCGACTCTTAAACTCTATCCCTCGACTTATGAAAACTAACACCCTATAAGCTTTCTTAACTACCCTGTCTACCTGTGAGGCAACTTTCAAGGATCTGTGGACACGTAGCCCCAGATCCCTCTGCTCCTCCACACTACCAAGTATCCTACCACTTACATTGTAGTCTGTCTTGGAGTTTGTCCTTCCAAAGTGTACCACCTCACACTTCTCTGGGTTGAACTCCATCTGCCACTTCTCAGCCCACTTCTGCATCCTATCAATGTCTCTCTGCAATCTTCGACAATCCTCTACACTATCTACAACACCATCAACATTTGTGTCGTCTGCAAACTTGCAGACCCACTCTTCTAAGTATTCGTTGAGGACCTCGCTCACTTCCACAGCCTCTAGGCACATCTTCCCACCTTTATCTCCTACCTTCACTCCTGTCATCCTTTTGTTCGTCACATAATTGAAGAATGCCTTGGGGTTTTCCTTTACCCTACTCGCCAAGGCCTTCTCATGCCCCCTTCTTGCTCTTCTCAGCCCCTTCTTAAGCTCCTTTCTTGCTACTCTATATTCCTTAATAGACCCATCTGATCCTTGCTTCCTACACCTCATGTATGCTGCTTTCTTCCACCTGACTAGATTTTCCACCTCACTTGTCACCCATGGTACCTTCACCCTACCATTCTTTATCTTCCTCACCGGGATAAATTTATCCCTAATATCCTGCAAGAGATCCCTAAACATTGACCACATGTCCGTAGTATATTTCCCTTCAAAAACATCATCCCAATTCACATCCGCAAGTTCTAGCCTTATAACCTCATAATTTGACCTTCCTCAGTTAAAAATTTTCCTGTCCTCTCTGATTCTCTCCTTTTCCATGATAATGCAAAATGTCAGGGAGCAGTGGTCACTGTCTCCCAGATGCTCACCCACTGAGAGATCTGTGACCTGACCTGATTCGTTACCTAATACTAGATCTAGTATGGCATTCCCCCTAGTCAGCCTATCAACATACTGTGACAGGAATCCGTCCTGGACACACTTAACAAACTCTGCCCCATCTAAACCCTTGGAACTAATCAGGTACCAATCAATATTAGGGAAGTTAAAGTCACCCATGATAACAACCCTTTTATTTTTTGCACCTTTCCAAAAGGATTATAACACAGGAGGAATCCATGTTAGAATCCATCTTTGGTTCATCAGAGATGGGCTTAATTGTCAAATGCACTTCAGGAAAAACTTGTCCATATGCTAGGTCATTCCCTAACAATAGAGAAACATCATTCATGGGTAAACTGGGTTGTGGTCCTACTTTAGCAGGTCCTGAAACTAACTCTGATCTTAAAATTTCTCTATACAGATATACAGGCATAAGGGCACACCCAACACCTCGTATATAGTTTATCTCACCAGAGTCAGACTCATTACTAAATCCTAGAACACTGTCTAACATAAGTGACTGAGAAGCTCCAGTATCCTTAAGAATTTTTATTGGCACTGGAGTGGACTCCTCTTTCAAGGATACAAATTCCTTGATTATAAAATGATCATATCCATTCTTAACTTGGTCAGACCCAGACAAAGCTTCATTTGAATTTCTTGAACCCTGTGGACTTACAGGTGTTTCAATATGCTGCACACAGGTATCTAGGACTGCCTCCTTCTCCTTTTTCTTCAGTCGGAAACTGTTAGCTATTACATGACCAGGTTTCCTGCAATAATTACAAATAGGACCAAAAGGTCTTTCCTTCACTTGTTTCCCTTCCTCCTTACCTTTCTCACTAACTTCTGCTTTGATTTCTGGTCTACCCTGACTATCCATGCTAGTTTTTTTTCTTAAAAGTTCTACCCGGAGGAAATTTACTCTTATGGATTAAAGCATACTCATCTGTTAATTTAGCAGATTCCTGCAATGTAGCAGTGTCCCTCTCATTCAAGTACGTCCTTATGTCAACAGGGACGCGCCTTTTAAATTCCTCCATTTAAATCAACTCTTTCAAGGTATCATACTCCCTATTCACATTTTTAGAGGTAACCCATCGCTCAAAACACACAGATTTATCATAAGCAAATTCCACATAAGTTTGGTCCATAGACTACTTCAAATTTCTAAATCTGTCTCTATAAGCTTCCGGAACCAGTTCATATGCTTTCAGTATATGTTGCTTCACAATATCATAATCAAGTGCTTGTTCAGCAGTTAAAGCTGTATAAACTTGTTGTGCTTTACCTTTAATTACACTTCGTAACAGCACTGGCCATTTCTCTTTCAGCCACTCTGAAATCCGAGCAACTGTCTCAAAATTCTAGTAGTATTTATCATCTTCTGCCTCATTAAATGGAGGAGCCAATTTAATTTCCTGACTAGCAACAAATGGTTTCCTAGAATCAGAGGACTGATTCTCAGACCTTAACCACTCTATCACTAGCTCAAATTCCCTCTTTTTATCTGCTTCTCTAGCTTTGAATTCCCTTTGTTTATTTGCAGCTTCTAACCGACTTCGTTCCAAGTCAGCTTCTAATTGTTTTTGTTTTAACTCAGCTTCTACTCTAAGCTTCTCTAATGCTACCTGTTCCATGAGTAACTGGAATGCTTCTTTACTTACAGGGAACTTATCTAACTCCACTTCATCAAAAACTTCCGAATTTGTATAGTGTTCAGCGATTCTCCTCTGAATTACTGGCTTAGTTGTAACCGTCGATATTCCTTTAAAGTCCAACCTTCTAGCAATCTCTTATACATCACCCTTTTTCGCCTTCGCTAATATGGTGATGCCAGAAAGCCATCAATATCCATTGCTGCTGATTACCACACACAAACCAATCAAACAAAACAAATCGAATATATCCCCTTTACCAATCAGATCGATAATTAAACAAGCAATTAAGCTCAAAATCAGAATGGAACAGGATGAGCCCCCACTTTTGTCACGTATCCAGCAACAATGGATATGAAATTGAGTCAGATTTTATAAACTTTCAACGATATTTATTAACCTCTACTCAAAAACATAGAAAAGTTCAAAATTAGCTTAGCCGGAAGTTAACCGTTATGCAGCTATATTGAACAAACAGCTGAACTTAGAAATAGGTCTTAAAGTGGTAAATTCAAACACAGTCTTAAAACAATCAGTTGAAAAGTCCTAGTGATTTTTACAGTCTTTAAGTAGAGACTTTACCCCAGCAACAATTACTCCGAAGAACATGACAAATCTGCTGATCACAGTCCAATGATGCCTTGTTGAAGCAATCACAAAGAAATAAAGGAACTGACCTTTTCTCTCAGGCGGGTGGACACTGCACAAACCGTCCTGACCTTGCAGGGGTTTAACTCAAACGTGCCTGCTACAATTTCCCGGACGATTCCAATTCCAAACAGTCGATCACTTCCAAAACACTGAACGTTGTTAACTTTACCCAACCCTTTGCGTTCCCGTACATTAGTAAGGTCTTCATTCTCCAATACTAGACTGTAAAAGTAAAACAAATGTGCAACAAACAAAAACTGGCAGCGATTGGCGAAACTGCCGGCAACAACGTGTTTGCACCTTAAAATAGAAAGTAAAAAACTGCGTCACACTTCGGTGGGCTTCCTTAAATACAGTAGGGAACATGCCATCACGTGACATAACATCACCCCACAGTCATGAGACAATTACATCATCCCACTCACAAGACCATTACATCATCCCACTGTCCCGTGCTCAAACTGTGGGCACGTAACACTTGCAGCATGATTTGTTTTAAGGGGTGTCTCATCCCCTTCAAAAGTTCTTCTGATTCAGATGTGCAGTTGGTATAATAAGCACCAGATGGCGGTATTTACCTTCTGCTGGCAGAACTACCCGAATGTAGTTTTTTAAATGCTTCGCACACAAAATGCAGGAGGAAATCAACAAGTCTCAGGGGAACAAACAGTTGACATTTTGGCTGATACCCTTCATCAGGACTGGAAATGAAGGGGGCAGAAACCAGAATTAGAAAGTGGAAGGAGGCAAAGGAGTAGGGAGGGAGTTTCAATTACAAATCACTTTTCATCTTTTGTCCTTTACTACCTATGGCCCCAAGTTAATCTTGTAGCTATTTTCCTTTACAATAGTCTTTTCATTAGAAAAACATACTTTCCATTTATGCTATTGTATTCCGTCACAAATGTAAATTTTTCTATCGAGTCCTTCTTATCACCTCTATTCCAATGAAGAAAGATCCAGTTTTTTTTAGATTGTTGTTGTTCATAGTTCCTCATACCAGATGGCATCCTAGTGAATATACATTGTGCCTTCTCCATCTCTGTCTCACAGTATGAGGCTCAAAATAATTTGTTATGCTCTGGCTATATTATCAATTCATTGCACCTCTTCAGTCGTGTTGTTTTGTTTTATGTTCAAGTTGTACATTTCACTGATAAATTCAGTATTTTTTCTGCCTTGTTGCCTTTGAGAAAGCTGTTTCTTGGTGAAAAGCAGCAGGTAAACCCAAAATACTGTCAGGTAGGGAGAATTAATTTTATGGTCCAATGCTGGTGATGGAATGGTGATGTGTGTTGGGATGGTGTTGGTGATCTATACTTTCTGTAGCTATTTCTACAAACAAAGATATTCAAAGTTCAAAGTAAATTTATTATCAAAGTATAAACATGTCACCATATACTACCCTGAGATCAGTCTTGCAGGCATTCACAGTAAATAGAAAGAAACACAATAGAATCAGTGAAAAACCTCACACGACAGAAACAGAAAATCAACCGATGTACAAAAGACAACAAACTGTGCAAATATAAAAATAAATAAATGAGCAATAAATATTGAGAATATCAGTTGCAGAGTCATTAAAATTGAGTCCAGAGTTATGGAATCAGTTTGGTGTTGAGGTGTGTGAGGTTATCCACTCTGGTTCAAAAACGTTATGGTTGGGGGGTAATTGCTGTTCCTGAACCTAGTGGTGTGGGACTTGAGGCTCCTGTGCCTTCTTCCTGATGGCAGAGGTGAGAAGAGAGCTTGGCTTGGATAGTGCCATCTTTGATGATGGACGCTCCATTCCTGCAACACCGCTCCTTGTAAATGTGCTCAGTGATGGGGAGGGTCTCACCTGTAATGGACTGGGCTGTATCCATTACTTTTTGTGGTTTTTTATTTCCATTCAAGGGCATTGGTGCAATCAGTGTACTCTCCACTGTGCATCAATAGAAGTTCATCAAAGTTTTAGATAAATGCTGAATCTGCAAAAGCAAAGGCATTGCCGTGCCTTCTTTATAATGGCAGTTACATGCTGGACCCAGGACAGATCCTCTGAAATGATAACACCGAAGAATTTAAGGTTGTTGACCCCCTGAATCCTTGATCTCTTGATGAGGACCGGCTCACAGACTTCTGGTCTCCTCCTCCTGTAGTCAACAATCAGCTCCTTGGTTTTGCTGACATTGAGTGACAGGTTGTTGTTGTGGCAGTATTCAGCCAGATTTTCAATCTCCCTCCTATGTGCTGATTCGTCACCACCTTTGATTTAGGCCACTGCAGTGCTGTCATCAGCAAGCTTATATATGGCATTGGAGCTGTGCTTAGTCACACAGTCATAAGAGTAAAGCAAGTAGAGCAGGGGGCTTGTGGTGTACCTGTGCTGATGGAGATTGTGGAGATGTAATTGCCAATCCAAACTGGCTGGGGTCTGTAAGTGCGGAAATTGAGGATCCAATTGCACAAGGAAATATGGAGGTCTTGAAGCTTATTGATAAGCTTTGAGGGGATGATGGCGTTGAAGTGTATGGACTGCAGATGATCTTAACTGTGTGATCAGCCTTCCTGAGGGTGACATGGTTCCATTTATGAGCACTGGCATAGATTTACTGATGAATTTAGTTGAGTTTTAACAAATTATTTGTGGTGCCACTTGAAGTCTTCACATACAGATACAAATAGTGATGAAGGCAGTAGTTTTTCTCAAATATATTATTCAATCAATCAAAGTGTATTTATTATCAAAGAATGTATAAATTACACACCTTGAGATTTGCTTGTTTACAGGTAGACATAAAGAAAGAAACCCAAAGAACCCAATTTAAAAACAAAGAAAGACCATAACCACTGTGCAGAGAAAGAGGAAACAAAAGATACATCGTGCAAACTCTAGATGCAAACGACAGCATTCTGAACTGGACTGAGTTCTCAGCTCTGCTCCCCAGAACAGCTGGAGTAGTGGCCCAAGCCTCGATCTCAAGTTCATCATTCTACCGGGGCAAAAATGCTGCGAAACTCGCAGAGATGACAGCTACCAGAGGAAAGAATCACATCGTAGGAGAACAAGTGAAATCAGCCCGATCCTCGCCTCTGCAATTGGGCTTTCCAGTCTATCTGGGCTGGCGCTAAATTGTCCAAGCACCAAGTAGTGCCTCGCTCTAGGACCCGAGCCCCAGCACAGTGACGCACCCGGACTGCACAGCTGGAAGTCGTTCTCAATCTCACCAAATCGACTCGTCGCTTGGAGCAATTCAACCTCGCACTCGGGTTAGGTGGACGGGCATCGAAACCCTTCAAATCGTTCACTCCAACAGCAGCAGCGAAACTAACTCCATCTGTGACCGCAAATAGGTGGAGGAGCGGGTAGTGTTAAGGAAAGAGAAAGCCTGTTAAGAGACTTAGATAGTTTAGGGGAATGGGCAAAGAGGTGGCAAATGAAATGCAATGTTGGAAAGCGTATGGTCATGCACTTTGGTGGAAGAAATAAACAGGAAGACTATTATTTAGATGGGGAAGGAATTCAAAATGCGGATATGCAAAGGGACTTGGGAGTCCTTGTGCAAGATAACCTGCTGGCTGAGTTGGTTGTGAAGAAGGGGAATGCAATGTTGGCAATCATTTCTAGAGGTATCGAATATAAGAGCCGGGATGTGATGTTGAGGCTCTATAAGGCACTTGTGAGACCACACTTGGAGTATTTTGTGCAGCTTTGGGCTCCTTATTTTAGAAAGGATATACTGGCATTGGATAGGGTTGAGAGAAGATTCACGAGAATGATTCCAGGAATGAAAGGGTTACCGTATGAGGAATGTCTGGCAGCTCTTGGGCTGTATTCCCTGCAGTTCATGAGAATGGCGGGGGGGGGGGGGGATCTCATAGAAACATTCCAAATGTTAAAAGGCCTGAACAGACTAGATATGGCAAAGTTATTTCCCATGGTAGGGGATTCTAGGACAAGAGGACACGATTTCAGGATTGAAGGACATACTTTTAGAACTGAGATGCAGAGAAATTACTTTAGCCAGAGGGTGGTAAATCTGTGGAATTTGTTGCCACGAGCAGCTGTGGAGGCCAAGTTATTGGGTGTACTTAAGACAGAGATAGATAGGTTCCTGATTAGCCAGGGCATCAAAGGGTATAGGGTGAAAGCAGGGGAGTGGGGATGACTGGATGAAGTGGATCAGCCTATGATTGAATGGTGGAGAAAACTCAATGGGCCAAATGGTGTACTTCTGCTCCTAAATCTTATGGTCTTACGGTCTCATGGAATTGAACACGTTGGATTCCGACTTTGCAATACACCAGTACAGCTCATCCTTTGAATTAGCTTTGCCTCCGCTTGCTTCTTCATTGTTTGTGGTGATAGCTGACCACAGGAAAGGGGTTATTAGTAATGTTTCTAGTCAATTTTCTTGCCTTCTGATCTACCAGGAAGCTGTCACACAACTTCATTCATGCCATCTTAAACCAGAAGATTACATTACATGACTCAGCTCATACCCAAATGGAAAGATTTGGTAGGACAGCAATACCAGAAGTGCACCTGTTCAGTGCCTTTTGCCAACATGTAAATATTTCAATAGTGTCACAAGGGACCCCTGATGCTGGAATCTGGAATGAAGTGGTAGAAGAATTCAATGGTTCAAGCAACATCTGTGGAGACAGGAGGATAGATTGTGTTTCAGGATCCTACCTCAAGATTGGGTGTGGAGGGGAGATACCCCAGTCTAAAAGAGGTGAGGATCTAGTGGGAGATAGATGGAACCAGGTGTGGAGGAGTATGAGAGGTAAGTGCAACCAGGTGGGGAAGGGAAAAAAATGAAGAAATTGGGTAAGATGGTTGAGAAGGGTAGGTTCTGTGAAGAAGGTAGCTGGGGGGAGTTGTGTGAGAGACGCACACAAGAGTCTGTAGGTACTGAAATCTGGAACAACAAATAATGCGCTGGAAGAACCCATCAGGTTGAGCAGCATCTGTGAGGGGAAAGGAAATGTCAACATTATGGTTTGAAACCTTGCATGGGGGCGGGGGGTAGAGGAAGTGGTGAGAGAACTTGGATGGATCAGAGCCAAAAAGAAGGAAGATAGGGCCTGAAGGTTACTCGGTAATTTTCAATATTAATACCATTGCATTGTAGACTATCAGACAGCATATGAGGTTCTGTTCTTCTGGTCTGGGTTTGTCCTCACCCTGGCTTTGGAGAAAACCAAAGAACAAGTAGGTTGGAATGGGAAAGGCATACAACCACCGGCCCAACATGGCCATTATGGACACAGTGTAGGTGCTCAGCAAAGTCGCTGCCAAGTCAGGCTGTGAATGTTTCAAAGTGCTTGTAGCAAATTAAACACTTCTGTGGCACTGCAGCACCCAATTCAAGCACATCAAGGTTTCACAAACCATAATAGTCAGATTGGCAAGTAATTTCCTTTCAGTGGTGGTGGTCTGGGAATAAATATTGATCAGTACATTGGCATGAACTCCCCCTTTCATTTCTGAATAGTGTAATGGAAATCATTACATTTTCCAAAGGAAGTAGATATGCAATTGCTTTAGCATCTCATCCCAGCACTTGAGTAGCATTTCCTCTGCTCTATAGAAGTGTCAGATTTTCTATGCAAATCTGAATTGTAATTTAAATTTACAACCTTTTAACTCATTCAGAAGTACAGTACTACCAAGTCTCTGTTTCCTAAATTAATATCAATTAAAAGGCACGATTAATTAGAATCTGATGTTTCACTGTGTATTTTTGCTTCAATTTAATGTACAGGTATTCCTTACTGGCTGAATATTACTGCTGGCCATAATCCATTTGCCGGAAATCAGGAGACATGTAGAAAGGCGAAGTAGGTGGATGTATATAACAAGTATTTTTAGTAAAAATAAATTGGACGTTCCCAAGGAATGAAATGCATTGCTCAGTAGCTGAAAATTGGAACCGTGGCTGGCCCAGTAATAAAAACAGGCAACATAAACAGGGGCAGTAGGTTGTTGGCCTGGTGGCGCGAAGACTGTTACTTAATATAAAGCAGATATAAGGATGCATCTTTGTACCCTAGTAACTATTGAGTAAACCTATAGGTGCAATATTATTGACAAAATTAAAAGTGAATAATAAAGAAAGGGCAACATGACAAAGTCATTTGTTTTCCTTGGGTGGGGGGGTGGTGACTGTTTAGGGTGAAAACTGGTTGAAGAAAACTAGCTTGTACTGTACAATAGAAGAAAGAGATAAAATGGGCCAAAAACAGAGAGGAATTTAAAAGCTGCCGTTCATTTTCTATGGACTAAGTAATGGTGTATATATTCATTTATTGAATTTAGTTGGCAAGGGGCTGGGAAAATAGAAGTAATTTGCTACTGTATGAAAATCAAACAAAAGTAAAAGTATGTTACAGAATATCTATAGGGTCAATATTTGGAGTATTAATTTCCACTTTTTGAATTCATTATTTATTCCTTCAACCTGAAGAAAGGCAGTGATTTGATCAGAGCTGGGGAATTAAGGCCAACAAAAGCAATCACAATAAATTGTTAAAATGATTACACGAGTTTGATATTTATATTTGTCTAAGAATATGAGGGATGTTCTTCTAATTAGGAAAATAATTGAAATGATGCCAATGATGGAATGAATGCATATAACATATGTGAAATGTATCTGTGTGACTTTACTCCATAGAAGTTAATGGAACACATCTTCCTAGAAAAATGACAGCGTATTTTCAACTAATCACACTATTAACAAGCAGATCAACCAGCAAGTTAAGGTTATTAAGCAATGTGGTATAATTTGAGTGGTCTTTAGACTTTCCAGATCAAATTACACCATTCTTTTGTTTGCCTTGCAATGCATGTGTAGTTATTAATAGTGTAAAGGCAGCCATTACAGTGGTGTCCTTTCTGGTCCAGAAAAACCAACTTAAGCTGGAAAACTCCCCTGACTGCATTAGGTTATTCTTGAGATTCTGCTGGATATGGCCCAGATCTCACATTCACCCTTTGTGGGAGAGAGGGCTGTGGTGTGGTGGAGACGTTTCTGTTTTTCTGTTGGCCTCACAGTCAGTGTCTGAATATGAAAGGCACTGAGGGAGTGTTGTAACACAATTTTTTAGTATATTAACATAAATTTAAAAAAGCACATTCAACATTTGCAAATTAATCAAAAGCATTAATATTAAATGAGAAGCTACTGACACGATGAAGGAAGCCATGAGCATGGGGATCTTCATCATTGCCCTAAACACCAGTGGTGTAATGGGCAGTAAGTAGGTTAGTAATATTAAAAAAATCTAAATTTGCTTAGTAAAGGTCAGCAACCCCATTTAATTGAAAGGGCCAGTTTAAAAAAGGTGACATAAGCTCCTGAGTTTATAATGTTACAAAAAAAAAAGAAAACCAGAAAGTGTTGCAGAAGAAATTACAGTCTGGCTCTGAAAATTCAGAAACAAAGCTCTTTTCCATATGGCTGTGATGATAAATGAAGGCTGCAACAGAGGGTGACTTTCTGATTACTTTGGTGCAATCTACCCGTTCAATCGATTTCAGATTTCTCTTTCACTAATTAATGAATATTTCCTGATGTGCAATGGCTCCCTTTCACTAAAAGATGTCATATATTAGACATAGGAGCAGAATTAGCCCATTTCAGCCCAAAAAGTCTTCTCCATTATTTGATCATGGTTGAATCTTTTGCCCTCTTTATGCATTTCTCCTACCCTTGACGCCCTTACTAATCAAGAACCTACTAATCTCTGTTTTAAATATACCCAATGACTATTTTTCCACAGCTGTCTGTGGCAACGAATTCCACAGATTCATCACCCTCTGGCTTATAAAATTCCTTCTTGTCTTTGTTCTAAAAGGCACCTCTTCTGTTCTGAGGCTGTGCCCTCTGGTCCTAGACTCTCCCACTATTGGAAACATCCTCTCCACCTCCTCTCTATCCAGACCTTTCGATATTTGATAAATTTCAATGAGGTAATCCCTTATTGTTCTAAAGTCCAGTGAGTACAGGCCCAGAACCATAAAACGTTCCTTATATTTTAACCTTTCAATCTCGGGATCATTCTCATAAACCTCTGGACTCTCCTATGCCTGCACATCCTTTCTGAGATATTGGTTCCAAAGATTGCTCACAATACTAATAATGTGGTCTGAACAATGCCTTATAGAGCATCAGCATTATATTATTGCTTTTACATTCTAGTCCTCTCAAAATGAATGGTAATATTGCATTTTCCTTTCTTACTAGTCCGATGAGAGTAGGCAGTTTAGATGGTTCAGCATGAACTGGTTGGGCCCAAGGGCCTGTCTCTGAGCTATAGTTTTTGATAATTCTCTGATTCTATAATTCTACTACTGATTTAACTTGCAAGTTATCTTTTGGCAATCCTTCATGAAAACTCCCAAGTGCCTTTGCACTTCTGATTTCTGAACTCACTTCCCATTTCGAAAATATTCCATGCCTTTAATCCTTCTTTGAAATGCATCACCATACACTTCTCTACACTGTATTCTATTTGCTCCAATGTCCCAATCTATCCAAGTCCTTCTCCAGATTCCCTGCTTCTTCACTACTACCTGCCATTCCACCTATCTTTGTATTATCCGCAACCTTGGACACAAAGCCATCAATTCCATCATCCAGATCATTAACACATAACATAAAAAGTAGTGGACTGACCCCTGTGGGACACCAATAGTCACCAGCAGCCAACCAAAAATGGCTTCTATTATTTCCACTGTTTGTCTTCTACCAGTCATCTGAACTTTTTCTCATACTATTGTCTTTCCTGAAATAGCATGGGCTCTTATCTTGTTTAGCAGCCTTATGTGCAGCACCTTGTCAAAGGCCTTCTGGAAATCAAAGTAAAGAACATCCTCTGACTCTCCTTTGCCTATTCTGCCTGTTATTTCCTCAATGAATTCCAATGGATTTGCCAGGCAAGATTTCCCTTTAAGGAAACCATACTGACTTTAACCCATTTTATCATGTGCCTCCAAATACCCCAAACTGCACCCTGAATAATGGACTCTAACATCTTGCCTACCACTGAAGTCAGGCTAACTGACCTAAACTTCCCAGCCTTTTGCCTACCCCATTTCCTAAAGAATGGAGTGATATTTGCAATTTTATCAATAATACCACCACAATATATTCAGCTACCTCTTTCAGAACCCTGGTGTTTTGGGATATTAGGCTTCTGTACCTCTTGCCTGACAATGACAGCGGCTTTGAGAACATGGCATGGTCCAGTTAGTGGGGATCTTTTTTGATGGACCATCTGACATGTTAATCTCCAGGCATTTATGGCTGTTGATCCTCTCCATCGCTGATCTACCAAAGCAAACTGGCACATTTATATCATTCTTCATCTTTCCTTAAGTCAACAATATTTAGTTTTACTGACTTTGAGTGAGAGGTTGTTCTTGTGGCACCATTTAATCAGGCGTCCTGTCTTACTCCTGTATACTGACTCATCATCAGCAATGATTTTTCTAATAAGAATATCATTACAATGTCCATTCTTGGCTCTCTTGCCTCTCCTATTATTCTTTATATATCTGAAAAAAAAACTTTTGGTATCCTCTTTTATTTTATTGGCAAGCTTACCTTGATATTCCATCTTTTGTCTCCTTATTGCTTTTTCAGTTGACTTCTTTTTTTATATATATAAAAGCTTCCCAATCCTCTTGCTTTCCACTAATTATGCTATGTTGCCTGTTTTTTGGCTTTTCTACTTTCTTTGACTTCACTTGACAGTTGCATTTGCTTCATCCTCCTTAAGAATGCTGCTTCTTCTTTAGCATGAACAAATCCTGGATTTTCTGCATTACTCTCAGGGACTCCAACCTTTGCTACAATGACATTATCCCTGCTAGTGGCCCCTTCCATTCCATTTTATGTTTCTGTGGTTCCCTTTACTCAACTGTAATACTGCTGCATCCAATTTTAGCTTCTCCTTCTCAAAGCTGGGTGAATTCTATCATATTATAATCACTAACTCCTCAGGTTTCCTTTACCTTAAGATCACTAAACAAATCTGGTAAAAATCTGGTTAAGTATACAACTCTCAATCCAGAACTCACCTTTTCCCTAGTGAGCTCAACAACAAGCTGCTCTAAAAAGATATCTCATAGGCATTCTACAAATTTCTTCTCTTGTGATCCAGCACTAACCCAATTTTCCCAAGCTACCTGCATATTGAAATCCCCCATGACCATTGTAATATTTCCCCTTCTATAGTCCTTTTCTATCTCTTGTTGTAAATTGTTCCCCACATCCTGGCAACCGTCTGGAGGCCTGTACATAGCTCTCATCAAGGTCTTTTTTACTCCTGCAGATTCTTGACACTTCCCACAAGGAACCTTCTCCTATGTCACTTCTTTGTAAGGATTTGATTTAACTTTTTTTTTACCAGCAAAGCCACTTCCTCCCCTCTTCCCACTTCCCTGTTCTTTTTTTGAGGCGATATGTATCTTTGGATGTTGGGTTCTCAGCTGTAATCTTCTCACAACCATAACTCTGTGATGCCCACAATGTCATACCTGGCAATTTCTAACTGCACTCTTCCAACTCCCATTTAATTAAAATAGTACTGTTTGTCACTATTCACATCTTTTGTGGAATAGTATTTCTCCGTAGATATCTTCTCTAAATGTTTTGGATTAATGTAGGAGGTGGATTAATGGGTAGCATCTGCTTACTCCCAGGGCGACTCCTAATTAGTGATGCCCTTGTTAATGATATCGTTTCACTGGTTAAGTCCTTACACAAATTTACAACAGGAACTTGGTGCATGGTTTTTGATGACTATAACATTCCCCACATTTCTCTCACCTCCCATCCAAAACATTTCAACATGCTGCTAATAATCTCCAAAAAAGAGCCTATGATAGCGAGTGATTTATTTTTCTTCAGTAGTTCCAAGAACAAAACAAAACAAATCATCAACACAGATGAAGCAGAATATATTCATAAATTGGCAGAGTGCCAGACATCAGGTTTTAATCTAGATAAGAAGCCAATTATTAATTTAAGCTACACATATATAAAGGGATTAGCCTTGAAGGTGTTTAATGGCTTCTCCAGCAGACCAATTACCCAAAACTTTGTAAATATTATAGAGCTATGTTTTATTTATGATTCAATATGAAAAACTCATAAATCCAGTACCCACTGAGGGAATAGAGATTTCTTCACTCAGAGCAGTGAAAAAAACGATCTGGCTTTCTAAAGATGTAAGAGAGTCTTGCAGCAGTACTTAATATTGGCACCCATACATTTTAAATAATTCATGGTTCTGCATTTCTTTCAACATCATTTTGCATTTCTAAACTTCCCCAGCAATGATTATCATGATTCATACGTTTAAAAAGTTCATGGTTACATTTCATTTATTATTTTGCTGAATGAAATAATTTGATTTCACTGAAAAAACACTCTTGTCCCCTTTTTTCATCTTCCATTGTTTGTAACATGCCACATTTATTAGTTAACTTCAGAAACCAACTGGAATTTCAGAGCCACGCCTGCATTGGAAAGTGATTGGAAAGGAGGTCACTGGCAATGTTGAGATTGTTTTAAAATTTTTGTAGCCTCTAGAAAGGGGAAAGTGCTGTTTGTAAGGAATTCCATAATTTCTGAAATTTCAGACACAATTAAGTAAAGATTTATATTTTCAATATTTTTGGCAGGAGAGTGGGATAAAATCTTTAAAGATCAAAGTTCAAAGCAAATTTATTATCAAAGTAGACATATAGCACCACATACAACTCTGCAATTCATTTTCTTGTGGGCATACCCAATAAATCCATAGTAGAATAATAACCTTAATAGTTTCAATGAAAGATCGCACTACCTTGGGCATTCAACCAGTGGGCAAAAGACAATAAATTGTTCAAATACAATAAGAAAGAATAATAATAATAATTAATAAATAAGCAATAAATATTGAGAACATGAGATGAAGAGTCTTTGAAAGTGAGTCCATAGGTTGTGGGAACCATGTCTTAGACCTGTGGTTGGTGAAAAGACAAGCTCTACTATTTGTGGTGGTCCCATGTTGCTGAGCATTGTGCTAGTCATTGCCGACAACGTGCATTTATCTAGTAGCTTACATTTGCACTAGGCCATTGTACAGTTGCAAAAGAAAAACTGTTCTGTGGTCATATTTACAATGTTTTATAAACTTTATTCTCTGCTGTAACTTAGGTGTCAATTGGTGATAGATTTTTCACCAAACATATTTTACTGACACCAATGATTTTACAATGGGAGTGCTCCGAGTATCTTATTGTGAGGAGAAACAGTTTCAGTGGAGGGGTAGCAATGTGCTACCAATTTAAAGTGGTGCTGGTGATGCCCAGAAACTAATTATCGGCAGCAAAATATGAAACAAAGAAACGTACTAAACAACTTATTAATAATACTCTATTAATGACGATTGCTGCTAACGATGGAGTGGCATGCAGAGGCGAGGCTAGGCAAACGAAGGCAGGAGGAGGAGGAGGAGGCAAAGACAAAGGTGGGGCATGGCAGAGATGGGAGGAGCAAGAGGAAGAGGTATTTGTCCCATCATTGAAATGCTCCCACAATCAATAGACTCACTTTCAAGGACTCTTCATTCATATTTTCAATATTTGTTGCTTATTTATTTGTTCCTACTATTTCTTTATTGTCTTTTGCACACTGGTTGAATTGGTGCGGTCCTTCATTGATTCTGTTATTGCTATTATTCTATGGATTTATTGTGTATGCCTGCAAGCATATCAATCTCAGAGTTGTAAATGATGACATACATGTACTTGGATGATAAATTTACTTTGAACTTTGAACTTGGAAACTCGTGCAGTCATTCCTCCTCAGAATCAGAATCAGATTCATTATCGCTGACTTGTATGATGTGAAATTTGTTGTTTGCAGCAGAAGTACAGAGCAAGACATGAAAATTACAAAATAAATAAATTGAGCAAAACACAGGAATAATGAGGTAGTGTTCATGGGTTCATGGGTCATTCATAGATCTGATGGTGGAGGGGAAGAAGCTGTTCTTAAATTGCTGAGTGTGGGTCTTGAGGCTGTAGTACTTCCTCCCCAATGGTAGCAACAAGAAGTGGTTGTAGCTAACAAACCTCTACAGAGGTACTGTTG
Organism: Mobula birostris; assembly: GCF_030028105.1. Taxonomy (NCBI): domain Eukaryota; kingdom Metazoa; phylum Chordata; class Chondrichthyes; order Myliobatiformes; family Myliobatidae; genus Mobula; species Mobula birostris. The sequence goes on along the minus strand of NC_092370.1, from coordinate 167,823,508 downwards.
GAAGTGTCCTGACTGTTTGCATCATGGTCTTGCATGACAATTCATGTCTTATTGTCTTATTACCTTATGGGAGGAATGTGTCTGTAATGAATTGGACAAAATGCACTGCTCTCTGCAGCTTCTTACATACAGTATCTGCTCATTGGAATTACCATGCAAGACCATGAAGCGAGCAGTCAGGATACCTACAACATATTTGTAGAAGTTTATTAAATTGTTTGATGGCAGACTAACCTCCTGAACCTTTTAAAAAAGGAAAGAAGCTTCCTTGTGATTACATCTATGTCCTGTACCCTGGAAAGTCATCCGATATGTTAACAGCCAGGAATTTAATGCTGCCAATCCTCTCCATTGCCAATCATTCAACGGTGCTTGCTTGACTTCCTTCCTCTTCCAGAAGTTGACAATCAACTCTTTAGTTTTACTGATGTTGAATGAGAGGTTGATGTTGAGAAAGGCAGCTCCACTCAACCAGGTGTTCTACCTCCTGTACACAATGATTTGTCCAACGGTGATGTGCAGAGATCAAACCTGTCAAATCCTTTCTTAGTTTTCTTTTCATTTGAGTGTCATCCTTGTAAATTGTTCTCCTATTTTGTCCAGTGTTTCTGCCTTCAATTTCCTCTCAGACTTCACAGTTTGATCTGGCATGATCTTTTCTTTGGAAATTAGTACTAAAAATAATTTCTTTAAGTTTGGTTTCAAGTCAAGTCAAGTCATTTTTTATTGTCATTTCGACCATAACTACTGGTTCAGCACACAGTAAAAACGAGACAATGTTTTTCAGGACCATGGTGCTACATGAAACAATACAAAAACTACACTGAACTATGTAAAACAACACAAAAACTACACTAGACCACAGACCTACTGCATAAAGTGCACAAAGCCGTGCAGGCATTACAATAAATAATAATAAACAAGTGTAGCCCCCTGGTAAGCCTCAGGCTCGCTCAGCTCGCTTCCATCTAAGGGGAGCAGCCTTCGGCCCCTCCAGACTGGGTAATCAAGTCTGTGTGGATGCTGTGTGATGTACCCCACCCCGCCCAAATAACAGACAATACACCATATTCAATTAAATGATTATACTTTATAGATCTTACTGGGACTATGTAATTAATAGAAGTAAAATATAAAAGGAAAGTAAAAGGCGCCAAACTTATCAAAGTTCAACCACTTCGTGCACAACCGTTGGAGCTTAATTCCACCATGTGATCTCCTCTGACCCCCTCGACCCACCGCCTGGGACCAACCACGGTGGTCGACCAGAGCATGTCCAGCATGTCCTTCCTCTTCGGTTCTCCTCCCGAAAACCCTGGGCCTCGGACTCCTGCTCAGGGTCCGTTCCATCGCCCAATTTACAGCATCATGTCTCCTCTCTCTGTCCCCATCGCGCCTTCTCCTCAAAGCCCATAAAAACAGTAGCTTACAGATACACAAGAAAGAATAACATCTATCCTAATTGGTTAGCAAATGAATACAATTCTCTCTATCAGTAATTATAACCTAAACAAGCTGCAAGAGAGAAGCACTTTCTCAGCAGTTAACATAACAAAGAAGCCATTTTTATTAGCCTTAGCAGTAACATAAAAGGAGAAACCCCTTACACAAGACAATAGGCACAGTGAAGGGCAGTAGGTTGGTGTTAGTCCAGGCTCTGGATATTGAGGAGTCTGATGGCTTGGGGGAAGAAACTGTTACATAGTCTGGCCATGAGAGCCCGAATGCTTCGGTGCCTTTTGCTAAATGGCAAGAGGGCAGGAGATGGCCAGGCCCTTTCTATATCTAACTGTGATAAACAAAACTAGATGGCAAATGATTAATTCCTAGAGCCTCGCAGGAGATTCTATAAACAATTTGGATGCTTATTAAATGTAAATTGTTTATAGAATACCTTGTACCATTTAATATTTCCCGCTACAGACTGAACACTCAATGAATTTCACACTGAAGGTTCACACTGACAGCTATGTTTCACGTCATCTGCTTCTGGCAATCAATCTGAGTGCCAACCCTCCTTATTTGTCACCTTTCTCTCCTCCCTCAATCTCTTTCATTATTCAGCTTCACATATACAGGTGTTTACTTCATCAACCTGAGGTACTCTTCTAGTGTCAAGGATACACATTGGCAGTTTTGATGTTACGTTTCAAGTTGTTATAAAAACTCTTATGACACTGTTTAAACTTGATCAGATAAGCTCTCCTGTTGCTTGTCAATCTGTGTTTCCTTTATCATTGTTGTGTAGCCTGTTTTGGATAAGATGTTATTTCTTTAAAATGGATTTCCCTGCGATTATTTTGAAGAAGACAGCAAGGTTATTCCTTGTATTTATTCCTCCTTTGGTATTACTAAAGCTGATTATCTCATCATAAGGATATTTCTGTCTATGGGAAATGGTTTTAAACAAAATGAATACAATATTTACAATGTGAAAATAGTGATTTCGCTTCAAACAGTTCTTCATTAGCCGTAAGTAAACACTTTTATATCTGACACTGAGAATTTGCTGGTGTGTTTGCCTTCTTATGTAAGCCACTGTTTGTTAAAGAATATGTAACGGATCAGAAAAGATGCTCTGTAATTTCAAATGTTTTCTTTTAAAAATCTGGTGATATTGAACGTGCCAAAATAGACAGCTTTCATCTTTCCCTTGCTTGACTGAGGGGGCAGTCCTTAGATATAATAAACAGAAAGTGGCTCAGAGGCCAGTTGTCTCATACTTTTATCGCAAATTGGTTACTGAGAGATTTCCTAAATTAGTGAATTAGTAATTTGGTAAATTTGTTAGTTAAATTCTAATATGTACAGAGGTACATTGAAAAACTTGTCTTGCATACCATTCATGCAGGTCAATTCATGACAGGGTACACTGAGGTAGTACCCTGAGTACCCCCTACAAAATAAAGTGCAACAGGAACGGAGAAAGTACAATGCCGATAGACAGTATGGTGCAATGTCATAATGAGGAAGATTGTAAAGTCAAGAGACCATCTTATAATTCTGAGGAAGCATTCAATAGTTTTATTACATGGGATAGAAGCTGTCCTTGAGCCTGATGGTACGTGCTTTCAGGGTTTTGTATCTTCTGACCAATCTAAGGAGTGAGGAGAGTGAAATGTCTGGGGTGGGTGGCATCATTGTTTGTCAGCTTTGAAGGAGTTTAAACCAGCATAGGTATTATATGAAGTATTGTAATAACAAAAAGCCTTTTCTGTATGATTTAAAACTGTCAGATGAAACCAGCAGCTGGCGGAGAGCATAGAGTGTTGCAGCTGACATGAGCACAGTTTTGCAGAATAAATCATTCACAGAAAAGAAGCTATGTAGCGAGTGGAATTTCATCAACCATCTGCAGGTCATCTCCAGTGTAATGTTTTCCTTAACAGCTCGATGGAGAGTAACACTAACACATCAGGCACAGTATATTAAGAATGTAGATATGAATATTGGAGTTATATTTGAGGACAACATGAAAAGTGGTTGTGTTATGGATAGCAAGAAATTTGTCTAAGGCTTACAACATAATACAGATCAGATGGAAAATTGGGAGAGGTATTGAGAATTTCACTTTAATTCCAACAAATGCCAGGTGTTGTATTTTAAGAAGGCATTCAGGGGTAGGACATGCATATATAGCTGGGTGTAAAGGGACAGAGGAACCTTGGAGTTCAAGTACATGGTATAATGACAGTGCAGTGTGCATAATCAGGGTGATGAAGAAGTCATTTAAGCTGCTTTTCTTTATAGGTCAGGGAATTATGTTGCAACTTTATAAAATGCCAATTAGCATTGTGTGCATAGTACGGGTGTGATTGCTTTGGAGAGAATGCATGAGGAGAGTCACCAGGATGTTACCTAGCTTGGAAGACACTAGTTATGGGGGGAGATTGGATAGACTAGTATATTTTCCATGGAGTGAATGTGAACTGATGGAAATGTAAAGGATTATGAGCAGCATAGATAAATAGTCATTTTCTCCCCAGTGGTAAGGGCATCAAAAACAAAAGGGCATAGATCTCAGGTGAGAGGAAATTTGAGGAGAAAATATTTTGATACGGGTTTTTTGATATATTCAGAGTAGCTGATATCTGAACTACACCGTTTAAAGTTCAAATTTCAAAGTACATTTATTATCCAAGTATGTATACTTTATACAACTTTGAGATTAGTCTTCTTACAGGCAACCACAAAACAAGGAAACCCAATAGAACCCTGTCAAAAGAAGAAGACTGTCAAACACCCAATGTGCACAGAAGAAAACAACAAATCGTGCGAACAATAAAAGTAAGCAAATAGCATTCAGAGCAGAAGTTCACAAAAGGAAGTCACAGACATGTAGGCAGGCATCAATGCAGCCGATTCAGAAGTCCGTTAGTTACAGGTCACAGCTTCAGTTCAGTGCAGAGACGAGTAAGCCTCATGGAACAGTGAGCTGAACCAACCCATCGTTCACCTCCAGCACCGATACCCTGACCTCTTCAATCCAGCCTGGCACCAGAGGAGGTAGCTTTATCGGAAAATATTACTATGCTTAAGCGATATCTATACAGCACTTGGATAAGAAAGGCATAGAATGATATAGTGGTAATGCAGGCAAAAAGGATTAGTGCAGATGGGTGAAAAGGTTGCTCGGATGTGGTTAGCCAAATGACCTGTTTCTGTAGAATGTAATGATGTTAATAGAAGTTTTCCACTGCTGATTGCAGAGAGATAATCATTTTGAATGAATAGTGCCCATTTTAGAGAATCTTGTAATTTTTTTGACAACTGCTCATTCAGTTAGGACACTTCTGGAAAGGTCAAGAGAGGAATTTTTTTATTATTCATTTCCCAGGATTTTAGTGCCTCTTTAAAGGCCAGCATTTATTGACCATAGTGAATTGCTTCCTAATTACTGTACTTAAGACCTATGCATCTAAAATTGTAACTACCAATGAGGGAGTCATTAAAGTAATGGCTGCATATGAATTCTAGAAGCATAGAGATCTTACAGCAAAGGAGGAAAGTTACAAAGGGCCAACACTAGCGAGGATTTAAAAACAAGAATGAGAATCTTAAAAGTGAGGCATTGCTGGACTGGGTGTCAAAATGGGACAGCAATCCCAATGATAGTTTTTATATGAGCTTCAGTTTCTGAGCATTAGAGGATGGGAAGCATTCCAGGAGAATATTGAAATTGTCAAATCTATAAATATTAAAGACATGGATGAGCGTTTCATTTGCAGATAAATTGATGCGGGGGAAGAAGCTGGCAGTAACGTCGATGTGTTATATTACATTTTGTAAAACATTGGATGAACGCCTGGAGGGTAAATTGACATTTTAACTTTTTCTGAATCCTTAGTATGAAGAGTCTGTATGTCTGTTAGTGAGTAATGTTTATAAAGTGTTTGTACAAGGTAGGTCTGTTAATGTCTAATGTTTGCTGATAGCAGCTGCATTCTTTCTTAGTCTCAGGCACCATTGAAATGCAAATATCTATCAAGTTGACTTGATTGATTCTTTTTTGCTTTTGGGCTTATTGCTTAAAAGCAATATTAATGTTCTTTTGTAAGTCACTCTAAAGGAATGTTGTGTTCAAAATATTGGTGGACTAATGGATAAGGGATGGCCATTACAATGTCTAATTGATTTATGAGGGCGTGCTGAACACTCTGTTGATGAACACAGGATGTGTTTGAAAGAAACCAGGTTGTGTTGAGACAAAAGAACAAAGAGTTTCTCTATTTCTGGATCTCCCTGCCTTGCGAAGCTTGAAAGTATATTAGACTACCTTCTCTCGTTTCATCGGACTTTACCTGAGGGCCAGAAACTGCATTTGGTGTGAGGGACCCAGGTATGGTTTCATGAGGGGGTTGGAATTTTGGAGTTCAAAGTACATTTATTATCCAAGTATGTATACATTATACAAACTTGAAATCCATCTCCTTACAGGCAGAAATAAAACAAGAATCCCAAAAGAACCCATTAAGAAGGAAGATCAACAAACACCAAATGTGAAGAGAGAGGAAAAAAACACAAATTATGCAAACAGTAAGAGCAAGTAAAAGCACTCAGAACAAAAATGAGTCCATAGACACATAGCGTAGAGCAGACGGAGCAGGCCCACGACCTCAGCCTCAGTTCATCACGCAGTGGAGTAAAATATCACAGAGCTCGCAGATCCAAAGCCTGGAGCAGCAGGAGCAAACCCACAGCTTCAGTCTTCGTGCAATGAAGAGTGGAGCAAATATCACGGAGCGGCGAGCAGAACCTGCCCGATGCACCTTCCTGTCCTGACACCCTGACTTTTCAATCCACTTGGCCTGGCATTTAAATCATCCAAAAACTGGGTGTTCTTCGCTCTCCCTATCGCATTGATACACTCTAGTCCTGGAATCCGCTGCTATGTTCCGGTACGTACCTGAGATTTCCAAATCAGCCCAGCGCTTAGATCAATCAAACCTCATTCTCAGTTTAGATGGGTGGGTTCTGAAATTCTTCCATTCTGACTTTTCTCCACTTCACATGCCCCAACTCCATCTCAACCATGTCTTGAACTCGCTTTGACCACTTCTCCTTGCATGTGTCCCAACCTCACTCTGACTTTGCATCACACCTGCACACCTCGACCCTCGAGTAAGCCTTGCCTTCACTTGCCTCTTCATTATTTGCGGCGATCGTTTTTACAGAAAATGTGTTACTAATAAAGTATTTACTTGTATTTCTCGCTTTGGGAACTGTTGGTAAGTTGTCACTTGTCTTCAGCAGCACCTCTTACCCCAGCAACAACGACAAGTAAGTAGTGACTAAGAATTCTGAGCCTTGAAATCTTTGTGGAAATCTTTTCATTTGCTATGTAGTATTTTGTGTGGTTTTTTTGTGCTTTCTATTTTATGATTAAAGAAATAAGGCTACAGTTACTTTGTTGTGTTTGTATGTTTATTACCACATCTCCAGGACACTGGAATAGTTTGGGTCTGATCATTACAGTAGATCTAGAAGCAGAATCTATTTGAATAGTGCACGAGACATATGACCATTAGCTAATTATTGACCTGAGTGATGATATGGTGCTATCAAAGAGAAAGGAAATGCCTGTAGCTTACTTGTTTCTATTTCTTCCAATGGCCCATATGAACTGTTGAAAATAGCATCCTGCTGTTACAATTTTCCCAAAGTGGCGAGTTAAACAAAGGTGAATAATCAATAAAACTGTACCATATAACCTACAGTATAATAAGGGACTACTTTATGTTTTAGTATCACGTCGTTGAATGCGCTATTAGGCACATATTGAGCATGCACTGCAGCTCTACTAAACCTTATTTTGAAGTATAAAAACTATAAATAATAACAATAAAGCATCATATGTATTCAGACCTGAACTAAGGATGTGGGGAGAATAAAATGAGTTAAGTGTAAGATTAGTGTAAATAGATTGTTGGTGGCTTTGGTCAGTTGGAGGGCCTCCTTCCATGCTCTGTGACTGTCTCTATGACTCTGTGCGGGTTAGAATTTGAAATATTTCCCAAATGATCGAAACTTCTGAGAGCACCCACTTCCAGGTATTAAATATTCTATAAACAACTTAAATTGGTAAAGTGGTTTATTATTGTCACATGTACAAAGATGCAATGAAAAACATTGTTTTGCATGCCATCCATACAGATCATTCCATCACATTAGTACATTGAGGGACTAAAAGGACGACAATAGCACATTGCAAAATAAAGTGTTACAATTGCAAGAGAGATTACAATCGCAAGGTGAAGAAAGAACTTCCTAGGTGGGTGCAGTCTTTAGGCCATCAGACCATATGACATAGAAGCAGAATTAGGACATTCAGCCCATCGAGTGTGCTCTGCCATTCAGTCATGTCTTTGGTTATATGTGCTGCTATACCAAGGCAGCAAGAAATGTCAACAGAGCCCATGGAAGGGAGACTTGTTTCCATGATGTGCTGAGCTGTATCCATTACTTTCTGTAGTTTCCTGTGGTCATGCACAGTGCAGCTGCTACACCAAGTGGTGTTGCATCCAGGTAGGATGCTTTCTATAGTGCATTGTAAAAGGTGGTGAGGGTCAAAGGTAGAATGTCAAATTTCTTTAGCCTCCTGAGGAAGTAGAGGGAGCTGGTGAGCTTTCTGCTCTGTGACATCTGCATAGTTGGACCAAGAATAGGTTATTGCTGATGTTCACCCGTAGGAATTTGAAGCTTCAAACTCTCTCAGCCTCAGCACTGCTGATGTGAACCGGAGCATGTGCACTACTCCTTCCTGAACCCAACGATCAGCTCTCTTGTTTTAATGACATTAAGGGAAAACTTACTGACATTACACCATGTCACAAGCCTCTCCATTACTCGTAAATTTGGCCCACTGTGATATTGTCATTTAGAAACACGTTGTCACAGCCGCAGTCTCGGCTGCACTGCAGATTCGGCAATTGCGCTCGTGGGTATGCACGTGTCAGCTAATTATCATTTCATTATGGTAGTATTTAACTCCCTTCATTTTGTTGTAGCACTTGTCGAGACTTGAGCAAAGCACAACTATGTTATGTTGCCTTCTTGCTTTTGGCCTTGCCTGAGTAAGTGGACTATCGAGTTGACCGACGCTGAAGACTAATGGTATTCGTTTTATATTTAGATATTCCTTTCAGCCATGGTGTTGGCATCTAGTTTTCAGTTTGAGAGTTTTAGTAAATGCCCGGTTTGGCCTAGCAGTTATTGTTTTCTTTTCCCTTAAAATCCTGTTTGTATTAAAGACTGAAAGCTATTGACCTGCTTCAGGGTCTCTCTCTCTCTGCACTTGGGCCAAATCCAAATATACTGACAGCAAGTCTCAACCAACACAAAGGTGATGTACCCAGTAGGGAGAGAGCAGCTGACCTTGGCCCTGAGATTCATTGGTCAGGTAGGGGACAAGCTACAGGCAGTTGAATCCGTTCTGGGTAAAGTTATAAAGCAATGAGGCAGGTAATCTTGTGCTGACAAGCCCAGTCTCATCTGGAGGAATAGGTATCATCTCTAGCCGCAACTGTTCAACAGCTCACCACAGGCAATCGGAGTCAGGAGTCTGTGATTTTTGCTCTCACAGCCACCATCCATGAACTCACTGTGGACAGCCAGCGTCAGCTGACAGCCATTAATGTTCTCACCAATGCAGTTTCCCAGCTCAAGCCGATCACTCTGGCCCCAGTCACCCCACCTTGTCTTCCTTCCCCTCTCCCCCAACCATTTGGTAGATGGCTTCCTGGTCTGTACTCTGTGGTGCCTCCTGGCATCTCACCGGGTATGTGGTAAGGTCCAGTGCCTTGTGGATTGGGAAGGGTATGGTCCTGAAGAACATTCTTGGATACCGGCGAAGGACATCTTGGACAAGTCGCTCATCTGGGACTTCCAGCGGGCACAGGTTTGTGGCACTTCAGGATCCGCACCTAGGGAATGGAGCCCCTGTCACAATCACAGTCTCGGTTGTGCAGTAGATTCGGCAATTGTGCTCATGTATATGGATGCGTCAGCTAATTATTATTTCATTCTGGCGATATTTAACTCCATTCTTTTCATTGTAGACTTGAGCAATGCGCAGCAACGTTACACTGCCTGCTTTCATTCGGCCTTGCCTGAGAAAGTGGACTATTGAGTCAACTGATGCTGAAGACTAACGGTATTCATTTCATATTTAGATATTCCTATCTGCTGCAACGTTGGCATCTAGTTTTCAGTTTGAGAGTTTTGGTTAATGGCCCTGTTTGGCCTAGCATTTATTGTTTTCCTTTTCTTTAAAATCCTGTTTGCATTAAAGTCTGTGAACTATTTACCCGCTTCAGTGTTTCTCTTTCCTCACTTGGACCATATCCAAATGTACTGACATATGTGGATGGAGTTAAAGCAAAATCTGGCCGTGCAGTCACGAGTATATAAGGAGTCAAATAGGGGGCTGAGGATGCAGCCACACTTCAGTGTTGTTGATAATCATGGCTGGAGGTGTTGCTGCCTATCCTTACTGGTTACAGTCTGTTGGCCAGAAAGTCAAGATCCTTTTGCAAAGGGAGATATTGTGTTCCAGGTCTAGGAGTTTGGTGATGAGTTTGTTTGAAATTATAGTATTGAAGGTGAAGCTGTCCTCAATAACAATTGTAAAACGTGATCATTTTTACTGTCCCGGTGCTCTAGGGGTGAGTGGACCTGTTCCTCAGTAACAGAATTGCAGTGAGTCATGGTTACTTTTGAGTACCAGCCTCTTGAAGCACTTCATGATGGTGGATGTCAGAGCTACCAGGGGGTAGGTATTATAGCATGTTACCTTATTTATCTTAGGTACTGGGATAAGTAGTGGTCTTCTTAAAGCAAGTGGGAACCTCAGAGTGAAGTAGGGAGGGTTTAATAATACAGGTTGACCTTCACTAATCCAACTACCTGTAATCCGGTTCCTTCGATAATCCGGCACTGATTATGCTTAATGTGATCCTTCTGTAATTCGGCATTTTCACTAATCCGGCATTCCTCAGATCCCAATGGTGCCGGATTATTGAAAGTCGACCTGTATAAGCAAATACTCCCACCAACTGATCTGCACAAGATCTAACAGCACAACCAGGGACATCATCGAGGTCAGATGCTTTCTGTGGATTCTCTCTCCAGAAAACTGATCTGATGTCTGCAGTGGTGACTGTTGATTCAGGTACATTGAAAGCTATCAGAGTGAGAGAATGCACTGTTGTTGATGATGCTACCAAGCAAAAATTTTTTCAAAAGTTCTTGCAAATAAGCCCTGCCACAATTGGCAGCTGACCTGGGATTGACTTTAAAAGGATATTTTGTTTCTTGGAATCCCTGGTAGTTTTACTGAGATTGTACTTTAATCTCTCGTATAGATCAGGATTGTGTGATCTGAATCCTGCAGTCCTGGACTCTCCCAGTACACCCATGGTTTCAGGTTTGGGAACATCCAGCTTGATCTCTTTGGTACATAGCCAACGTTCCCTCTGAGGAGTGTTTGTGTGCGTGGGCACACACCTTTTGCTATTAGGGCACAAAAGAATTTAAACCTTGCACACAAGGTTGTCACCCTCTATCTTGTTGGCAGGTTAAGTATATTTCACAATCATACACAATCACACTTCCTTCTCCGATTTCTGCTGCGGATGGTGTTGACAATGTGGAGTTTGTGATAATTTGTCTGCAGATTTTAGAACTGGCTTATTTATACTGTTTTTATTGAAGAAATTATTCAGTGCGCACATGTTGTCACTGGGCAAAAATTGCACAGCACAGGATTTTTGCGCACACTGGTCATTACATTGTACATAGCTCTCTACACATTTGCTGAAAAATATCCCTGTTAATATTTTTCTTGGACTCAGAGTCACAGATAAGTATGACTTATTCTACACTGGATACAAAGCTTGTTACTTATGATTATATAGAATTGCAAATTCCTAAGCAAAGGAAGACTGGTAAAAACAAATGTAGGTCCCCTGCAGACAGAAACAGGTGAATTGATTATGGGGAGCAAGGACATGGCAGACCAATTGAATAATTACTTTGGTTCTGTCTTCACTAAGGAGGACATAAATAATCTTCCAGAAATAGTAGGGGACAGAGGGTCCAGTGAGATGGAGGAACTGAGCGAAATACATGTTAGTAGGGAAGTGGTGTTAGGTAAATTGAAGAGATTGAAGGCAGATAAATCCCCAGGGCCAGATGGTCTGCATCCCAGAGTCCTTAAGGAAGTAGCCCAAGAAATAGTGGATGCATTAGTGATAATTTTTCAAAACTCGTTAGATTCTGGACTAGTTCCTGAGGATTGGAGGATGGCTAATGTAACTCCACTTTTTAAAAAAGGAGGGAGAGAGAAACCGGGGAATTATAGACCGGTTAGCCTAACGTCAGTGGTGGGGAAACTACTGGAGTCAGTTATCAAGGATGTGATAACAGCACATTTGGAAAGCAGTGAAATGATCGGACAAAGTCAGCATGGATTTGTGAAAGGAAAATCATGTCTGACAAATCTCATAGAATTTTTTGAGGATGTAACTAGTAGAGTAGATAGGGGAGAACCAGTGGATGTGGTATATTTGGATTTTCAGAAGGCTTTTGACAAGGTCCCACACAGGAGATTAGTGTGCAAACTTAAAGCACACGGTATTGGGGGTAAGGTATTGGTGTGGGTGGAGAGGTGGTTAGCAGACAGGAAGCAAAGAGTGGGAATAAACGGGACCTTTTCAGAATGGCAGAATTTTCAGAATTTTCAGAACTAGTGGGGTACCGCAAGGCTCAGTGCTGGGACCCCAGTTGTTTACAATATATATTAATGACTTGGATGAGGGAATTAAATGCAGCATCTCCAAGTTTGCGGATGACACGAAGCTGGGTGGCAGTGTTAGCTGTGAGGAGGATGCTAAGAGGATGCAGGGTGACTTGGATAGGTTGGGTGAGTGGGCAAATTCATGGCAGATGCAATTTAATGTGGATAAATGTGAAGTTATCCACTTTGGTGGCAAAAATAGGAAACAGATTATTATCTGAATGGTGGCCGATTAGGAAAAGGGGAGGTGCAACGAGACCTGGGTGTCATTATACACCAGTCATTGAAAGTGGGCATGCAGGTACAGCAGGCGGTGAAAAAGGCGAATGGTATGCTGGCATTTATAGCGAGAGGATTTGAGTACAGGAGCAGGGAGGTACTACTGCAGTTGTACAAGGCCTTGGTGAGACCACACCTGGAGTATTGTGTGCAGTTTTGGTCCCCTAATCTGAGGAAAGACATCCTTGCCATAGAGGGAGTACAAAGAAGGTTCACCAGATTGATTCCTGGGATGGCAGGACTTTCATATGAAGAAAGACTGGATGAACTGGGCTTGTACTCGTTGGAATTTAGAAGATTGAGGGGGGATCTGATTGAAACGTATAAGATCCTAAAGGGATTGGACAGGCTAGATGCAGGAAGATTGTTCCCGATGTTGGGAAAGTCCAGAACGAGGGGCCACAGTTTGAGGATAGAGGGGAAGCCTTTTAGGACCGAGATTAGGAAAAACTTCTTCACACAGAGAGTGGTGAACCTGTGGAATTCTTTGCCACAGGAAACAGTTGAGGCCAGTTCATTGGCTATATTTAAGAGGGAGTTAGATATGGCCCTTGTGGCTACGGGGGTCAGGGGGTATGGAGGGAAGGCTGAGGCGGTGTTCTGAGTTGGATGATCAGCCATGATCATAATAAATGGTGGTGCAGGCTCGAAGGGCCGAATGGCCTACTCCTGCACCTATTTTCTATGTTTCTATGTTTCTAAGAAACATGAGCATTACTTAAACTAAGCTGTGGAGTTTCAGTGACAGCTGCCTTACGATGGAATCTATATTTGATCTCTGCCTGTGGTCCATGAATTTTCATGCATTCTACCAACTGTTTAGTCATATGGGCAAATCACAAGTTTGCTTTGATTCTGTCAATATAAAACCTCATGGAAGGCTACACATGCTTTCCTAGGTTTACTGACATCTTCTGAACTCAAAACCCATTCAACTGGTGAACATTAAGTCAATATCAGAACTAGGATATATCCAGGTTTAGATTTTGTCCTGACATCCTTGATAGTTTGTAGATCAGAGTTTGACCATAGATCTGTAACGTTTGATAATACTATCAACCAAAGTTCTTATTGTAGAACTGAAGGCAGTTGAAAAGGGATTTTCCAGGCTAATTCCAGAAATGAGAGGTTTTCTATAAAGAAAGGTTAAACAAAATGTGTTTATATTCTTTAGAGTTTAGAAGAACGAGTAAGATACTGAGATATATGAGCTCTTTAGGGGCACGACACGATAGATGTTGATAAGTTTTCCTTGGTAGCAATGTCTCAGGCAAGAATATTTACAGGATTAAAGGCAGGTCATTTAACATTAGGTGCATAGAAATTTAATTTTTGCAGAGGGTGGTTGATTTACAGAAATCTATTCCCTGCAGGTTTTTTTAGACTAGATAATCAGAAGTACGTAAGGTGGAGGTTAGTAAATATTTGAAAGATTGGGAACTGAACATTGTGGGGAATTGGCACAGAGAGGAGTTGAAGCCATCGATCATATGGAATGCTAGTCTTCCATCTGATCCTATTTTCTTTGTTCTGTAATCTTGTACTGACCTGGATTATTTGGATGGTATCATTGCCTTTGATCTGGATAAAAGTAATTTCAAAGACAATTTGGAAAGCTTTTTATGTCTGATAATGCTTGTGTTCTGTCTTTAGTGGCAAGGGTCAAAGACTAGAACAGAAACATAGAAACATAGAAAATAGGTGCAGGAGTAGGCCGTTCAGCCCTTCGAGCCTGCACCGCCATTCAGTATGATCATGGCTGATCATCCAACTCAGAACCCTGTACCAGCCTTCCCTCCATACCCCCGATCCCTTTAGCCACAAGGGCCATATCTAACTCCCTCTTAAATATAGCCAATGAACTGGCCTCAACTGTTTCCTGTGGCAGAGAATTCCACAGATTCACCACTCTCTGTGCGAAGAAGTTTTTCCTAATCTCGGTCCTAAAAGGCTTCCCCTCTATCCTCAAACTGTGACCCCTCATTCTGGACTTACCCAACATCGGGAACAACCTTCCTGCATCTAGCCTGTCCAATCCCTTTAGGATTTTATACATTTCAATAAGATCCCCCCTCAATCTTCTAAATTCCAACGAGTATAAGCCTAAATGTTGGCACATGTTCTGTAATGCGTGACCCTTAAATTGATGGTAAGACATTCAACTAATGAACATCTCCAAACAGAATGAGATAGCTCATGAATCTGCTTAGTGATCTTAAAAGAATATATCAGTTTACCTCAAGAACTGTGGAGTGCCTGATGCAAAAAAAAAAGTTGCAAATCCTTATGAATGTGTACATCTGTTAATACTGCTATTTCTTAGCAATTATACAAGCCTGAGCCTCAAGTATTACAAACAGGTTTGGTCTCCCTACCAAAGGAACAATATATTTTTGGCAGAGGAAACATAGTGAAGATTTTCACCAGGTTGACTTCTGAGATTTCGAGTTGGTGAGGGTTGGGTTATTCTGTGAGTTTAGATTAAGTAGCAACATAAAATGGTTGGACAGGTATATAGATAGGAAGAGTTATGGGAAAACGGACCAAACACAGGAAAACTGGAATAGCTTAAATAGGCATCTTGGTTGGAATGGACCAGTTAGGCTGAAGAGCCTGTTTCCATGCTGATTTACCTGATGACACCATGACTCACCTAAACACTCCTAACTTGGAAAAATTGGGAGATGTTTTCATTGAAACATAAAATTATTGTGGGATTTCACTCCCCTTCTTTGAATGTTGAGAACAAAGTTAAAATAAAGTCATTTAGGACAAAGATGAAAAGCCCTCACTGGGAAGGAACCTTTGGAATTTTGTACCTAAGAGGGCTAAGAAGATACAGTTGTCTAATATAGTCAATTCAGGAAGTCAATAGATTTTTAGATATTCAAGGAATTGAGGGATATCATTTTTATATCAGAAGACACTTGGATGTAAATGATCAGCCATAATCTTACACTGAATTGTAGTGCAGGCATCTGGAAATCTAAATGCATTTATCTAAAAGCTCCTTTCTGTTGGATTGGTCTGTAAAACTGTTATTTTTCTTATAGTTTGACTTTCTTATGTTTGTTTGCATTTTTATATAATCATTTAGATACAGTGATTTTTCAGGAGCTTTTCAGTGGTTACAGTTGCCTCTGTATTTTTTGGAAACTTCTTGATTTCAGTGGCTGGTGTCGCATTACATGAATCTGACCATTTAATTCATTGACTGTTATCCGTTGGAACTTCAATGGAATCAGTGCTTTGGGATAAGAAGACCAGATCACCTTTGCTTGCTTTTTTTTTCCTCATTGTCTCTCAACATGCTTCTCCCTTTGTCTTCTTTGTTCCTGTAACACAATAAAACAATCATAAGGAACAAGTGTTATGCCTCATTCTTAGCTATCATAGAAACTTTGGATTGCAAAAGTATCAGGATCAAACAGCTTGGCGTAGTTGGCAGGATGGTTGTGAAGCTCTAAGGACTTGGAATAATCCCAGACAAAGTGGAAAGTTTTAGCACAAACATTCAACAGGAGGTAAGACTGCCTTCTTTATTTTCCTTCATCAGCAAAATCATTTAGTTCTCCCTTCAAAACACCATCTAAAGGAAGTCTTAGAGTGAAGGAAAACAGTACTACACTTTGCTCTATTCTGATAAAGTTAAATAAGCAATAAAATACTTCAGTTTCAATATATTGAGACCTCGTTTGCAAACTGGTGAGAAAAAAAAACAAACACAAATAAAAGTGCCCTGCATAACAAATTTTCTTACAAGTCAGTGGAGTACCAACCAAATTGAAATTGTTACAAGCTAGTGGAGTGCCAATAAAGTCATCAGGTTGCCCAAGTTAATGGTAAAAGCAAGCACAAATTAAGTGATATGTGCAACAAAATTAAGACAATGGTCAAAGTAGTGAAATCCACTACTGAAAAAGGGGAATCTGAACCTTCAGTTGTTACATGTGAACAATTGGAGCTTTAGATTCTTACCTGAACAAAGTATCTCAATTTGGCCTGAATGATGAAGAAATCAGTATGAAATACACTATCAATGTCGAGTCTAATGAAATGTGGCTTTAATACCATGTTAAAAAGGTTTGGATAAAAACTAGAGAATGCCTGAAGGAAAGATGAAATGAATGGACTTCAGCAGTCTTAATGCAGTTAAAGAAACATACACGCATGCATTTGGAAAGTCAAATGTATGGGTTAACAGAACCTAAGAAAAGGTTAACTAAAGAACTGGAAAGGGAAAAGGAAAATTGTAATAAACTACAAAAATAGTATGACAGAGACAGTAAAATTTTAGAGAGCAAATCTTTGCATTAACTTAATGAGTAAAAAAAATCATAATAAGTGTAGTGGAATTGAAGTACAAAATACTGAAGTAGTATTAGAAAATCCATCACGGACTTCAAATGCACTGTCCTACCAGTGATGCTCCTCCTTGGGGAGTACCTACTACAGTGGACAGTGTTCCAAGACAGCACCACCATTCAATCTCCAAGGAGTTACGAAATGAATATGATTTGGACTCTGCAGCAACCTCTACTGACTCAAGTGAGGATGATGATTAAGTACAGGTTGACCTTCACTAATCCGACTACTTGTAATCTGGTTCCTTCGATAATCCGGCACTGATTATGCTTAATGTGATCCTTCCGTAATTCAGCATTTTCACTAAGCTGGCACTCCTCAGGTTCCAATGGTGCTGGATTAGTGAAGGTCGACCTGTAATAGGTTTGGTAGCCATATCACTATTTGCCCCAATAAAGGCCAAGGAAGTGAAGACGTGCAGGTCTGGAGATGAAACCTATGAAAGGAGACAGATATTTTTTTATCACGCACCTGAACTTTAATGTATTGAGACATACAGAAATTGCACCTATATGATAGCCTCCAAATGTTGCTTTCTCAGCAAATCAGACAGTTGACTTGTAGAGTTGACAACAGCATAGGAGATGATAAATAAAATCTACAAGGTAGTTGGGATTCTTTTAAAAGGTGACTGGAAGAACAGAGTCCAATACAGACTGAGGGGGGGGGGGGTGGGGAGTGGCTGACTGCAAGCAAAAGGATTTCTGAGGAAGTTTCTGAATATGAGGAACGCTATAGGACAATGCTGTTAAGTTACTCAGGAGTTCTGTGAATAAAGATTTATTTTAATTTAGAGATATATCACAGTAATAGGACTTTCCAGGCCAATGAGCCCGTACTGCCCAATTCTACTAAGTGACCAATGAACCTTCTAACCCTTCTACATACCTGGAATGTGGGAGGAAACCGGAACACCCAAAGGAAATCCATCCCACCATGGGGAGGACGTACAAACTCCTTATGGGCAGTGGCAGGAATTCCACCACGGTTGCTGGTACTGAAATAGCGTTATGCTAGCCACTACGCCACCCTAAGTTATAATAGAGGAAACTACGTATCATCTCTTAAAATCAAACTTGACGGATGGCCTGAAACCAGACATTGCCATAATGGTGAAATTGACAAAACTGAACTGGAATGGAACAGGTGTTCCATATAGTGAGCTGGTGCAAGCCCCCAAGCAAGTGGAACCGAGTAAGATCATTACAGATGGGGCTGCTACCTGTTGATCAACAGCTATTGCAGGTGGAAAACCAACAAAAAAATCGGGACTGGAATTCACCATGTGCAACTCCATCCCACAAATGTCGGGAAGCCATGACCTGACAACATGGTTTCAATAAGCAATTCTGGATGTAATGGGTGTATGGTTGAATTTTAAAATAACGACCAAATCCTTCTCTGCAGCCCTTGCTTGCCTAGGTAGAGCAAAAACTAGGCTGCTTATATGTTAATTTATTGATAAGGAATGAAGGTGCAGAATTCTTATTGGACACAGAGAAATATGATGACTAGTATAATAATATGCTGTGAAGATGCAAATTATTACAAGGAAATCCCTTTATTGAACCCAGATCTGATTCTGTACATCAATACCTTCTCAATCATTGAGGGAAGAGTTTGAATGGCTGGATGTGTCATTGTTTCTGAAATTGAAGTGTTAGCATCAGGAAGCATGATTCCTGGTACCTCAGCAAAACAGGCAGAACCAAAAGCCCTGATTGAAGCCTGTAAGATGGAGGAAGCAAGATCAGCTAGCATCTACATGAATTCTTGATACGCTTTTAGAGTTGTTCATGACTTTGGAAACTTATGGAAGCAAAGGAGATTTCTTACAGCTTTAGGAGCCACAATCAAGAATGGCCAACTAGCAGAAGAAGTAATGGATGTTAAGTCACTGCTATCAGAAGAAACTGTATTAAAATATGAAAGTAATTCCAAATGAATACAATGGAAAGCTGTGGAAATGCATTTCTGGACAATATTGCAAAAAAAAAGCCAGTACAGGAATAGGTAAAACAAATAAAAGGAGTAAAAGAAGTTAAATAATTAAAAGAAGTACAGAGAATATATGAAGTGAATTTGACAACTGAAGTTATGGAAATAAGTTTGAAATCTTTATCACAGGTGAACATATAAGACATTTGAGAAATGCAAGCTCAATGCTCTCAGGAAGAAAAGTGGTTCTGTATGGAGAATGGTGGTAAATTAAACAGTGAGGGAGCATGGAGATATGGCACTTGTCATAGACTAACAGCTCAAACTATGTTACTTCGTAATTGGGCGCAACAGATACACTTCCTCGGACACACTGGAGTGAACAAGATTTAGGACGCAATCTTGACCAGCATTGGAAATATGCATGACATGCCAGGAAATGAATCCTACAGCAGCGGAAAAGCTACCACAGCTAAGTGCTCCTGCCCCATCTGGTCCATTTTTACACTTACAAGTGGACTACATTACTTTAATAAAGTATCAAAGTTACTCAGACGTGTTGGTAATAGTGGACAGTTTTCAAGATGGGTGAAACCTTCTGCCACATGTACAGCAAAAGCTAATCAAGGACTATATTCCTAGATGGGGATTGCCATGTTACATTGATTCTGACCAAGGAACACATTTCACTGGGAGTGTGTGTCAGGAATTATGTTGACTAATGACAATTGAATAGTTTTCCATTGTTCATATCATCCACAGTCATTAGGACATGTCGAACAACTAAATGGAATCATCAAACAACGACTGACTAGGTACCATGAAGAAAACATACCATGACCAAAAACCCTTCCTATGGCCTTACGTTGCAATCCAAAATAAGAAAACTATAGTAGGTCAATTCGAGGTAGTAACACGGTGACCCATTTCGCTGCTGGGAGCTCTTGGTTTCAGAGAGGCTGGTACATATATTATAACAGAAAATTTAGTTTAACTATTCTGTCAAATTAACTCAGTCTGTACAGTCTGTCTCTCAGCAAGTTTCTGCTGCTTGGAGTGATCGAACAGAAGGAGGACTCACCTTGATACTTGGTGAGTGGGTCCTGAACAAAAAAACCACATAAGGAGCCTTTGGGAGCTCATTGGGAAAGTCCTTATCATGTGCTGTTAATTACTAACTCAGTGATAAAAGTAGAAGGTATAAGTAAGTGTATACACACCAGCCACTGCAGACCAGCTAAAGTATAAATTGGTAAGTTACAATAATAATAAACAAAATCAGTAAACTTAAAGTCTAGTAGCTATGAACTTTGTTTGACGTCTTCTGACAGACTAGCAGCATTATAAGAACATTGACTTTAGTGCTTGTTATCTTCAATGGTATCACTTTTTCAAAAAGAGTTTCACCTTTAGTATCTGTCTTAAGTTTTCAGGCAAAAAGCATTCTGTCTTTGGTATGACCATTGTTTAAAAACCTAACATATGTCATGAGAAGGGCTTCATTATCACATAATGCGCTTTAATCGATTTGTAGGACAAACTTCAAACAACTTACAGTTGTGCAAAACTAGTTGTTTTCCATATCATCTGACATTTCATCAATACGCCTTGATATTGATGAGTTGCTCAAAGGGATGGCTTGAAATGTGCTCTGATTCATAAACAGTAGAAATTACAACAAAAACTGCAGGCAGGCTCAATGATTCACCTATATCATAAACACAAGAAATTCTGCAGATGCTGGAAGTCCAAAGTAAAACACACAAAACGTTGGAGGAACTTGGCAAGTTAGGCAGCATCTATGGAAATAAACAAACACTGGACATTTTGGATCAAGACCCTTCTTCAGGACTCTTATATAATATGGCTTGCCAGCTTTTGCAATTAAGTTTGAAATCCCATAGGATGCAGTTAAACCTTTTTCCATCTTATCTGCTTTTTCACAAAACATTTGCTTTACTGTTGACCTTGAGTGAAAATCACCACATTGTTGTTTGAAGTAATCGACTGTCTTGTCTTTCTTGTCCTTCCTCTGCTGACATGCCGCATGCTTTCATTTGAAAATGTAGTCATACAGATTAGACACAGTGGCATCTTTTTGTCCTGTGGGGTTGGAATAAAACCATGAGCAAGACATCTCAATGGAATATTGCTGACATTTTTTCTTTGCCACAGTAGCCATGGCTTATCTGATATATATAAAAAGAAAAATAAAAAATATATATTTGTATGCATTCTTGATCATTAAATCTGCTGAGTCCTTCAGAAGATGGTGAAAACGCTTATTCATTAAGACAGCTCAAAAGCATTTTGCTTAAAGGGAAATTACAGGCTGTAGATTGCAGTGGGAGTAATTCAGATGAGGTATATTTAGAAGACTTGTAAGCAGCCTGCAACACGTCACCATGATTCATCACTGCCATCTTGGATCAGGCTTGTGCAATATTAGACCCAAAGGAGCAATTAAAGTTAACAATAAATTGTGGCCTACCCACCAATGCTCAAGTCCTGTGTGTAAACTTTATTTTAGAAATTGTCCTGGAGTTGAAAAATGAGCTTTTGTTTCTTATATACAAATATAAATGAAACATTATTTCATTTGATAATTTAACATTTTGTGCTATTAAGCTGATACAAACCAGGAAATATCAGAGCTATATCTTATCCATAGTCAGGAGCTATTTCCATCCTTTATTTTCCTGGAGCTTCCCCTAAGATTAACCCACAATGGCTGACTTTCTTTTCTCTTCATCTTGGAAGAGCTATGGGCAAAAATGTTTTAGCATTTTATTTCCTGTTATGCAGCACTACTGAAAACTAACTTGCACACTAACCAAACGTTCATTGCAAAATATTGCAGAAAGCAATTTATTAAAACTAGCAAGCTGCCTCCAGAAACTAAATCCCATAGGTTTCCCACAGTCTATTGAAGCAGCAGTGGAATTATCTTCCTTCTCATTATTTTTGAAGCGTCCTTTAAATAGAGTTCCATGGCATGACAAAGGATGATTCACTTGCTGTACTGGAAAACTGGCATTGTGTATATATTTGCATCAATGACTGTTAGTCATAATATCATTCTTGTAAGAGGAATGACACTAACAGTTATAAAGGAAAAATTTAAGGTACATTCACACATATAATTTACTACAGCTCAATGATTACTGTTGGAAAACAAAACGTTCATGTGCCATTCTGCCTTTCTCTTTTCAAATAGGTTTACATCTCAAAAATGATAGACAGACTACTGTGATTTCTAGGATAACATCTATCTCAGAAAACCTAGTATTAAATCATGGAACATAGAACATAGAATAGTACAGCACAGTACAGGTCTTTCGGCCCACAATGTTGTGCCGACCCTTAAAATCTACCACCTTAATTTCCTCCATGTACCTGTCTAGTAGTCTCTTAAATTTCATTACTGTATCTGCCTCCACCACTGACTCAGGCAGAGCATTCCACACACCAACCACTCTGAGTAAAAAATCTTCCTCTAATATCCCCCTTGAACTTCCCACCCCTTACCTTAAAGTCATGTCCTCTTGTATTGAGCAGTGGTGCCCTGGGGAAGAGGTGCTGGCTGTCCACTCTATCTATTCCTCTTAATATCTTGTATACCTCTATCATGTCTCCTCTCATCCTCCTTTCCTCCAAAGAGTAAAGCCCTAGCTCCCTTAATCTCTGATCATAATGTATACTCTCTAAATCAGGCAGCATCCTGGTAAATCTCCTCTGTACCCTTTCCAATGCTTCCACGTCCTTCTTATAGTGAGACAACCAGAGCTGGACACAGTACTCCAAGTGTGGCCTAACCAGAGTTTTATACAGCTGCATCATTACCCTGCAACTCTTAAACATTATCCCTTGGCTTATGAAATCTAACACCCCATAAGCTTTCTTAACTACCCGATCTAGCCTGTGAGGCAACTTTCAGGGATCTATGGACATGTACCCCCAGATCCCTCTGCTCCTCCACACTGCCAAGTATCCTGCCATTTACTTTGTACTCTGCCTTGGAGTTTGTCCTTCCGAAGTGTACCACCTCACACTTCTCCGGGTTGAACTCCATCTGCCACTTCTCAGCCCATTCTGCATCCTATCAATGTCTCTCTACAATCTTTGACAATCCTCTACACTATCTACAACACCACCAACCTCTGTGTCATCTGCAAACTTGCCAACCCACCCTTCTACCTCCACATCCAGGTCGTTAATAAAAATCACGAGAAGTAGAGGTCCCAGAACCAATCCTTGTGGACACCACTAGTCACAACCCTCCAATCCAAATGCACTCCCTCCACCACCACCCTCTGCTTTCTGCAGGCAAGCCAATTCTGAATCCACCTGGCCAAACTTCCCTGGATCCCATGCCTTCTGATTTTCTGAATAAGCCTACCATGTGGAACCTTGTCAAATGCCTTACTAAAATCCATGTAGATCACATCCACTGCACTACCCTCATCTATATGCCTGGTCACCTCCTCAAAGAACTCTATCAGGCTTGTTAGACACGATCTGCCCTTCACAAAGCCATGTTGACTTTCCCTGATCAGACCATGTTTCTCTAAATGCCCATAGATCCTATCTCTAAGAATCTTTTCCAACAGCTTTCCCACCACAGACGTAAGGCTCACTGGTCTATAATTACCCGGACTATCCCTACTATCTTTTTGGAACAAATGGACAACATTTGCCCCCCTCCAATCCTCCGCTACGATTCCATGGACAACGAGGACATGAAGATCCCAGCCAAAGGCTCAGCAATCTCTTCCCTCACCTGGGGAGTATTCCGTCAGGCCCCGGGGACTTATCCATCCAAATGTATTTTAACAACTCCAACACCTCCTCTCCCTTAATATCAACATGCTCCAGAACCTCAACCTCACTCATATTGTCCTCACCATCATCAAGTTCCCTCTCATTGGTGAATACCGAAGAGAAGTATTCATTGAGGACCTCGCTCACTTCCACAGCCTCCAGGCACATCTTCCCATCCTTATCTCTAATTGGTCTTACCTTCACTCCTGTCATCCTTTTGTTCTTTACCTAACTGAAGAATGTCTTGGGTTTTTCCTTTACTTGCCAAGGCCTTCTCATGCCCCCTTCTTGCTCTGCTCAGCCCCTTCCTAAGCTCCTTTTTTGCTATCCTATATTTCTCAATAGACCCATCTTATCCTTCTTCCACCTGACTAGATTTTCCACCTCACTTGTCACCCATGGTTCCTTCACCCTACCATTCTTTATCTTCCTCACCGGGACAAAATTATCCCTAACATCCTGCAAGAGATCTGTAAACATCGACCACATGTCCATAGCACATTTCCCTGCAAAAACATCATCCCAATTCACACAGCAAGTTCTAGCCTTATAGCCTCATACTTTGCCCTTTCCCAATTAAAAATTTTCCTGTCCTCTCTGATTCTATCCTTTTCCATGATAATGTTAAAGGCCAGAGAGCAGTGATCACTGTCCCCCAGATGCTCACCCACTGACAAATATGTGACCTGGCCTGGTTCGTTACCTAATACTGGATCTAGTTGGCATTCCCCCTAGTCGGCCTGTCAACATACTGTGACAGGAATCCATCCTGGACACATTTAACAAACACTGCCTTGTCTAAACCATTGGAACTAATCAGGTGCCAATCAATATTAGGGAAGTTAAAGTCACCCATGATAACAACCCTGTTATTTTTGCACCTTTCCAAAAACTGCCTCCCAATCTGCTCCTCGGTATCTCTGCTGCTACCAGGGGGCCTATAGAATACTCCCAACAGAGTAACTGCTTCCTTCCCGTTCCTGACTTCTACCCATACTGACTGAAAAGAGGATCCTGTTACATTACACATCCTTTCTGTAGCTGTAATAGTATCCCTGACCAGTAATGCCACCCCTCCTCCCCTTTTCCCCCCTCTCTATCCATTTCAAAGAACTGAAATCCAGGAATATTGAGAATCCATTCCTGCCCTGGTGCCAGCCAAGTCTCTGTAATGGCCACTACATCATAATTTCATGTATGTATCCAAGCTCTCAGTTCACCATCTTTGTTCCTGATGCTTCTTGCATTGAAGTACGCGCACTTTAGCCTTTCTACCTTACTACCTTTACACCCTATATTTTGCTTCTCTTTACACAAAGCCTCTCTATATGTTAGATCCGGCTTTACTTCATGCACTATACTTGCAGTTCTCCCATGACATTTATCCTCTTCCACCTCACTATCTGCTCCAACACTCTGGTTGCCCTCCCCCTGCAAATCTAGTTTAAACCCCTCAGAGCAGCACTAGCAAACTTTCCCGCAAGGATGTTAGTCCCCCTCCAGCTGAGGTGCAACCCATCCTGTCGGAACAGGTCCCACCTTCCCTGGAACAAAGCTCAACTGTCCAGAAACATGAAGCCCTCCTTCCTGCACCAACTAGTTAGCCACGCATTTAGCTGCATTATCTTCCTGTTTCTAGCTTCACTAGCACGTTGCATGGGTAGCAATCCTGAGACTGCAACCATGGAAGTCCTGCCCTTCAACTTTGCACTTAACTCCCTAAACTCTCTTTGCAGGACCTGCTTCTTATTCCTATACACGTCATTGGTCCCTACATGAACCACGACATCTGGCTGCTCACCCTCCTTCCTGAAGATACTGAGAACTCGATTCGAAATATCGTGGACCCTGGCACCAGGGAGGCAACAGACCATCCTGGATTCTCGATTTCTCCCACAGAACCTCCTATTTGTCCCCCTAACTATTGAATCCCCTATCACTACTGTTCTCCTCTTTTCCCTCCTTCCCTTCTGAGCTGAGGGTTCTGTCTTGGTTCCAGAGATGTGACCATTGCAAGTTGAACAATTAACAAGCATTTAATATTTCAGCCTTTGATAAAATATTTTTTTTAATTTAGCAACATGTAAAACAATACAACAGTAACATTGGTGGCTTATACAGAATGCACAGCTACATACACAAATAATTTTTCAGTAGCTTAGTGAAAGAATGTTCATTTTAAAATTTAAAGTTGACTTTAATTAATGCAATTCTGTTTTGCAACTAAATGGGAGGGTAGCTCTGTTATATAAATTCCACAAAATCAAGGTTAAAATAAATAAATATTTTCACTTTTGACTTAACTGAAGAGGCAATAACAACAAAGTAATTTACTTTAGTTTCCCAATCCAATAAGATCAAATATGACTTGGACATTATATGGTGGCCTTTAATATTCTTTTTTTTATATAATTTTTATTGAGTTTTCAAAGTGATACATGAGAAAAAAAGAATATCTACCCTACCCCCTCCCCTTAACCCTCCCCCCCCCCTCGATATATACTCCTACCTAAAGAGAAAAGAAAAAAAAAGAAAAAAAAAGGAACCTCCTGAATGCTGGAAGGTTTGCACATGCTCCATGGGATAAAAATAAATTGAATATATATTTGTTACTTTCCCCCAAGGAACCAAGATCGTCATCATTGGAGCTATAAATAAGGGCTCCAAATATTCAAAAATGTTACATATTTATCTCTTAAAATCTAAAACATTACTTAGCTTCTCAACTCTCATAGTTCCCTGGGGAATCTCTTTGAACTTCGCCATGTTGCTATGTGTTTCCCTCCCAATCATCCAGGCAGAAAAAAAAGATAGATAAGATACAAAAAAAGAAGAAACAAAATACCCCCCCACTAATGTTGTGCATGAAAAGATACACAACACTACCCCCCTCCATTGTGCAGGTCGTGGCTGTTGCCACACTTGCACACATGAATAACGTAGCGATTGTTCAGTGTTTCTTCCAGCTCCCCCGTAACAAAATATTATATATATATAGAAAAAAAATTAACCTTATTATTCCCAGCTGATATTCCTCAAATTTTAACCTTTCTTCCCCTCCCTCATATAATTAATAATATATTTATATATTCATCTGCCTAAAAATTCAACAGGCCTAATCCTTGATCCAGTCTTCATCTTCAATCCATCTCACTCCCCTAAGTTTGTTCTTGTATCTGGTGAATTTTCAAAGAATCTCGCACAAACTCCTCCACTTTCCGGTAATCGTCAAAAAATCTTTTTTCTCCACCAGGCAAAAATATCTTCAAGGTTGCAGAATAACGCAATATAAATTGATAACCGTGGTCCCATAGGGCTTTTTTCACTGGATTAAACTTTTTCCTTCTTTTCAAAAGTTCATAACTTATGTCAGGGTAGAAAAATATTTTCTTCCTTTCTATCATCAGTGGTCCTTTTCTCTTCTTGGCAGCTTGGGCAGCCGCCTGTAGAATCCTTTCTTTGTCTTGAAATCTTAAGAATTTTATTAAAATTGATCGTGGATATTGGTCATCTTGTGGTTTTGGTCTTAGGGCTCTATGTACCCGCTCAATTTCAATTGATCAGTCTTCCTCTTTCATTTGCAAGGTTTTCGGGATCCACCTTTGAAAAAATTCTATTGGATTATCTCCCTCTAACCCTTCTCTAAGACCAACAATTTTAATGTTATTACATCTACTAAAATTTTCCAACACGTCCACTTTCTCCAAGAGTCGATTTCTTTTCGTGTTCCAGACAAGCACATTATTTTCTGTTTTTTCCACTCCATTGTTAATATGCTCCATTGTTCTTTCCATCTTCTGAAGTTTCTTATCCATTTCATCCTGTCTTTTCATAGCTTTATCATAGCACATCTTCACGTCTCTAAGCTCTGTTCTTAATTTTCTTAGTTCAGCCGTTAATTGCAATAAAGCCTCTCTTATGTCTCTGTCATCTCCTTTACTTCCAGTCTTTTCCAGTTCTTCCTCCTCTCCTTCATCTGTATTCTCTGTGATATCCAATTCTGACTCTGAGTCACTTTCAGTTGCAGTGGCCGTCGGTTCTTGTAGTTTAAATTGTATCGATTTGCGCATGCGCAATTCCGGCATCTTCTTCGAGAGACCGGTACCGCCGCCATTGCTCCCCGTTCTTCTACGCCAGAGATAAAATGCGTCTCCTTTGAAGGAGATCCAACCTGAATCCGAGGCTCCATCGCTGCAGTAGGGCCTTCAATATTCTTTGGTGTCTCCTGCTCTCATCACTGTGTACAATGTCACCTACAAAGAAAAACCCTTGGGCTTGAATCAATTTCAGTTTGCTATTCAGATGAATGTTTCTGGGAATGCATTTTGTGGCCTGCAGGCTAATTGTATTTTATTTCTCTATAGACTGTTGTCCATTGAAATTCTTTGTGAAACTGGTCAACATATGTGATTTAAATTGTAACAAAAAGTCAGCAAAAGGCAACATGCTCTCTTCTGAACCGAATAGCAATGGCTTTGAGCAACGTGTAACATATCATAAGCATCCTTTTGTGCATTGTGATCACTGAAACTTTGTACAACAGTAAAAGCGAGTTTGGTCTACAAGGTTTTACGTTTGGATCTGATTATGGGATCAGCAGTGAAGAAATAGAACTTATTGTTCACTATGCTAACAGCTGGCCATAGGATTTCTATGACCTTTTGAAAATGTTTTATTGTCACTGTTCATCTGTTCTAGGATGGCCCTCCCTACCTTCTTTAAGAGATTGAAGGAAGAGCAATGACTCTTCAACTGATTAAGTATACAGAGTCTAAACCAGGTTAAAGAATAGGGATAAAGAGATTAATTTAAAAAGTGCATTTTATGCTTATGTAATTTTCTTCTCTCAATTACTGTAAAAATCTGATATGCAAGTCCATTTCCGGAGAATATTTTGAAGGTTCCAAAAAGGTTGTGAGTTATAAACAAGTGTGACTTACAGATGTTAGTAAGTCTTCCTGAAATGAACTGCAACATCAGTTGGTGTGGTTGTGAAAGAGGCACATTGCCTCATACGTCAGGCTGCACATATTTCTTTGGGATGATAACCATGTTCTTAAAGCAGGTGAGAACCTCAGATTGAAGGAGGGAGAGGTTAAAGATATCCTGCCAGCTGATCCTAGGAAGATCTGGGCACACTGTCAGGGACTCCATCTTGGCCAGTCATTTTCAGTAGGCTCACTCCAGAATGGCTGATCTAAGGTCTCTGATCGTGACCATGGGTGCAAATGCTTTGGGGGCATTTGAGGTGGATGGTGTAATGTTATTGACTTTCTGTTCAAAACATGCATTGAATTCTTTGGGGAGGGATGCTTTGTTGCTAGCAATACTTCAGTTTGTATGCAAGTCTTTCCACAACTGAGAGCAGCTCTGGATTTTTGGTCTGGTCTGATGTTCTCTCTTGGTATCCCTAACAGCTTTTTGAATATCTGAATTTCTTCTATAGGTCAGGGTCATCCAATTTGATGTCTCAGATCTGGATTCAGTGGGGACTGGATATTGGTATATTCATGTTTTCTGACTGGGGAGCACCTAGATTGACTTCTTTGGTATGTAGTCTTCTACAGATTTGCTGATGAAGCCTGTTACGGGAAAGTGGCATACTCCATTAGATTGGACTCTGTGTGTTTGAATATGGAATAATCCACTGTTGCAAAGCAAACGCATCTATTTCCTCAGACCAGTACTCCATTCTTGTTCACAATTCCTCACCCCTGGATTACCTCGGTCACTGCACTGCACTGTAAACACTTCAAATCACTTTTTATAATGCAGTTTACATTGTAAGTACATGCTGGTATTTAGGTATTTATGCATATTTTATTCTATACCTGCACTTTCACCTCTATGTTTAATCTTATAATTGTTGAATATTGTTGTTTTCTGTTACATGTCACGTCTGCCACTGCAAATTCCTACTGTATGTAAAATTTATACGGTAAATAAAGATGTTTTTAAAGTTTGTAATTTACAATTCTCATAAATATCTTTCATACTGAAAACAAGGAACTATGTATGAATTTGAGTTTGGAGGAAGAAACAAAAATCAGTTGTATCAGTATTACAGTGGAGTAAAGGGAACTACAGAGGCTTGAGAGAGAAGTTAAGCAAATTTGTTTGGAAGAGGACATTAGAAAAGATGACGGCAGAACAGTAACAGTTGGAGTTCTGAGAGCGATTCAGAAGGCACAGAAAAAATACTGTGTCGCAAAGAATAAGTATTCTCAAGGGAGAATGAGGCAATTGTGGCTGACAAGGGAAGTCAAAGACAACATAAAAGCAAAAGACAGGGCATATAAATTAGCAAACATTAGTGGGAAGCTAGAGGATTAAGAAGCTTTTAAAAACCAAAAAAAGGAAACCAAAAAAGCAATAAGGTGAGAAAAGGTGAAATTTGAAGATAAGCTAACCAATGTTATAGAAGAGGGCACCAAAATCCGTTTCAGATATATAATGACTAAAAAGTGAGAATTAATATTGGACTATTCGTAAATGCCATTGGGGAGGTAGAAGACATCCAGAAATTTGAAAGTGGTGGGGATCAGAAGAGAGTGTAGTTGCTATTACACTGAAGGTGCTTGGGAAACTGAAAGGTCTGAAGGTAGATAAGTCAACTGGATCACCTGGACTACATCCCAGGGTTTTGAAAGAGATATCTGAAGAGATTGGGGAGGCACTTGTGTTGTTCTTTCAAGAATCACTAGATTCTGGAATGGTTCTGGAGGACTGGAAAATTGCAAATGTCACTCCACTCTTTAAGAAGGGAGGGTGGCAAAAGACAAGAAATTAAAAGCCAATTTGCCTGATCTCAGCGGTTGATAAAATGTTGGAGTTCATTATTAAGGATGAGGTTTCAGGTACTTGGAGGCAGATGATAAAACAGGCCAAAGTCAGCATGGTTTACTTCAGGAGAAATCTTACCTGACAAATCTGTTGGAATTCTTTGAGGAAATAATTAGCAAGATAGGCAAAGGAGAGTTAGTTGATGTCAAAAAAAGGATCTAATGAAAAAAGAATCTAGTGCTTTCCTGGAGTATATGATGACTATTCTCTTCTTGGGGTTCTTACAACTATGCGAAAGCATTCAGTCATCATTTGACACTGGCAACATCCGTGGAGTGTATGAGGGGATCAAGAAAGCCATTGGGCCAACCCAGAGTAAGACAACACCATTGAAAACCATAACAGGTGAGACCATCAATGACAAAGGCAAGCAGATGGAGAGATGGGTGGAGCATTACTCTGAACTCTTCTCTCGGGAAAACAGCATCTTGGACAGTGTGCTAGACACCGTGGAATGCCTGCCTGTCAGGGAGGAATTGGATGCATTGCCGACTGCTGAAGAGCTGAGTAAAGCCATCGACAGCCTGCCCACTGGGAAGGCACCAGGATTGGATGGCATTCCACCAGAGGCCATCAAATGTGAAAAGGGCGTCCTGCTAAACCACCTGCATGAACTACTGTGCCAGTGCTGGACAGAGGGAGCAGTGCCACAAGACATGAGAGACTACAACATTGTAACCATATATGAGAACAAAGGGGACAGAAGCGACTGTAACAACTTCAGGGGAATCTCCTTGCTGAGCATCATTGGGAAGATCTTCACCCAGGTGGTCCTGAACAGACTGCAGAAAATAGCCGAAAGGGTATATCCCGAATCTCAGTGCGGTTTCAGGTCGGAACGCTTCACAATCGACATGATCTTCTCCCTTCGACAGCAACAAGAGAAATGCAGAGAGCAAAGACTCTACGTCGCTTTCATTGACATTACGAAGGCCTTTGAACTTGTGAGCAGAGACGGCCTGTTCAAAATCCTGGCCAGGATTGGTTGTCCCCCGAGGCTCCTCAGCATAGTTCAGTCATTCCACACAGACATGAAGGGCGTCGTTCAGTTCGACGGCTCTTCTTCTGAGGCCTTCAACATCCGCAGCGGTGTGAAGCAGGGTTGTGTGCTTGCCCCCACCCTGTTTGGCATCTACTTCGCATTCATGCTGAAGCACGCCTTTGGAACATCAGCTGATGGCGTCTACCTCCACACCAGATTGGACGAGAGGCTGTTCAGTCTGTCCCATCTGAGGGCAAAAACCAAGGTTCATGAAGTACTCATCAGGGACATGTTGTTTGCAGACGATGCGGCACTGGCAACACACTCTGAAGAGCAACTGCAACTCCTCATGGACAGCTTCTCAAGAGCCTGCCAGGGCTTCAGCTTGACCATCAGCCTGAAGAAGACCAACATGTTGGGCCAAGGCGTTGAGCACCCCCCTGCCATTACCATCAACAACTACGAGCTGGAGGTAGTTCACGAGTTTACATACCTTGGCTCCACCATCACGGACAGCCTCTCCCTCGACCCTGAGATCAATAGATGGATCAGACGAGCAGCCTCAACATTCGCCAGGCTGACAAAGAGAGTCTGGGAGAACAGAAAGCTGATGACGCACACTAAGGTTGCAGTCTACAGGGCCTGCGTCCTCAGCACACTGCTTTATGGCAGTGAGACCTGGAGCCTCTACTATAGACAAGAGCGGCGTCTCAACGCCTTCCACCTTCTCAACCTGAGATGCATCCTGGACATCACGTGGACTGACCGAGTCACCAACAATGAGGTCCTGGCCTGTGCCCAGATACCCAGCCTCTTCACCCTGCTCCAACAACGCCGTCTCCGCTGGCTGGGCCATGTACGCCACATGTCAGATGGGAGGATCCCGAAAGACCTGCTGTATGGGGAGCTAGCCTCCAGCAAGAGAGCACAAGGGCGGCCCCATCTTCGTTTCAAAGATGTTTGCAAGAGAGACAAGAAGTTACTGAAAATGAACGTCGAGAGGTGGGAGGACATTGCAAGCGATCTGGAGGCTGGAACTACGCAGAGGTCTGAAAAGAGAAGAGAAGCTGAGGCTTGCTGCTGAAGAAAAGCACACTCGTTGGAAAAAAAGCACCAAGACAACACTGGAGGACAGAGCCTTCAAGTGCAGTCGATGCAGCCGAGACTGTCACTCCCGTGTGGGACTCTACAGCCACAACAGATGCTACTCTAACGCAGACTGAAGCAAGACTTTCCAGGCGCAGATCCATGGTCTCGTGAGACTAACGGATGCCACCACAAGTGGAGTTCCTACCTGGTAGTGGTATTGATTATAACCAACATTTTGATGACAAACTCTGTCACCTTTATCAGGGATGGTGCCTGGCCATGTCTAATCTGCTGGTATTTACACCCCCGTAGTCCATTCCTCCTGATTTGTTAGTCCTCATCCAATCAGGTTTCTGCACTCCCACCTTGTTCACAATCAAATTCCAGTTCTTACTTAGAGTGAGACCTTTATCTATGTTAAATTCTTTTCCTCCAGTTTTATTTCAATGGCTTCCTTTACCAGGCAGTCCCAAAAGCACTTGGCACACCACAGTAGTTTTGTGCCGTCAAAGTCAATTCTATGGCCAGTGCAAATGCAGCGTTCTTATTTCTCCAGTTAACCCAAATGGCGAATACACCTCCTGTGCTCCTTGATGCAGATTTCCACCAAGCATCCCATCTGCCTGACAAAACGCTGCTCCACATTCACAACGGATCCTGAAAACGCCAGCCGGCCTGAGTCCCAGCTCATCTTTGACTTGCAGAAGCTGTGATTTGAGCTTCCTTACGGGTTTGTGAATGGTATTAATCTGGTATTTCTTCAGGATCCTGGTGATCCTTCCAGAAACTGTGGAAATGTAGGGAACTTGGGTGGTAGCAACAGGTTTCTCCTTATCTTTAGGTTTCCTGGTTTTTTGCATCAGACTTTTAAGAGCTCAATTGATTTCCTTACCCTTCTAGCCATTGTGTAGGAATGCTGAGCATAATTGTTTTATTTCCTTGGAGAACAGGAGGCAACCATTCTTCTCCATCTTCGTCATAAATTGAATGTCTGGATGTATGCTGTTCAGATGATTATGGAACTATTGGAGTTCCTGGAGTCCATGAGACCATACTATGAAGGTGTCATTGAGGTATCTGAAGAAGCATTTGGGGTGTAAGGGCAATGAACTCAGAGCCCTCTCCTCAAGACCCTCCGTGTAGAAATTAGCAATAGCCAGTGACAAAGGGGGATCCCTTGGCCGCTCTGTCGGTTTGTTCATAGTGGTTCCCCTTACAAAGGAAGTACATTGATGTAAGGTTGTGTTCAAAAAGGTCAATGCTACCTTTATTAAACCTTGACCACAGGAGGACCAAGCTATCCTTAATGGGAACTCTAGTGAACAGGGATGCCACATCAAAACTGACCATTGTGTCTTCCAGATTCACCTAGATGTTGGTTATCGTCTTAATGAAGTTGGTCAAATTAGTGATGTGATGCTCACAGCCACCAACAAAGGGAGCCATTAAAAGAAAACTAGAGGGAAAGAATTTTAACAAAGATGAAGGTCTTGCTCTAAGTAAGAACTGAAATTCAATTGCAAACAAGGGGGGAGGGCGGAAACCTGATGGAATGAGGACTAACCAATCAAGAGGGACAGATGACAGTGGTATAAATAACACCACTCTAGACATCCCCAGGCATCATCCCTGATGAAGGTGATAGAGTTTGTCATCGAAACGTTGGTTATAATTGATACCTGTACCCAGCTGGAAGCCTGAGAATAGTTTTATTTGTGGTTATTGTTTACTTGGATTTTCAGAAGGCCTTTAACAAGGTGCAATACATGAGGCTGCTAAACAAGATAAAAATCCACGGTATTACAGGAAAAATAATAGCACAAATAGAAGATTGGCTGACAAGTGGGAGCCATAGAGTGAGAATGGGGGGGGGGGCGGTCTCTTTTCTGGTTGGCTGCCATTGACTAGTGGTATTCTCCAGGGGTGGGTATTGGGACTACTTCATTTCAAGTTATATATCAATTACTTGGATAACAGAATTGATGGCTTTTGGGCCATGTTTGCAGCTGATACGAAGATATGTGGCCTAGGCAGGTAGTCTGCAGGACGTAAACAGATTGGGAAAATGGGAAAGAAGAAGCAGATGGAATATACTGAAGTGTATTGTCATGCACATTGGTACGAGAAATAAATGTATCATCTATTTTATAAATAGGGCAAAGAATCAAAAATCAGAGGTGCAAAGGGACTTGGGAGTCCTTGTGCAGGACTACCCAAAGGTCAACTTGCAGGTTGAGTTGGTGGTAGGGAAGGCAAATACAATGTTACCATTCATTTCAGGAGGACTAGAAT
The DNA here is from genome assembly GCF_030028105.1 of Mobula birostris. Lineage (NCBI taxonomy): Eukaryota > Metazoa > Chordata > Chondrichthyes > Myliobatiformes > Myliobatidae > Mobula > Mobula birostris. The sequence continues at coordinate 167,788,604 of NC_092370.1, read as the reverse complement.
ATAAAAGCAAGGATGTAATGTTGAGACTTTATAAGGCATCGGGCAGACCCCATTTGGAGTACTGAGAGCAGATTTGGACCCCTTGTCTGAGAAAGAATGTGTTGGCATTGGAGAGGGTACAGAATGATCCTGGCAAAGGAAGGGTTAACATAGGAGGAGACTTTGAGGGCTCTGGGCAAGTACTCGCTGGACTTTAGAAGAATGAGGGGAGATTGCACTAAAACCTACTGAATATTGAAAAGTCTAGATAGAGTGGATGTAGAGAGGATGTTTCCTACAATGCGGGACCAGAGGGCACAGCTTCATAATAGAAGAATGTCTCTTCAGAACAGAGATGAGGAGGGATTTCTTCAGCCAGAGGGTGGTGGATCAGTGGAATTCACTGCCACAAACAGTTGTGGAGGCCAAAACATTGAGTATTTTTAAAGTGGTGGTTAATAGGTTCTTGACTAGTCAGGGCATGGAAAGTTATGGGGAGAAGGTAGGAGAATGGGGTTGAATGCGATACTAGATCAGCCATAATGGAAAGGTGGAGCAGATTGATGGGCCAAATGGCCTAATTCTGCTCCTATGTCATATGGTTTTATGGTCTATGACTTTCTATATGGAAACATCATTTTACGGTTTCAGGTTGTTAGCAAGGCAAGGCCTGGTGCTCTGATTTTCTAAACTGTAAGTGGGGGATAGATCGGTAGGTAACTTTCATGATTATGTAGCAGAGTGTGCCTGAGCCCCTGGAGGGGCAGGAGATGCACTGGTAGTATTTTGGTAGCATGCTCTGTGAAGTGAAGTCCTTGATGATGATGAACAAAGATTCAGAGTATACCGTTTCAATGCTATTGATCGCAGAGTACAATTCATTGATGCAAACCTTACATCTCCCTGGGATGGATTGCAGAATTGCTTGTCCTCCATGTTAGTCTCATTTCTCCTCTAACATCAGGCCTAGTCCCTGGACAGGTGGGTAACAGGAACCTAACCCCACCTTACTGCTGTTAGGCTCAGGAGAGAGTTTGAAGCATGATGGGGTGGAAGGCACCTGATTGAAAAAGATGAAAGAAAAGCCAAGTAAAGCATTGGTGCTCTCTTTGTCACTCACAAAATACAGTAATTGTTCATTCATATAAATTCACAGTAAATTGATAATTAAAACAAGAGAATAAATGTCTCCCTGTTCATTCATGTAATTTGATCAATAGACAGAGGAGTGGATGGTAGTGAAGATTTGTTGCTTATGCCTTTCCTCTGTTCTAGATCTTTCCACTTCCAGCATGAGAACCAAGTCTATTGAGTCAATATGTGCGTTATCAAAAAGAATTTGATTGTTATCTCATTCTGTTTGAGTAAAAATTGCTTTTTTTCAGATGTGCATTGAAACATCAAAACATGCAGTGAAATTCAGAGTTCAAAGTACATTTGTTATCAAAATACAGTACATATATGTCACCATATACAACTCTGAGAGCCATTTAGCTTGAACACAGTCTGAGGATATGCTGGCAACAGCCTGCAAGTGTTGCCACGCTTATGGCACCACCATGGTATCACCATAAATCAATAACCCTAACCATATGTCTTCAGAATGTGAGAGAAAACCAGTGCACTCAGAGGAAACCCATACGTCAAAATGAGAACATAGAGACCGTGATGGGATTTGAACCCTGAACGGCGGGGGTGGGGGGTGGGGGGATAGTTTGCTGGTGTTGTAAAGTGATGTGCTAATCACTGTGCTAAAGTGCCACCCTACACTACCATGCCAAGCTGTTTGGAGATCAAGGTCAGCAAATTTGCAGACGACACCAAGACTGGGAGTGTAGTGGACAGCGAGGGAAGACTATCAGGATTTGGACCAACTGGAAAAATGGGCTGAAAAATGGCAGATGGAATTTAATGCAGACAAGTGCGAGCTGTTGCTCTTCAGTAGGATCAACCAAGGTAGGTCTTACACAGTGAACGGTACAGCACTGGGGAGTGTGGTAGGACAAGGGGATCTGAGAGTACAGGTACATAATTCATTGAATGTGGTGTCAGAGGTAGAAAGGGTTGTAAGGAAAGTTTTTGGCACATTGGCCTTCGTAAATCAAAGCATTTGTAAATCAAAGGATCTGTTTTGGGGTAAGGATGAATTGTACAGAAGGGACGGGTTGCGTCTTAACAGACGGGGGACCAGCGTTCTGGCAGGCAGGTTTGCCACTGCTGGACGGGTGTGTTTAAACTAAGTAGTGGGGGGGACGGGGATGAACTGGAAATATAAGAATGGAGTTATAGGGAATGAGAGAATAAGAAAAGTTAAGAAAGACAACAGAATTAAAGGGGCAGAAAGATCAGGAAGGGATCGGAGAGTATTGGCAAGTGCAATAGGAATCGATGTGAAAGGTGAGGGGAGTAAAAGTATTACTTTAAAAAGATTAAAAGTATTATATATGAATGCACAGAGTATAAGAAATAAAGTGGATGAGCTTGAGGCTCAGTTGGAAACTGGCAAGTATGATAACTGGCAAGTGGGAATAACAGAGACATGGCTGCAAGAGGACCAGGGCTGTGAAATGAATATTCAGGGATATACATCCTATTGAAAGGACAGACAGATTGGCAGAGGGGGTGGGGTGGCTCTGTTGGTGAGGAATGAAATTCTGTCACTTGCGAGGGGGGACATAGAATCAGGAGATGTAGAGTCAGCATGGATAGAACTGAGAAACTGCAAGGGCAAAAAGACCCTGATGGGAGGTATCTACAGGCCCCCAAACAGTAGCCTGGAGATAAGGTGCAAGTTAAATCAAGAGTTAAAATTGGCATGTTGCAAAGGTAATTCTACGGTTGTTATGGGGGATTTTAACAGGCAGGTGGACTGGGAAGATCAGGTTGGTACTGGACCCCAAGAAAGGGAGCTTGTGGAGAGCCTCAGAGATGGATTCTTAGAGCAGCTTGTATTAGACCCTACCAGGGAGAAGGCAATTCTGGATTTAGTGTTGTGTAATGAGCCAGATTTGATAAGGGAACTTGAGATAAAGGAGCCATTAGGAGGTAGTGACCATAATATGATAAGTTTTAATCTACAATTTGAAAGGGAGAAGGGAAGATTGGAAGTGTCAGTATTACAGTTGAACAAAGGGGACTACGGACACATGAGGGAGGAGCTGGCAAAAGTCGACTGGAAAGATACCCTAGCAGGGATGACAGTGAAACAACAATGGCAGGCATTTCTGGGAATAATACAGAAGGTGCAGGATCAGTTCATTCCAAAGAGGAAGAAAGGTTCTAAGGGAAGTAAGGGGCCACTGTGGATGACAAGGGAAGCCAAGGACAGTATAAAAATATAAGAGACGAAGTATAACATAGCAAAGATGAATGGGAAGCCAGAGGATTGGGAGATTTTTAAGGAGCAACAGAAGATAACTAAAATGGCAATACGGGGGGAAAAGATGAGGTATGAAGGTAAGCTAGCCAAAAATATAAAGGAGGATAGTAAAAGCTTCTTTAGGTATGTGAAGAGGAAAAAATTAGTTAAGACCAAAGTTGGGCCCTTGAAGACAGAAACAGGTGAAATTATTATGGTGAACAAGGAAATGGCAGATGAGCTGAACAGGTACTTTGGATCTGTCTTCACTAGGGAAGACACAAACAATCTCCCAGATGTAATAGTGGCCAGAGGACCTAGGGTAACAGAGGAACTGAAGGAAATTTGCATCAGGCGGAAAATGGTGATGGGTAAACTGATGGGACTGAAGGGTGATAAATCCCCAGGGCCTGATGGTCTGCATCCCAGGGTACTTAAGGAGGTGGCTCTGGAAATCGTGGATGCATTGGTAATCATTTTCCAATGTTCTATAGATTCAGGATCAGTTCCTGCGGATTGGAGGGTAGTTAATGTTATCCCACTTTTTAAGAAAGGAGGGAGAGAGAAAACAGGCAATTATAGACCAGTTAGTCTGACATCAGTGGTGGGGAAGATGCTGGAATCAATTATAAAAAATGTAATAGCGGCATATTTGGTTAGCAGTAGCAGGATAGGTCCGAGTCAGCATGGATTTACGAAGGGGAAGTCATGCTTGACTAATCTTCTGGGATTTTTTTGAGAATGTGTCTATGAAAATGGACATGGGAAAGCCAATGGATGTAGTGTACCTGGACTTTCAGAAAGCCTTTGATAAGGTCCCACATAGGAGATTAGTGTGCAAAATTAGAGCAAATGGTATTGGGGGTAGGGTACTGACATAGATAGAAAATTGGTTGGCAGACAGGAAACAAAGAGTAGGGATTAATGGGTCCTTTTCAGAATGGCAGGGGGTACTAGTGGGGTACCGCAAGGCTCGGTGCTGGGACCGCAGCTATTTACAATATACATTAATGATTTAGATGAAGGGATTAAAAGTAACATTAGCAAATTTGCAGATGACACAAAGTTGGGTGGCAGTGTGAAATGTTATGAGAATGTTATGAGAATGCAGGGTGAGTTAGACAGATTGGGTGAGTGGGCAGATGCATGGCAAATGCAGTTTAATGTGGATAAATGTGAGGTTATCCACTTTGGTGGCAAGAACAGGAAGGCAGATTACTATCTGAATGGTGTCAAGTTAGGAAAAGGGTAAGTACAACGAGATCTAGGTGTCATTGTTCATCAGTCTCTGAAAGTAAGCATGTAAGTACAGCAGCAGTGAAGAAAGCTAATGACATGCTGGCCTTCATAACAAGGGGAATTGAGTATAGGAGCAAGGAGGTCCTCCTGCAGTTGTACAGGGCCCTGGTGAGACACCACTTGGAGTATTGTGTACAGCTTTGGTCTCCAAATTTGAGAAAGAACATTTTAGCTATTGAGGGAGTGCAGCGTAGGTTCACAAGGTTAATTCCCGGGATGGCGGAACTGTCATATGTTGAAAAATTGGAGTGACTGGGGTTGTATACACTGGAATTTAGAAGAATGAGAGGGGATCTGATTGAAACATATAAGATTATTAAGGGATTGGACATGCTAGAGGCAGGAAACATGTTCCCGATGTTGGGTGAGTCCAGAACCAGAGGCCACAGTTTAAGAATAAGGGGTAGACAATCTAGGATGGAGTTGAGGAAAAACTTTTTCACACAGAGGGTTGTGGTTCTGTGGAATGCTATGCCTCAGAAGGCAGTGGAGGCCAATTCTCTGGATTCTTTCAATAAAGAGTTAGATAGTGCTCTTAAAGATAGCGGAGTGAAGGGATATGGGGAGAAAGCAGGAAAAGGGTACTGATTGTGGATGATCAGCCATGATCGCAGTGAATGGTGGTGCTGGCTCGAAGGGCTGAATAGCCTACTCCTGCACCTATTGTCTATTGAATACTATCATTGAGTATGGGAGATGGGATGTTATTTTGAAGTTGTATAAGACACTGGTGAGGCCTAATTTCGAGTATAGTGTGGAGTTTTGGTCTCCCACCTACAGGAAAGATGTAAATAAGATTTAAAGAGTACAGAAAAATTAACAAAGATGTTGCTGGGTCTGGAGGACCTGAGTTAGAAGGAAAGATTGAATAGGTTAGGAATGTATTCCTTGAAACGTAGAAGTTTGAAAGCAGATTTGATAGAGGTATACAAAGAGGTGATTGTGGACTTCAGGAAGGATAAGACAAAAGAACACATACCAATCCTCATAGAGGAATCAGAAGTGGAGAGAGTGAGCAGTTTCAAGTTCCTGGGTGTCATGATCACTGAGGGCCCAACATATCCCAACATATCGATGCAGCTATAAAGAAGGCAAGACAGTGACTGTACTTCATTAGGAGTTTGAAGAGATTTGGTATGTCAACAAATACAATCAAGAACTTCTATAGATATACCGTGGAGAGCATTCTGACAGGCTGCATCACTGTCTGGTATGGTGTGGAGGTGGGGGCGGGGGGGGGGGCTACTGCTCAGGACTGGAAGAAGCTGCAGAAGTTTGCAAATTTAGTCAGCTCCATCTTGGGTACTAGCCTCTAAAGTACACAGGACATCTTCAAGGAGCGGTGTCTCAGAAAGGCAGCATCCATAATTAAAGGTCTCCAGCACCCAGGGCATGCTCTTTTCTCACTGTTACCATCAGGCAGGAGGTACAGGAGCCTGAAGGCACACACTCAGTGACTCAGGAACAGCTTCTTCCCCTCTGCCATCTGATTCCTAAATGGACATCGAACCCTTGGACACTACTTCACTTTTTTAATATATATTATTTCTGTTTTTTGCATGATTTTTAATCCATTTAATATACGTATACTGCTATTTATTTATTGATTATCATTAGTAGTATTTTTTCTTCTTCTATATTATGTATTGCATTGAACTGATGCTGCTAAGTTAACAAATTTCACAACACATGCTAGTGATAATAAACCTGATTCTGAATTCTGAAATTATGAGGGGTATAGATAGGATAAATGCAAGCAGGCTTTTTCCTCTGAAGTTGGGTGGGACAACAATCAGAAATCATGGGTTAAGTGTGAAAAGTGATAAGTTTAAGGGGACCATGAGGGGAAATTTCTTCACTCAGAGGGTCGTGAGAGTGTGGAACGAGCTGCCAGCACAAGTGCTGCATGTGAGCCCATTTTCAACATTTAAACAAAGTTTTTGTAAGGGGTTTCTTCTTTTATGTTACTGCTAAGGTGAATAAAGTGGCTTCTTTGTTATGTTAAAAGTAAAATGGCTTCTCTGTGATGTTAACTGCTGAGACAGTGGTTCTCTCTCTAGCAGATTGTTTGGGTTATATTACTGATAAGAGAATTGTATTCATTTGTTAACCAATTGGGATAGATGTTATTCTTTCTTATGTGTCTGTAAGCTATTGTTTTCATGGACTTTGGGGCAGGAGGCGGGATAGGGACCGAGAGAGGAGACGCAATCGTAAACACAAAATAATCTGCAGATGCTGGGGTCAAAGCAACACTCACAACACGCTGGAGGAACTCAGCAGGTCGGGCAGCATCCATGGAAAAAAAATAGAGGACAATCCTGGAAATGCAAAAAACACCCATCATGATATCCAAAATGAAATTATGGGTATTATGGCAGATATGATCAGACGTCAAATAAGTGCAGAAATCAAGGAGGCTGGATATTTTGCCATCGTGAGTAAAAAGGGGAAAATATCAGTGGTGGTGCGGTATTTGAATAACGAAACAGTGCTTGAAGAATTCTTGCACTTCACTCCAGCAGAAGGGTTGGACGCAGAGTCGCTTCTGAAAAGCATTGAACAGACACTCACTCAGTGTGCTATTGATAAGAACGTATGTATAGGATGGGGCGGCAGTGACGTCCAGGTACAAGAGAGGTTCAGGAAAGAGGTCCCACAGGCATTATATATACACTGCCATGCTCACAGGCTTAACCTTGTTTTAGTGGATGTTGTGAGCAATGTACCACAAGCAGGTGAGTTTTTTGAAACTGTGCAGCTGCTTTACAACTTCTTTTCAAACTCTGTTGCCCACGATCTTTTCATGAAGAAACAGAGAGAACTGGAATCAACTGCACAGCCCGTGGAGTTGAAGAAATTGTCAGATACACGCTGGGCATGGCAGTATACAGCTTTGTGGGCTATAAGGAAATCACTCCCTGCCACTCTAGCTACACTACAGGATATTGTGGTTCAACCAAATGCACGGAGGAAAAAGGAGGCCAGAGCTGTAAGTGGACTGATTGACGAGCAGTTTGCTTTACTTCTCACTCTGTTTGAGGATTTATTCCGAGTCACCAAGTTCATGTCAGACCAGCTACAATCTCCCAGTTTGGAGCTTTCATCCGCTGTGGACTTGGCTCAGTCTATTATTGATGCACTCTCAGCAAAACGGGGAGAGGAATCATGGAGTGAAATTCAGACAAGAGCTAGGGACTTGTGTGTCAAGGCCGGTATACAGAGCAGACCACATGAAAGGAGACAGGCCCAGCCACACCACCGCCTACATGGTTTTGTAGTTGAGACCCAAACTGAACGCACACCTGTCACATCCTCTGATGACCTTCACAACCACTGTTTCTATCCAGTTATAGACAGACTTCTGACTGAAATGAAAAGACGGTTCTCAAATGAGACTGGGGGTGTTCTGACTGGAGCCTCAGCATTGAGTCCCAAACACAAGTTCATCCTAGACAAGAATTGTCTTGGGCCAATGGCCCAATACTATGGAGTGACTGAAGTGAACCTGACTGCAGAGCTACATCAGGTTCACGTTGCCCGCTGTTGCTCAGATGCTCTGTTTGGTTTTTTTTGTTTATGCTCCTTGTAGCCCAGGTTGTCTCCGATGCTGTTGACACTGTAACAGTTCACTTCTATATTAGATCTATCAATTGCTGTTACTTGTGAATCAACAGAGGCATTTATAGTAGGCACATAATGCTTGAAACTGACTTTTTAACACCACACGTCTGGCCTTGTGAATAATTATTACCATACAGTGCATCCCTCAGCACCATCACTGAATCATTCAGCCCCTCCGTAGCACCAGCAAGAAAAAAATCTCTGGCGCCGCCACTGCGCATATGGTGTACTGTCTGTTATTTGGGCGGGGTGGGGTACATCACGCAGCATCCACACAAACTGATTACCCAGTTTGGCGGGGCCGAAGGCTGCTTCCCCTCGACAAAAGCGAGCTGAGCGGGCCTGAGGCCTACCAGGGGGCCACATTGGGATAGGTACATGGATGGTAAGTGTATGGAAGCTAGGGTCCCAATGTTTAAATGGTTTAGCATGTATATGCCAGAGGCCCTGTTTCTGTGCTGTACTTTTATAGGAGTTTATGAATCTATGAGATAGATTGTTTCACAGTCAGCACTGTGCCTCATGCATAGCTATCTGAGAGATGGGTAGCAAGTGAGTTGATCAGGCCTAAGAATACTTATAGTTCAGATGAACAGTAGATTGGATGTTTATGGCTAGTTTGTAGGTCATTAACTGCTAATGGATATCATTGGAGATTATATGAACAAGGAAGAGGTGCCAAGAGTGGGAGTTCAGACAGAGAATATCCAAAATAATGCACATTCAAATGGATGTCCACAGCATGCATGTGATTTCTGGTGCAAAGAATTCGACCACTGAGAATAACAATGCAGGGACTGAGGCTACGTCCACACTATGCCGAATAATTTTGAAAACGAAGCTTTTTCTCTTCGTTTTGCCCTCCCGTCCACACTGAGACGGTGTTTTCAACCCCCGAAAACGGAGATTTTCGAAAACACTCTCCAGAGTGAATAAATCCGAAAACGCTTAATATCTGGCGTAGTGTGTACGGGGCAACTGGAGAGATTTAAAACGCTGTCATGACAACACCACAACAACAACAATGCTTTTTTCTGCTTCTGCTTGGTACTGCGCAAGCTGTTATAACGCGCAGTCGGTGTGAACGACGTGAGAGTTAAATTGTAAAGTGAGCTCTTTTGACTATTTAAAAACGCTGTCATGACGTGCTGGAACAGATGTTCGTTGTTTTCTTGAATGCCACCACCTAACAATTTCAGAACAGACGGACGAGACTGAAGCCAGTGGACCCATAGCTTACTGAATAAATAAGTATACTAACTTCGCCCTGTTTTCTGTCCTTGCTTGTATGAAGGTGGTTTACCTATTTATGCAAGTACTTCTCTGACAATAGATGTGTAACAGCCTAATGTAACATTGTATGGAAATACAAGATAACGCTGATGCAGACGTTTTATACATTTAACAAGGTGCTTTATTAATGTAACAGAGTTAGTTTTTCAATGTTCGTCGTCAGCTTGGTCATACTGTCCGTGAACTCCCTGTCGGTTGCCTCCATACACTGCAATATTTGTTTTTTTTTAAGTTTTAAGTCCTCCTGTACGAGAGCCAAGAGCAATTCCTTTAAAGTTTTTCTACTCTGTAACTGGACAAACGCGCACGAAGTACATCGTTTCCTCTTCGCTTGTTTTCTGTGTGCGTCCTGTGCATGCCCAGTAGGAGGAGATTCGCCCAAATATCCGTCTAATGTGGACGGAGATATTTTGAAAACGCTTAGTGTGGACGCCTGTCGTTTTTACTCAAAACCGGCGTTTTCAAAATTACACCGGGTAATTTTGAAAACAAAGCTTTTTCTCTTCGTTTTGACCCTCCGTCCACACTGAAATGACGTTTTCAGCCCCCAAAAACGGAGATTTTCGAAAACACTCTCCAGAGTGTGTAAATTTGAAACGATTGTTTCACGTTGTAGTGTCGATGGGGTAAACGGAGAGGTTTTAAAACGTTGTCATGACAATACCACAACAACAACGCTTTTTCTGCTTCTGCTTGGTACTGCACAAGCACTGTCGGATGGCTGTTATAACGTGCAGTCGGTGTGAATGGCGTGAGAGCTAAATTGTAAAGCGAGCTTTTTTGACTAGATCCCCTAAATTGATTTGATTGAGTCTATCTTTAAAAATATTAATGTCAGAAATACTGCGCCGGTCTGGTGGCAGAAGATTCCACTCTCTTGTTGATCTTGGGTAGAGGACGGCTTCATGTGTGTGTTGTTTACTTTATTGTCTACGTTAATAGCTTGTTTGGAGTTAAACATCTCCACATTCTCCACTGCTTTGCTGACTTTGTAGTTGTTTGTAACTTGCAGAAACAGCTCGACTTCATTGTCTGTCTAAACAAAGAAGTCCGGTCTGCTTTTTCCAGCAGGGGTTTTCTTTGTATTCCTCAAAGACATTGTTGAAAACTTTCTTTCGCTGTTGTTGTAGGTACTCTAGTTTTTGACCAATGGAAATAGCACAACGCTGCCGCGGAAATGTAAATATTATACTGTTTCCTCTTCGCTTGTTTTCTGTAGATGTGTCTGCACATGCCCAGTAAGAGGAGACTCGCCCAAATATCCATTTTAGTGTGGACAGAGATATTTTGAAAAACGCCTAGTGTGGAAGCCTGTCATTTTTACTCGAAACCGGCATTTTCAAACTTATCCGGTCTAGTGTGGACGTAGCCTGAGAGAGACACACACAGCATTTTGCCTGAGTGCACTTTGTTGATCCAGCTAGCTCAATAAACAAGTTGTTTTGAGATCCATCCTCTACCATTGTCTTCCTGATGTTCTCTCTGGAGATGAAAGTTCTGTCCGTTGACATTCCTCGGTATGTTCAAGTAAGGTCCTGTTTCAATCTCTAGCATTCATTTACTATTCAATTTTTGTTTGAGGCTGACACCATTGCACAGACACATTTGACCCTGTATTGGCAGACATTAATAAAGCTTAAACAACATACTTAGAAGCCAATTTAGTAGGCATTTCCTATACCTAATAAATTGAGGATACTTTCGTGGTCTTTGGTTGCTGTAGCCCATCCACTTCAAATTTCAGTGTGTTGTGCATTCAGAGATGCTCTTCTGCACACCACTGCTATAACATGTGGTTATTTGAGTTACTGTCACTTTACTGTCAGCTTGAACCAGTCTGGTTAATCTCCTCTGACCTCTCTCATCAACGTGTTTTTGCCCCCACAGAATTTCCTCTCACTAGATGTTTTTTTTGTTTTATGTACCATTCTCCATAAACTCTCGAGACTGTTGTGTGTGAAAAGAAAGTTTAAAGTAAAACTTATTATCAAAGTACACACATGTCATCACGTACAACCCCAAGATTCATTTTCCTGCGGGCATACTCAGCAAATCTATAGAACAGTCACTGTAAGCAGGGTCAAAGAACAACAACTATGTAAATGCAGATATACATAAATAGCAATAAATAACAAGAGCATGAAATAACTAGATAAAGAGTCCTTAAAGTGAGATCATTAGTTGTGGGGACATCAGAAGCAGAAAGGGTGTAGTTATCCTCTTTTGTTCAAGAGCCTGATGGTTGAGGGTTATAACTGTTCTTGAAACTGGTGGTGCAAGTCTGAAGGTTCCTGTACCTTCTTCCTGATGGCAGGAGTGATAAGAGAGCATGGTCTGGGTGGTGAGGATCTTTGATAAAGGATGCTGCTTTTCTATGGCAATATTTCATGTAGATGTGCTTAATCGTTTGCACATTATCTTTACTGGTGATGTTCTGTGCCAAATCCACTACCTTATGCAAGATTTTCCACTCAAAGCCTTTGGTGTTCCCATACCAGGCTGTAATGCAGCCAATCAGCACACTTTCCACAACACATCTATATAAGTTTGTCAAGGTTTTTGATGTCATGCCAAATCGCTGCGGGATCCAAAGGAAGTAGAGGCGCTGTTGTGCTTTCTTTGCCACTACATTTTGTATGTCCAGGACAGGTCCTCGGAGATAGCGACACCCAGGAATTTAAAGTTATTGACCCTCTCCACCCCTGATCTTCGATGACTATTGGCTCATGGACTTCTGGTTTCTCTCTCCTGAAGTCTACAATCAGTTCCTTGGTCTTATTCACATTGAGTGAGAGGTTGTTGTTATGACACCTCTCAGCCAAATTTTCAGTCTTCTTCCTGTATGCTGATTCATCACCACCTTTGATACAGCCCACAACAGTGGAGTCATCAGCGAAGTTGTTTATGGTGTTGAAGTTGTACTTAGCCCCATAGTCATAGGTGTAAAGTGAGAAGAGCAGAGAGCTAAGCACACAGCCTTGTGGTGCACCTGTGCTGATGGAGATTGTAGAGGACATGATTTTGCCAATCCAAACTGACGGGGGTCGGCAAGTGAGGAAATCCAGAATCCAATTACACAAGGGGGTATAAAGGCCCAGGTCATGGAGTTTACAATTAGTTTTGAGGGGATGATGGTATTGAATGTTGAGCTGCAATCAATAGAGATCATCATGATGTATGTATCTTTGCTGTCCAAATGTTCCAGGTTCGTGTGAAGAATCAATGAGTTGGCATCTACTGTGGATCTTATGCTTCGGTAGGCAAATTGGAGTGGATCTAAGTCACCACTCAGATATACTTCAACACCAGCCTCTCAAAACACTTCACCACTGTGGATATAAGTGCCACTGGATGATAGTCATTGAGTCAGGCTGCCATGCTCTTCTTGGGCACTGGTATGATTGAAGCCTGCTTGAAGCAAGGTGGGTACCACACATCACACATCGCTGGAGCAAGAGGTTGAGGTTATCTGTGAACACACCAGGCAGTTGGTCAGCACAGGTCTTCAGTACTCAGCCAGGTACTCCATTCACACCAGAAAATCCCAGGAGATCAGCAGTTTCTGAGGTACTCAAACCATTCTGTCTGGCACCAACAGTCATTCCATGGTCAAGTCAGACAGATCTCATTTCTTCCCCATTCTGATGTTTGATCTAAACAACTGAACCTCTTGACCATGTTTGCATGCTTTTATGCACTGAGTTGCTGACAGATGATTGGCTGATTAGATATTTGCATTAATGAGCAAGTGTAAAGGTGTACCTAATAAAGTGACCACTGAGTGTATAATAAATAAACAACATAGATTCAGTCAAGCAGCATTTGTGAAAAGAGAGATCCTTTCTTAGAACTGGGAGACTGCAGTGTTTACAGTTTTCAAACCTGTGAGGTCCATAACACATAGGAGCTGAATTAGGTCATTCGGCCCATCAAGTCTGCTCTGTCATTCCATCTTATTTTACCATTCAACCCCATTCTCCTCCCTGTAACCTGACACTCTTACTAATCAAGAACCTATCAATCTTCACAAATATAGCCAATGACGTGGCCTCCATAGCTATCTGTGGCAATGAATTCCAAAGATTCACCACCCTCTGGCTAAAGGAATTCCTCATCATCCCTATTCTAATGGAATGTCCTTCTATTCTGAGGCTGAGCTTTCTGGTTCTAGACTCTTATCCTCTCCAAGTCCACTCTATTTAAGCAAAGTTGTCCTTTTAAAGGTTTGTCCTATATAGCTTAGCGCAGGGGTAAGACAAAAACCTATATGAGATGGCTGAAGACAGATCAGGTGATAAGGAACATGAGAATTAACCATTAACAAGATATTATAAAGAAATGAGATGACAAAGGGACATAGTCATGTTAATGGAAAAGAGTGAAAGCATAATTTACACAAAGTTAGAAGTTGTAATTCTATCTTGAGATGGACTTCACTATAGCAGTGTAGGTCACCACAGAGAGACAGGGTGGATTGTGAATGGGATTAAAGTGTCATGCAGCAAGAAGTTTAGGACACAACATGCTGAGGTCATTGTGCAAAGTTTCATTAACAGCAGGTTTGTTTTGGTAGCATTTAATATGATCAAAGAACTCAACAAAAAGACCCTGACTAATCATAAACACAAGACATTCGGCAGATACTGGAAATCTTGAGCAACACACACAAAATGCTGGAGGAAAAAACAGCAAATCAGACAACATCCATTGAAGGAATAATCGGCCAACATTAAGTGACTCTGAATTGAAATCAATAAATGGCAGGAAATTATTTTGGTAGCAACATCATTGCTTATAACATTCATACAAGATTATATCTGGTTGATATCTGGTGCAATTGGAAGACACACCTGGAAAATTGTTCTTGATTGCTGGAGTTTATCAGATCATTAAACGTAACCATGCAGTGAACACGGTAGCAAATCTTTTGAATGTAATGTGCTTATGGGTTCATAAACCTTGAAGGCTTTGTTTCTATGAGTTAATGTGATCAATGAACCCAGCAGGAAAAAAAAATGGCAATTTATTAATGGAAATGATGAACACAACAGGAAAAATACTTTGTTTGTGGTATTAATGGGAGCAATAATATATGACTTTTTCTTGATGCAATGCAAGAAATTTCCATATAATTAACAAGATTATTTTCACTCTTGGTTATAGCAGGTCAAATCCAATGTAAAAATCCATAAACTACAGTCAGTTTTCTCTAGTCCTCCAGTGGATCTATTGTTATTGTCCTGGTACATAGATAATAACAATGGGCCAGCACTGAGATTACTGTAATTAATTCACTCAACACAGTAATTAGCCAAAGCAACACACACAAAATGCTGGAGGAACTCTGCTGGCCAGGCAGCATACAATAAATAGTCAACATTTCAGGTAGAGGCCCTGTATCAAGACTGGAAAGGAAGGGGGAAGGCCCAAGAATAAAAAGGGGGGAGGAGGGGAATGAAGGTAAGATGGAAGATGATAGGTGATGCCAGGTATGTGGGAAACATAAAGGTCTCAAGAAGAAAGAATCTGATAGGAAAGGAGAGTGGACCATGGAAGAAGGGAAGAAGGTGAGGTACCAGGATGAGGTGATAGGTAGGTGAGGAGAAGAGGTAAGAGGCCAGAGTGAGGAATAGAAGAGGGAAGGGGAAGGGAAAAAAATTACCGGAAGGAGAAATCAATTTTCATGCCATCAGATAAGAGGCTACCTAAATGGAATATGACATGTTGCTCTTCCACCGTAAGAGGGCCTCATCATAGCAGAAATACACTGTAGTGCTCTTTTTCATAATGCAATTTACATTTTTATCTATTTCTTTTCTCTGTTCTTTGTATTTGCATTTTCTGCAAGTTTCACCTTTAAACTTGCATTGGTCTGGTGTATGAGCCCTGCCACAATGGTAGCACAATATGTTTGGCCAGGCCAGTTTCTGTTTAGAATTTGCAGCTTTGTTCATGCTCACTTTCTTTCCTGACTGCAACTCAATTACATCTCCATCTGCTGTTTCTATTCACATAGCCATTTCAACTACTCTTTTAAATGTAAGTTGTGCTTCAGTTAGGAGCCAGTTTCAAAGGCTTTCTTGAAAGATTCTGCAAACTAGATGATCTCTCAGTGCATCATTATACCCATCATTGAACTGACAATGCTCAGGCAATCTCTTCCATTCAGCCAAGTAACCAGAAATGAATTTACTTTCTTTTTCATTTTGTTTCTGAAACCTAAAGAGTTCTTCAGTCAATGATGGTTTTGGTTCTAAATGTTCACGATATCAGTAAAACTCATTTCGGCTGGTTTGGTTGGAGCAGTCAAACTCCTATGCAAACTTAAACCCAATGAACTCAACAAAACTTGTACTTGTTTCTCATTGGTTATTTCATTTGTTTTAAGAATAGTGCTCAATCCATTCAGTATACCTATTCCAGTTATCTTTTACGTACGCAAACATGTCAGTCTTTTTGATGTAGCTAGCCATTTTTTAAAAGATTATTATCAACTGGCACTCACTGTTTATGAAACCATGAATATTTCCATTTTCTGCCTTTTTTAACTTAGTCACCTTTCCTTTTGCAAAGAAAACATGTTGCTTCGAAGAAAAAAATGTGCTGTGCTTTTTTTTCACCTCAATCTTCTGGCTGCACTTCAACAGGTAGGTAGTTGCCTCAAATTCGTTTTAAAATACCTCGTCGTCATTGCTACATTTTGTAACTCCAAAATATAAAAACTAATTGAAAGAAAAGCAAGGGAGTCTGAAATGAAAGTCGAAGTTTGTGTTTACTTTAAGTGAAGGCACACACATATCACATGGTAGCATCATGACATAGGTAATTCACTTATTTTTACATATAGCCTGTAATTAATTATTTAAACAAAAAAGAGTGCTTAATCAAACAATATATTTACAATATTACTCGAATACTACTGAAATATTGAATACACAACGTTAGCTTGCAAGTTGAGTTTGTGGTAAGGATAGGAAATGAAATGTTAGCACTCATTTAGAGAGGACTGGAATACAAAAGCAAGGCTGTAATCTGAGGTTTTATACGACATTGATAAGGCTGCTTTTAGAGTATTGTGTGCAGATTTAGGCACCTTATCGGAGAAAAGATACACTGGGATTGGACAGAGTCCAGAAGAGGTTCTTGAGAATGATTCTGGGAATGAAAGGGTTAGTGTCTGTGCAATATTTGATGGCTCAGTGCCTGTACTCACTGGACTTCAGAAGAATGAGGGGGGATCTCATTGTAACCTATCAAGTATTGAAAGAGCTAGATAGAGTGGATGTGGAGAGGATGTTTCCTATAGTGGGTGTCTAGGACCAGAGGGCACAGCCTCAGAATTGAGGGATGTCCATTTAGAACAGAGATGAGGATGAATTTCTTTAGCCAGAGGTTGGTGAATATTTGTAATTCTTTGCAAAGACAGCTGAGGAGGCAAAGTCACTGGATATATTTAAAATGGAGTTTGATAGCTTCTTGATTATTAAGGGTGTCAAAGGTTATGGGGAGAAGACAGGAGTATGGGCTTGAGAGTAATAATGAATCAGCCATAATTCAATGATGGAGCAGAGTCAATAGGCCAAATGTCCCAATTCTGCACCTGTGATTTATGGTCTTATAACCAATGGAGGAGGGAAGATTTGAAATAGTGACAGAGGCTGGGAGGTAATAGGCAGAGACAGTAATAGGCTGCAGATATGGAATTTGAAAGGAAAGGAAGTTGGAATATGGAAGCAAATAAGTGAGGTGGGCTGGGCACATGAGAACAGTGGGGAAGGGACCCAGTGAGAGGATAGGAGGCCAGGAATTGGGTGAGGTAGGGGTTGGAGGAACTGGATCGATCAGGAGGACAAAGAAAAGGTACAGAGGGAGAGGATTTTATCTGAGCTCACAGAATTCAATGTTCATGCCATCAGGTTGTATACTACCCAAGGCAGAATATGAGGTGCTGTTCCTCTAGTTCATCTTTAGCCTCACACTGGCACTGGAGGATACTATGGAAAGACAGGTAATTATGAGAATGGGGAGGGAAATTCCAATTTCAGGAGCTCCAGAACACCAGGGCAGATGGAGTGCAGGTGCTCTGGGAAGTGTTTTCCTAGTCTTTGCTTGCTTGAGGAAGCCATGCCCAGAGCACTGAATGCAACAAAACGCATTTGGAGGAGATGCATCCATAGCATTCTATTAGTGCATATTTTTTGGCCATCGCAAACTGTACCACTGTAGCTCCATCAAGTAGCACTTACTTCTATAGAATTAAATTTAAAAACCTATCATGCCCTATGAAAAATTCCCTGTGTTCCAGTATAAAGGATGCAGAATTCAGAACAGATCTTCAGGCTAACCCAGCAGACAGTGGGATGGAGTATAGGCATTAATTTATCCATAATCCCACATGTGAAAACATTTCCAATATTAGTAATAGACATACTCCAAATATGACAGCTATTACTATGTTTATTGCCAATGAATGTCTATAGATGATGATTTCCTTGAGGAGAAGTTATGAATTTCTGATCTTTAGCCATAGAAAAAGCCTCTGAGGACTCTAGCTGAGCCCACTTTTGATGCAGAGTACTACGAGATAAGAGAGTTTGATGCTTTTGCCAGTAGCAGGAAAGAGCAGGGTATTATTAAGCATTGATTGCCATTTAAACTGTCTCCTCATTCTTATTAGAAAGACTGCTTGCCATTTTGATGGCCAGAGCTATGAACTTGCACCTTTTCCAGCAATAACTTACTGAATCTAATCTAATGATTTGTTCTGACGATTTTTATTGTTATTTAACAGGCACATCCTTCATTTCTTCATTTCTCAATGTCCCATTACAGCTGGTAGAACAAGGGGGGATATGAAACAGTTTCTGAGAGTTTGTTTTGATTATACCAAACATTCATTCAACAGTCCAAACTGTAACCCAGAATGATGACACTAAATGCAATGTTTAGTCACAACAGCATGCTGTGGTTTCCTTTGAATATCAATCATTAATGACCCTTAAATGAACTTTGAGGCAGAATGCAATGCACTGATGCGTCTGTACACAGCAAGGTTCTGATAAACCTGTACCCTTGGGACTTTGGTGATGCCAGACTTGCAGTTTTTCCAGGTTTTTGGAGATAACTCACATTATTCCAACACACTTTTATTTCATTTGCTTTTACACTTTATACTGCAGTATAATAATTTAACAGAGAGCAGTCAGTTTCAAGGAAGCCGGAAGCCAACTTTCAGTGAGTGTGAGTTCACATATTTCTGCAGTGGAGAATCCTTTGAGAACTCCGACTTGTACTTTGGACCATGGCATGTACTCCAGACCCTGGTTCTGGCCACATCCCCATCCCGTACTCCAGGCTCCAGCAACATCTACAGACCCCAGTGTTCCTGACTCCAGCCCGCACCCCAGTAACGAGAAGTCAACTTCATGCGTACAGGAATCTGTGTGGGTAGTTGGTCCTGAGTGTACTAATGAGCAAGCCTGATGCCAAACTGTTGGGATTTCTGAACAACTGGATTATTAGAGTTCTACTACAGCATAAACATGGTTACCTATCAGATTCTTTCTTCTCCAGCCCTTGACCTTTTCCACCCATCTGGCTACATCCATCACCTTCCAGCTAGCCTCTTTGCCCTCCCACCATCTTTATATTCTGGTGCCTTTCCCCTTTCTTCTCAGTCCTGAAGAAGGATCTTGACATGAAACAGCAACTATTTATTCTTTTCCATAGGTGCTGCCTGACCTGCTGAGTTCCTCCAGCATTTTGAGTGCTACTTCATTTTTAGATAGGTGTTTATTTCAGAAATTTTCCAAGGATTTGGTATGGTATTCCACTTTTTTGGACATCAGGAAAAAGAGAGTGGTTAGTCACTGGCATAATATTGGGGTATGCCAAGGTGTTCTGAAAGAATGAAAGGACATTAAATATAGGCCAGCACTGGTTGTTGCAGAAGAGACAGGCAGGAAGAGAGGAGGATGACAAGTTATCCTCCTGTCCCAACCTTATTCTACCAGATCCTCTAATATTACAAAGACTGAATCATCCTGAAATCAGTGCCAATCAAAACAGGTACAATTTCAGTCCACATATACTGCTCCTTGACAATGGTTGAGTATTCTCAATTTTAGCGTTTGCAAACAAGGTCGGGTAATAACATTCTGCAATTAAGAACAAAACTGTGTGCTAAAAGATGTTTATTGGATGAAAGTAGGTGTAAAACCAACCTGTCAATTAGAAAGAGTTCCTGAAATGTGGATTGAGCACAAAAATAATGCTTGACTTTTACCCCGAAGTGTATATTGAGGACCTTCCATAAGTACTCCCTAACCACAAATATCATTGCACTGACCTCCCACCCATGCTGAATCTGTCCTGTTAGTGAGATAGGACATCCCAAAGGTGACAATGGTGAAATCTGGGAGTCAACCCAGAGGAATGCTTCTGTAAGTATGACCATGTCATGACCAGTCTTTGGGAAGGTTTCCCATCTTAAAAGCAAAACCCCAGATGCTCATGAGGAGTAAGTTGTAGAATTGACTGAACAGTATATACTTTTATGTGTGTTTGAATTCAGTGCATTGATTGATGCTGTATATTTGACTACTTTTAGATTTATGACAAATTGTAGCATTGTGGTACAACCAAGAAACTTGTTTAGCCAATTTTGGGCAAAGTTTAGAAACAACCACTTCCACCTACTGGGCAGTTTATAGTCATGATTAGGTCAGTTTAAATTGTTTGTGAACCATAACAATCTATATCCCAAGTGCAAATGCATTTAAAATATAAGACATTTCATCTTTTACTCAAAGATTCAAAGGTTCATTTATTATCAAAGTAGACAACTTGGAAATTCTTCTTCTCCAGATAACCATGAAACCAAGAAAGAAAAGAACAGCAGCACGATCATTAACCCCCAAACCCCTCTTCCCCGCCCAGAAAATGAACAAAAATGGAATAGGCACATTGACCCCCAAATCTCCCTCCTATGCACACACAAGAAAAGAGGAAGATCTGGCCTAAAATACAGAATATAAAAAAACTATAAGACTGAAAAAAGTCTATAGGCCAAGTCCATATCCAAAACGCAGAAAACCTAGATAATATTCTATGGGTTCAGCAGCAGGCCTTTCCCTCTCCAGAGCACAGTGATCCCACCAGCGATCAAAAGGCAGTCTCCCCTCTCTATAGCGGAGTGATTCCCCTAGCGATAAAAAGACAGGCATCTGGCGCTTACCTTCCAAATTCGCCTTCATGTTTCAACCCTCCTCCTTGCTTTAATTGGTGAACAATGGGAGCTTTACTCAGTGAACTGGAGTTGAACATTGGCTTGCACCCTGTCCAGTAGCCTTCTCACCTCGAGTTTCGCTCACATAGCCGCTGCCTCCTGGAATCCTCTGGGAGACTGCAAAGCGCTGAAACAACCAAATAATCTCCAAACTACAAATCACGGGCTCCACAGGTCCAGAATCATGCTCAAAATGAAAAGCAAAATGTAAAAGGCATAACAGAAATGAAATTTATGTTTCCATAATCTATCCGGAAGATGTTGACCGAGGAACATTGTACACAGGCACCATCTTGGCCAGAATGACTTTGAACCTTGACGGTGCAGGATGAGCAGAAATCCTCTCTATCAGAGACAGAAATTGTTGCTTCCTGATGCAGTCTCCTTTCCATGGTCCCTACTTCCATCTGGGTGACGAAAAAGCTAAACCAAACTTTTCAACCATGATCAACAGAAAGTCTGTAGATGCTGGGAATCCAAGCAACACACACAAAATGCTGGAGGAACTCAGCAGGCCAGGCAGCATCCATGGAAAAAAGTACAGTCGACGTTTCGGCCTTTCAGCAGGACTGGAGAAAAAAAAGCTGAGGAGTAGATTTGGAAGGTTTTCAACCATGATTTTGTGTTTAGCTCTGAAAACAGTTTGCACCAATAAGACTTCTCAATTCAACCTCTGTAACACACCCAACTTTTGATTCAGTCATTCACCGGATGTGGATATCTTAACTCCCACCCCACCTCCGGGTGCTGTTCTTTAACTTATAAAGGCCTTACCCACAGGAATTCCTTCTCATAGACTTCCTTTCAAATTTATAAATCCTTTCTAATACCTGTTGCTTTGTCCAAGCATTTTTCCATTTGAACTGATATCCTTTTTGAAGTGCTGTGTTTTTTTTTAGCACACTAAGGTGTTTTAATATTTATGAAGTGTAATATTATAATGATTGTTGAAGGTGAAATGGTGACTGCTTAAAGTGTGGTTGCAATTCTTGCAAATGTCAGTGCAGGCATTACTGTTATAGGTTACGTGAAATACATTTGTGAAAATGAGTATTTCTGATGCAGTGTTGTTTGTTGCAGCAGCTGCAAATGTATTAAGATTAGTGTGCATGTATTGCGTAGGTGTGAGAAATAAATATTTAAGATTTAGGTATGTTTACTCCTAACAAAGTTGTATTTAGAATCAACTACAAGTGATTAGGAAATATATGTAAGCCTTGTTGAAGATGCAAGTGTATTGTGAGCATGTATGATGTGTTTTAGGTTACTGCTGGAGGAAGGATAAGAAGGTTTATGTATTTTGAATCTTTCGGTTATAGACTTGATTCATGCAGAAGTTGACGTAGATGCCTGGTGAAATCAAAATTGATCCAGTGATATGAAACGAGCACACGGTGGCAGTCTTCTACCACTTCACATGGCAAAAAATTAAAACTAATGCAGGACAAACTTTAATAATGCCAATAGACAGGCAAAATGATTACTTGACAACTATTTATGCACCTCTTTTATTTCAGAAATAGATTATAAACGTATGAAAAATACATAATCTTTAACTATGTTCAGTTATTTTTGCAAGATCTCTGGTATCATGCTGTGGCCACCCTTAGATGCTGGTTCTGTGTGGAAAATTTGCTGGTGATGGAAAAATATTTGTATTTTCAATGGTTCAGTGGTTCCATTGATATCAGAGAATGTATACAATATACATCCTGAAAGTTTAACTCTCCATAGACATCTACAAAAACAGAATAGAACCCCAAAGAATGAATGACAGAAAAAAACATTAGAACCCCAAAACCTCCCACCCCCTCCCATGAACAAGCAATGGCAAAGCATCAATCCTCCCCTTCCCCCACTTCTTTCAGCAGGAAGCATCAGCACCCATCACCCATCAAGCAAGCAATAGCAAAGCCCCCAAAGAGAGGCCATGATCTGCAATCCAACAAAAACTATTGTTCATCGAATTGATGTGACGGAGGAAAGGGAGGTTGGCTAACAAATAGAAAAAGCTTGGAGACAGTGCAAAAAGGAGGATAGGCAGGTGGTAGAGAAGGGACACGCACAGACTGGTGGTTTGAGATGTGTCTATTTTAATGCGAGGAGTATGAGGAACAAAGCGGATGAGCTTAGAGCATGGATCAGCACTAGGAGCTATGATGTTGTGACGTGCAGGGGCAGGAATGGCTACTTCAAGTGCTAGGCTTTAGATGTTTCAGAAAGGACAGGGAGGGAGGCAAAAGAGGTGGGAGTGTGGCACTGCTGATCAGAGATAGTTTCACAGCTGCAGAACAGGAGGAAGTCATGGAGGGTTTGTCTACAGAGTCTCTGTGGGTGGAAGTTAGGAATAGGAAGGGTCAATAACTCCACTGGGTGTTTTTTATACACCACCCAATAGTAACAGGGACATTGAGGAGCAGATAGGGTGACAGATTCTGCAAAGGTGTAATAATAACAGGATTGTTGTGGAGGGAGATGCCAATTTCCCAAATATTGATTGGCATCTCCCTAGAGTGAAGGGTTTAGATGGCGTGGAGTTTGTTAAGTGCGTTCAGGAAGGTTTCTTGACACAATAAATAGATAAGCCTACAAGAGGAGAGGCTGTACTTGATCTGGTATTGGGAAATGAACCTGGTCAGGTGTCAGGTCTCTCAGTGGGAGAGAATTTTGGAGATCGTGATCTCAATTTTATCTCCTTTACAATAGCATTGGAGAGGGATAGGAATAGACAAGTTACAGAAATGTTTAATTGGAGTAAAGGGAAATATGAGGCTATCAGGCAGGAACTTGGAGGCATAAATTGGAAACAGGTGTTCTCAGGGAAACTTACGGAAGAAATGTGGCAAAGGTTCAAAGGATATTTGCGCGGGGTTCTGGATAGGTACGTTCCAATGAGACAGGGAAAGGATGGTAGGGTACAGGAACCATGGTGTACTAAGGCTATTGTAAATCTAGTCAAGAAGAAAAGAGTTTACAAAAGGTTCAAAAAACTAGGTACAGATAGGGATCTAGAAGATTATAAGGCCAGAAGGAAGGAGCTTAAGAATGAAGTTAGGAGAGTCAGAAGAGGCCATGAGAAGGCCATGGTGGACAGGATTAAGGAAAACCCCAAGGCATTCTACAAGTATGTGAAGAGCAAGAGGATAAGATGTGAGAGAATAGGACCAATCAAGAGTGACAGTGGAAGTGTGTGTGGAACCGAAGGAGATAGTAGAGGTACTTAATGAATACTTTGCTTCAGTATTCACTACGGAATAGTATCTTGGCGATTGTAAGGATGACTTGCAGCAGACTGAAAAGCTTGAGCATGTAGATATTAAGGAAAAGGATGTGCTGGAGCTTTTGGAAAGCATCAAGTTGGATAAGTCACCAAGACCGGACAGGATGTACCCCAGGCTACTGTGGGAAGTGAGGGAGGAGATTGCTGAGCCTCTGGCAATGATCTTTTCATCATCAATGAGGATGGGAGAGGTTCCAGAAGATTGGAGGGTTGTGGATGTTATTCCCTTATTCA
Organism: Mobula birostris; assembly: GCF_030028105.1. Classification (NCBI taxonomy): domain Eukaryota; kingdom Metazoa; phylum Chordata; class Chondrichthyes; order Myliobatiformes; family Myliobatidae; genus Mobula; species Mobula birostris. The sequence continues at coordinate 167,764,250 of NC_092370.1, read as the reverse complement.
AGAAAGGGAGTAGGGATAGTCCAGGAAATTATAGGCCAGTGTGTCTTACTTCAGTGGTTGGTAAGTTGATGGAGAAGATCCTAAGAGGCAGGATTTATGACATTTGGAGAGGTATATTATGATTAGGAATAGTCAGCATGGCTTTGTCAAAGGCAAGTCTTGCCTTATGAGCCTGACTGAATTTTTTTGAGGATGTGACTAAACACATTGATGAAGGTAGAGCAGTAGATGCAGTGTATATGGATTTCAGCAAGGCATTTGATAAGGTACTCCATGCAAGGCTTACTGAGAAAGTAAGGAGGCATGGGGTCCAATGGGACATTGCTTTGTGGATCCAGAACTGGCTTACCCACAGAAGGCAAAGAGTGGTTGTAAATGGGTCATATTCTGCATGGAGGATGGTGACCAGTGATGTGCCTCACAGATCTGTTCTGGGACCCCTACTCTTTGTGATTTTTGTAAATGACCTAGATGAGGATGTAGAGTGTTGAATTAGTAAATTTGCTGATGACACAAAAGTTGGGGGTGTTGTGGATAGTGTGGAGAGCTGTCAGAGGTTACAGTGGAACATTGATAGGATGCAAAAGTGGGCTGAGAAGTGGCAGATGGAGTTCAACACAAATAAGTGTGAGGTGGTTCATTTTGGTAGGTCAAATATGATGGCAGAATATAGCATTAATAGTAAGACTCTTGGCAGCGTGGAGGATCAGAGGGATCGTGGGATCCGAGACCATAGGACACTCAAAGCTGCTACGCAAGTTGACTCTGTGGTTAAGAAGGCACATGGTGCATTGGGCTTCATCAACCATGGGATTGAGTTTAAGAGCCGAGAGGTAATGTTGCAGCTATATTGAACCCTGGTCAGACCCCACTTGGAGTACTGTACTCAATTCTGGTCACCTCGCTACAGGAAGGATGTGGAAACCATAGAAAGGGTGCAGAGGAGATTTACAAGGATGTTTCCTGGATTGGGGAGCATGCCTTATGAGAGTAGGTTGTGTGAACTGGGCCTTTTCTCTTTCTTCCCGGACCTCCTGTCTCATGATCCTCTCGTATCCCTTTTGCCAATCACCTGTCCAGCTCTTGGCTCCATCCCTCCCCCTCCTGTCTTCTCCTATCATTTTGGATCCCCCCCCCCCTCCAACTTTCAAATCTCTTACTCACTCTTCCTTCAGTTAGTCCTGACGAAGGGTCTCGGCCTGAAACGTCGACTGTACCTCTTCCTAGAGATGCTGCCTGGCCTGCTGCGTTCATCTTGAAATCCCAGAATCTGCAGAATTCCTGTTGTTTGCGTTTTTAAATTCACTACTGCGAAGCCTTTTCCGGTGATGCCTACACCGAAGAAGTTTAGATCCTCTCTTCGACGGGAGTTCAGTGAAACCATCTCTCACTGCTCCCCATCTGTAATTTCTTTGGCTCTTCAACCTTTTGACCACGTTTTGACTCAGACTCGCTATCACAGCCATATATCCTTTCTTGGAACGTGCCACTAATGCCCCATCTCCCCCTCATACCCTATCTGTTACTTATTTTTATACACACATTCTTCCTCTCACTCTCCTTTTTCTCCCTCTGTCCCTCTGACTATACCCCTTGCCCATCCTCTGGGTTTTTCCCCCCCTCCCCCTTTTCCTTCTCCCTGGACCCCCTGTCCCATGATCCTCTCGTATCCCTTTTGCCAATCACCTGTCCAGCTCTTGGCTCTATCCCTCCCCTCCTGTCTTCTCCTATCATTTTGGATCTCCCCCTCCCCCTCCCACTTTCAAATCTCTTACTCTTCCTTCAGTTAGTCCTGACGAAGGGTCTCGGCCTGAAACGTCGACTGTACCTCTTCCTAGAGATGCTGCCTGGCCTGCTGTGTTCACCAGCAACTTTGATGTGTGTTGCTTGAAATCCCAGCATCTGCAGAATTCCTGTTGTTTTTGAAGGATGAGAGGTGACCTGATAGAGGTGTATAAGAAGAGGTATTGATCGTGTGGATAGTCAGAGGCCTTTTCTCAGGGTTGAAATGGCTGGCACGAGAAGGCATAGTTTTAAGGTTCTTGAAAGTGGGTACAGAGGAGATGTCAGGGTAAGTTTTTACGCAGAGGGTGGTGAGTGGGTGGAATGGGCTGCCGGCAGCGGAGGTGGATGTGGAAACGATAGGGTCTTTTAAAAGACTCCTGGATAGTTACATGGGGCTTAGAAAAATAGAGGGCTATGGGTAAAGCCTAGGTAGTTCTAAGGTAAGGACATGTTCGGCACAGTATTGTGGGCCGAAGCACCTGTATTGTGCTGTAGGTTTTCTATGTTTCTATAATTCAACATTCCACAGGCTCTCTCTCACCAACAAGGGGCAGAGAGGTGTCACCCAGGGGGGCGGGGGGAATCCATATTACAGTCTGGTGCATCACTTTTATTTTGAGTTTCTCTGACTTGAGAATTGGCGGCAAACTCTTCCCCACCATTGGAAGAAAGAGAGAGAGTGAGAGCAACCATCGATCAACAGAGATCTCTCGCAGCTGATCCACCATTTGCAATGTTCTGTTTCTCCCATGACGCCTCAGTTGGCGACACTGGCATGGAATTGGCCCATCCACAGAGCTGCAGGGCCTCACCCTGTCTGAATCCTTGGGATATCAAAAAATAGCTGGTGATTGAGTCCAGGAGTAGGAACCACCACTGTCAAGAAACAGAGTTTGAGTGCAGATGTGGATCACAAACTCTGACAGAACCCATCCACCTCGAAATGCTGTTTTTCTGTAGTATTACCTTTCTGATGTTATTATCCAAAATCTAAATTGGCTGTTCTCATTATCTTAATTGCCTAGAATCTAATTTACTTTAAATAATTGTTACACATACATTGACAATTCGGTCGTATGGCAGCAAAATTCTCAAGCGCAAGTTATAAAGTGGAACTTAAAGGAACTTTGCTTTGTTCTCAATGCCACTACAGAGACCATAAAGGAAAATAGTAGTTGTCTTGGAGCAGGGCCAGGTGTGAAACGATTGTATGGAAAGGAAGTCCTGAAGATTGAAGATTGGAAACATGATTAGAATCTAGAGGTGTGGTGTAGGAAGCCTGCATGGGGTCTGGGATGTGCACGGAGTGGGGTTCTGCAGTTGATCAGGACTTAGAGGATCAAGAGTATTTAGATATCGGAATCCGTTGGGTGTGTGACTATTGGTGAGGTGGTTGTTGTGTGAAAAGTAGAAGGAATGTAGGCTGAAAGGTTTGGTCCTGAGAATCTGATAGAAATAAAGTGTACCATGAAGAGGATGAGGTCCATGCAGGGACAGTAATTAATTAATTAACTTAATTAAAGAGGATGCACCTGAATCAGGCCCCCAACATTTGGCCAGGACCTGCTTGGGAAGGCCTCCTGTAAATACACTACCTTTGCATTGGTTAAATCACATTATTTCATTTTTCATTTCGTTTTCACTCTCTTTCGCACGACGGTGGGGGAGAGTTTGCCGCTGATTCTCGAGTCAGAGAAACTTTAAAAAGCAATAAAGTACCATTAAGCGAGCAATAAAGAAAGGGAAGATAGATTATGAAAATAAACTAGCACAAAATATAAAAGTGGATAGTAAAAGTTTTTATAATTGTATAAAGCAGAAAAGGGTGACAAAAGAGAACGTAGATCCCTTGGAGGACGAGAAGGGGGAATTGATATTGGGTAATGAAGAAATGGCCGAGGCTTTGAATGACTATTTTGTTTTGGTCTTCATGGTGGAGGACACATCTAACATGCTAAAGAGAGATGTTATAGATACGATGGGAGGTGTGGACCCCAAAACAATAGCTATCACTAAAGAGGTAGTGCTGAGCTAACTTGTGGGCCTGACGATAGACATGTCCCTGGTCCTGATGGAATGCATCCCAGGGTACCGAAAGAAATTGCAGAAGTTATAGAAGAAGCTTTGGAGTTGATTTATCAAAATCCTCTGGACTCGGGGCAGGTACTGGTGGATTGGAAGACAGTGAATGTCACGACACTGTTCAAAAATGGATGTAGGCGAAAGGCAGATAACTATAGGCCAGTTAGTTTAATACCTGTAGTTGGGAAAATGCTTGAAGCTATCATTAAAGAAGAAATAGCGACGCATCTGGAAAGAAATGGATCCATCAGGCAGATCCAGCATGGACTCAGTAAAGGAAGGTCCTGTTTGACAAACTTACTGGAGTTCTTTGAGGATATAACGAGTGCAGTGGATAGAGGGGAACAGGTGGATGCTACTTACTTGGATTTCCAGAAGGCATTCGATAAGGTGCTGCATAAAAGACTTACCATAAGGTAAGGATGCATAGAGTTGGGGGTGATGTATTAACATGGATAGAAGATTGGTTATCTAATAGAAAGCGGAGTGTTGGGATACATGGGTGTTACTCTGGTTGGCAATCAGTGGTGAGTGGTGTGCCACAGGGATTGGCGCTGGGCCTGTAACTGTACACGGTGTACATTGACGATCTGGATGAGGGGACCGAGTACAGTGTATCTAAGATTGTTGATGATACTAAACTGAGTGGAAAAATGAATTATGCAGAAGATACGGAGTGTCTGTAGGTAGATATAGATAGTGAGTGGACATGGGTCTGGCAGATGGCAGATGGAATACAATGTTGGTAAATGTAAGGTCATCCACTTTGGAAGGAAAATGAAAGAGCAAACTATTATTTAAAAATTGCAGCATGCTGCTGTGCAGAGGGTCTTGAGAGTGCTTGTGCATGAATCACAAAAGGTTGGTTTGCAGTTACAGCAGGCTATTAAAAAGGCAAATGGAATGTTGGCCTTCATTGCTAGAGGAATTGAATTTAAGAGCAGGGAGATTATGCTGCAACTGTGCAGGATACTGGTGAGGCCACATATGGAGTACGGCATGCAGTTTTGGTCTGCTTACTTGAGGAAGGATATACTGATTTTCGAGTTGGTGCAGAAGAGGTTCACCAGGTTGATTCCAGAGATGAAGTGGTTAGACTATAAGGAGAGATTGAGTCGCCTGGGGCTGTACTTTCTGGAATTCAGAAGAATGAGAGGAGATCTTATAGAAACAAATAAAATTATGAAAAGGGTATTCAAGATAGAGGCAGGAAAGTTGTTTCCGCTGATAGGTGAGAATGAAATAGGAGACATAGCCTCAAGAATCGGTGGAGTAGATTAAGGACGAGATCAGGAGGAACTACTTTTCCCAGAGAGTGGAGAACCTGTGGAATTCTCTGCACAGTGAAGCAGTAGATGCTACCTTGGTAAATATAGGTTGTGATAGATATTTGTATGGTAGGGGAAGTAAGGGTTATGGGGAAAGGGCAGGTAGGTGGAGATGAGTCCATGGTCAGATCAGCCATGATCTTATTGATTAGTGGAGCAGGCTAAACGGGCCAGATGGCCTACTCCTGCTCCTATTTCTTATGTTCATATGTTCAGTTCCAAACTGCTAAAAAATGTAACAATAAACACAACACACAGGAGGAACTCAGCTGTTCAGCCAGCACCTATAGAGAATTAAAAAGTTGACGTTTCTGGCCAAGACCCTTCATCAGGAAAATATATTTCTGCATTCAATTGTTCTAAATACAGGCAGAGTTAATTCCTGAATTTGATTTGGTAATCTTAATGAGCATATGAAGAAAACATATCCACAAAGCTGTTAGGTAAAAAGATAGGGAATTTGGGGACAATGAAGGTGTAGGAACAGCATCCTATCTACAAGTAAATGAAGCATGTAATACAGAGGAACTCCTTTCTGATCACTGACTGGGAAAAAGCATTTGAATTTGTATTGAATGAGGTTCCTCTTCGACCTGATATATGGTATAAATTACAACTTAAACATTGGTTGCTTGAGAACAAAACTATATGGCCTTAGTTCACTATGGAATTTTACTCAGGAAGGTGGAGACATATCTATTGTCCAATAAGTTGATGATTAAATTCAAAAATTGTCCCAATAGTTAACAAATTTCACGTCACATGCTGGTGATAATAAACCTGATTCTGATTCTGAACAGCTTCAAATGTTTAAATACATAAAATACGCTCTTTTATAAATACCAGAATTTGGAGTACATCTATTTTGTAATTGTGTCTTGGGAAAGAATTTTAGACTCTGATCTCATTGAGTTTTAACCATTGAGAAAGTAACTGTGCTATTGTAAACTTTATATTTTGATATGCAGGAAGCAAAAGCAACAATAACAAGAGAGAAAGGATTTCAACAAGGAGACAGGGGACGAACGTCAATACAAGGAGAGGTAGAGAAAGAAAAGGGAGCTGACAATCAAATAAATTGGCTTAAGTCTATGAAATGCATTTTCTTGAACCTTTCTGGTTGTTGATCTTTAGATATATATGATGTCAAAATCCAACATATAATTTCACGTACATCACTTCTTTTTGTAAGACACCCAAATGCACATCACCGGGCTTCCATTAAAGAAAATCTGGAAATGAAAACTAAAGGAATGACATAGGGAAATGACACCAAATCCAGTGAAAGAGATAAAATATACAAGTTCACTGATGACAATACAAATCACCGGTGATGGTAAGTTGGTGTACAAGAGTGAGATAGGATTCCTGATTAAGTGGTGCCACAACAACAACCTCAGCGTCAGTAACACCTCAATCTAAGGAAAGAGAAGACAGGTGTAAATATGCCAGTCTACATTGGTGGATCAGCAGCAGAGAGGATGAGCAGCTTTAACTTCCTGGGTATTAACATAACAGATGGCCAAACATCAAAAATCCCACCATCTGGACCATGCCATGTTCTCAGAACTACTATCAGGCAGGAGGTACAGAATCCTGAAGTCCCACAACACCAGGTTCAAGAACAGCTATTTCACTTCAACCTCTGCTGCCGCAGCAAATTTTTTCATTGCTCCTGTATGCGTGCATATAATGATACACCAAAATTTCAACCCTTGACTTTTGCTTTGAGAAGTCTTAAAGGAGAAAAGAGAGGTGGAGAGATGTCAATGTTTAGGGGGTGAATTCTAGAACTTAAAATGCTAACCATTGAAAATACAACATCTTTTGATGCATTGATTAAAATGGTGCATAAGCAAAAGGTCAAAATTGGAAGACTTTGGTTTCCTTGGAGAATTTCATGGATTCAAGAGGGTACAGAGATTGGGAGAGGTAAGTGGTGGAGAGAGTTATATGACAGCTTATTATGGGAAGCTATGGCAAGTCAGTAACCACAGGAATGATGCGCGGATGAGTGTTCGAATGGTTGTTTGGATAAGGACAGTGGACATCTGGGAGAACTGATGTTTTTAAACAATTTGAGAAAGCAACAGCATTGATGAGATTTTCAGTAAAGAAAAGACGGCAGTTGGATGGCAGTATGGAGCCTAAAAGCACAGACATGGAATATAGAACACTGTAGCACAGTACAAGCCCTTCAGCCCATGATGTTGTGCCAACTTTATAACCTACTCTGAGGCCAATCTAACTTTTTCCTCCTACATAGCCCTCCTTTTCCCATCATCCTATCTAAGAGTTTCTTAAACATCACTAATGTATCTGAATCTACTACCACCCCTGCAGGGTGTTCGACACATCGTTGCTCCCTTTGTAAAAAAAATTACTTCTTTCATCCCCCCATATTTTCCTCCAATCATCTTATGCACCCTCGTATTAGCCATTTCCACTCTGAGAAAAAGTCTCTGGCTAGCCACTTAATCTATTCCTCTTATCATCTTGTATGCTTTTATCAAGTCACCTCTCCTCCTCCTTTGTTCCAAAGAAAAAAGCCTCATCTCAACTTATCCTCATAAGATATGCTCTCTAATCCAGGCAGCATCCTGGTAAATCTTCTCTCCACCCTCTCTAAAGCTTCCACATCCATACTGCAATGAGGCAACCAGAACTGAACAGTATTCAAAGTATGGTCTAACCAGAGTTTTATAGATCTGGAACATTATCTCACAGCTCTTGAACTCAGTTCATGACTAATGAATATGCCTTTTCAACAACCCTGTCAACTTGTTTGACAAACTTGAGAGATTTATGTACTTGGACCCCAAGATTCCTCTGTTCCTCAATATTGCTAAGCATCCTGCCACTTTCCCTGTATTCTGCCTTCAAAATCAACCTTCCAAAGTGAATCACTTCACACATTTCTGGGTTCATCTCTATCTGCCAATTTGCAGTTCGGCCTTGCATTCTATCAATGGTCCATTGTAACCTATAACAACATTCTACAGTATCCACAACTCAACCAACTTTTGTGTCATCTGTAAACTTACTAACCCACCCTTCCACTTCTTCATCCAACTCATTTATAAAACTCACAAAGAGCAAAGGTCCCAGAACAGATCTGTGCAGAACATTATTGGTCACAGGCCTCCAGGCAGAAAATGCTGCATCTACAACCACATGTGACTAATACATTGACGGAGGTAGAGCAGTAGATAGAAACATAGAAACATAGAAAATAGGTGCAGGAGCAGGCCATTCAGCTCTTCGAGCCTGCACCGCCATTTATTATGATCATGGCTGATCATCCAACTCAGAACCCCGCCCCAGCCTTCCCTCCATACCCCCTGACCCCTGTAGCCACAAGGGCCATATCTAACTCCCTCTTAAATATAGCCAATGAACTGGCCTCAACTGTTTCCTGTGGCAGAGAATTCCACAGATTCACCACTCTCTGTGTGAAGAAGTTTTTCCTAATCTCAGTCCTAAAAGGCTTCCCCTCTATCCTCAAACTGTGGCCCCTCGTTCTGGACTTCCCCAACATCGGGAACAATCTTCCTGCATCTAGCCTGTCCAATCCCTTTAGGATCTTATACGTTTCAATCAGATCCCCCCTCAATCTTCTAAATTCCAACGAGTACAAGCCCAGTTCATCCAGTCTTTCTTCATATGAAAGTCCTGCCATCCCAGGAATCAATCTGGTGAACCTTCTTTGTACTCCCTCTATGGCAAGGATGTCTTTCCTCAGATTAGGGGACCAAAACTGCACACAATACTCCAGGTGTGGTCTATGTAGATGTAGTGTCTATGGATTTCAGCAAGGCATTTGATAAGGTACCCCATGCAAGACTTATTGAGAAAGTAGGAAGGCATGAGATCCAAGGGGACATTGCTTTGTGGATCTAGAATTGGCTTGCCCACAGAAGGCAAAGAGTGGTTGTAGACATGTCATATTCTGTATGGAGGTCGGTGACCAGTCGTGTGCCTCAGGGATCTGTTCTGGGACCCCCTACTCTTTGTGATTTTTATAAATGTCCTGGATGAGGAAGTGGAGGGATGGGTTAGTAAATTTGCTTGTGACTCAAAGGTTGGGGGTGTTGTGGATAGTGTGGAGGGCTGTCAAAGGTTGCAGCGGGACATTGATAGAATGCAAAACTGGGCTGAGAAGTGGCAGATGGAGTTCAACCCAGATAAGTGTGAGGAGGTTCATTTTGGTAGGTGAAATATGATGGAAGAATATAGTATTAATGGCAAGACTCTTGGCAGTGTGGAGGATCAGAGGGATCTTAGGGTCCAAGTCCATAGGACACTCAAAGCTGCTGCTCAGATTGACTCTGTGGTTAAAAAGGCATGCAGTGCATTGGCCTTCATCAATCATGGAATTGAGCTTAGGAGCCGAGGGGTAATGTTGCAGCTATATAGGACCCTGGTCATACCCCATTTGGAGTACTCTGCTCAATTCTGGTCACCTCACAACAAGAAAGATGTTGAAACCATGGAAAGAGTGCAAAGGAGATTTACAAGGATTTGCCTGGATTGTGGGGTATGCCTTAAGAGTATATGTTGAGTGTACTTGGCCTTTTCTCCTTGGAGCGATGGAGGATGAGAGGTGACCTGACAGAGGTGTATAAGATGATGAGAGGCATTGATTATGTGGATAGTCAGAGGCTTTTTCCCAGGGCTGAAATGGCTAGCATGAGAGGGCACAGTTTTAAGGTGCTTAGAAGTAGGTACAGAGGAGATGTCAGGGGTAAGTTTTTTACGCAGAGAGTAGTCAGTTGGCTGCCGGTGACAGTGGTGGAGACAGAAACAATAAGGTCTTTTATGAGACTCCTGGATAGGTGCATGGATCTTAGAAAAATAGAGGGCTATGGGTAACCCTAGGTAATTTTTAAGGTAAGGACATGTTCCACTCAGCTTTGTGGGCTGAAGGGCCTGTACTGTGCTGTAGGTTTTCTATGTTTCTATGCTAACCATCCTGTTCCTTCTATGGTCTAGTTAATTCTGAATCCACACAGCCAAGTTTCTCTGAATCCTTTGTGTCCTGACTTTCTGAATGAACCTACCATGGGAACCTTATCAGGCACCTTACTAAAATCTATCCACACCACATCGGCTGCTCTATCTTAATCAATGTGCTTTGTCACATCATCAAAGAATTGAATCAGGTTTATGAGGCAAGTCCTGCCCTTCACAAAGTCATTGCTGACTATTCCTAACTGGACTATGTATCTGCAAATGATTGTAAGTTCTATCTCTATGAATCCTCTCCAATAACTTGGCCACCACTGAAGTTGAATATACTGGTCTATAATTCCCAGGGTTATCTCCATTCCTTTTCTGAAAAAGTAAATTACATTTACCACCCTCCAATCATCTTGTACTACTCCTGTGACCAGTGAGGATGCAAAGATCACCATCAAAATATAGAAACATAGAAAATAGGTGCAGGAGTAGGCCATTCGGCCCTTCAAGCCTGCACCGCCATTTATTATGATCATGGCTGATCATCCAACTCAGAACCCCGCCCCAGCCTTCCCTCCATACCCCCTGACCCCCATAGCCACAAGGGCCATATCTAACTCCCTCTTAAATATAGCCAATGAACTGGCCTCAACTGTTTCCTGTGGCAGAGAATTCCACAGATTCACCACTCTCTGTGTGAAGAAGTTTTTCCTAATCTCGGTCCTAAAAGGCTTCCCCTCTATCCTCAAACTGTGGCCCCTCGTTCTGGACTTCCCAACATCGGGAACAATCTTCCTGCATCTAGCCTGTCCAATCCCTTTAGGATCTTATACGTTTCAATCAGATCCCCCCTCAATCTTCTAAATTCCAACGAGTACAAGCCCAGTTCATCCAGTCTTTCTTCATATGAAAGTCCTGCCATCCCAGGAATCAATCTGGTGAACCTTCTTTGTACTCCCTCTATGGCAAGGATGTCTTTCCTCAGATTAGGGGACCAAAACTGCACACAATACTCCAGGTGTGGTCTCACCAAGGCCTTGTACAACTGCAGTAGTACCTCCCTGCTCCTGTACTCGAATCCTCTCACTATAAATGCCAGCATACCATTCGCCTTTTTCACCGCCTGCTGTACCTGCATGCCCACTTTCAATGACTGGTGTATAATGACACCCAGGTCTCGTTGCACCTCCCCTTTTCCTAATCGGCCACCATTCAGATAATAATCTGTTTTCCTATTTTTGCCACCAAAGTGGACAACTTCACATTTATCCACATTAAATTGCATCTGCCATGAATTTGCCCACTCACCCAACCTATCCAAGTCACCCTGCATCCTCCTAGCATCCTCCTCACAGCTAACACTGCCACCCAGCTTCGTGTCATCCGCAAACTTGGAGATGCTGCATTTAATTCCCTCATCCAAGTCATTAATATATATTGTAAACAACTGGGGTCCCAGCACTGAGCCTTGCAGTACCCCACTAGTCACCGCCTGCCATTCTGAAAAGGTCCCGTTTATTCCCACTCTTTGCTTCCTGTCTGCTAACCAATTCTCCACCCACACCAATACTTTACCCCCAATACCATGTGCTTTAAGTTTGCACACTAATCTCCTGTGTGGGACCTTGTCAAAAGCCTTTTGAAAATCCAAATATACCACATCCACTGGTTCTCCCCTATCCACTCTACTAGTTACATCCTCAAAAAATTCTATGAGATTCGTCAGACATGATTTTCCTTTCACAAATCCATGCTGACTTTGTCCGATCATTTCACCGCTTTCCAAATGCGCTGTTATCACATCCTTGATAACTGACTCCAGCAGTTTCCCCACCACCGATGTTAGGCTAACCGGTCTATGATTCCCCGGTTCTCTCTCCCTCCTTTTTTAAAAAGTGGGGTTACATTAGCCACCCTCCAATCCTCAGGAACTAGTCCAGAATCTAACGAGTTTTGAAAAATTATCACTAATGCATCCACTATTTCTTGGGCTACTTCCTTAAGCACTCTAGGGTGCACAACAATCTCTTTCCTCACTTCCTGTAGCAACCTTGGAGATAGGCCATCTGGTCCCAGGGATTAATCCATCCTGCTTTTTTTGCAAAAGTTTCGTCTCCTCATCTTTTCTTCCTAACATTGCGCAGCCACTCCAAAATGATATCGTATGTGTTAACTAGGGGCCATGCACAATCCTGATTTGATGGAGACGGATGTGAGAAGCACGGAGGAACACCTGGAGAAACTTCTGAAATGCCTGCTTTGCTGCCGCTGCTACTGTGCGATTGAAAATCTCCGGAGGGGAAGGCCCCAAATCCTCGGCTTTACCTGTTGCCTGTTGCCTGTTTCCAGGACCGGGCTCGAAGCACTCGGCAGAGATGGTGCTTGGTGCTCAGTGTTGGAGGGCAGGTCGGAGGCTCGAAGTTTTCGGACGGACTCAAAAGTCGGCTGAGGTCGGGTGCTTCCAGTATGCTTCATTGGCAAGTTTGCAGTGCTGGAAGCTTATGGCAGGAAGAGTTTTTTCTTCCTTCTACCATCTGCGTGAGATGATGGGACTTTTGAGAGACTTTGAGACTCTGTTTACGTGCCCATGGTCTGTTCTTCATCAAATTACAGTATTGCTTTACACTGTTGTAACTATATGTTATAATTATGTGGGTTTTGTCAGTTTTCAGTCGGTTTGTCTTGTGTTTCTGTGATATTCTGGAGAAACATTGTATCATTTCTTAATACATGCATTACTAAATGACAATAAAAGAGGACTGCATGTCCTCATAATCTAATCTAATCTTCTTTCTTGATGTTGAAAGAACATTCTCTTTCTTCACAGATATTTGGTTTGAAGTTTATCCTTCGGACAAATACATCAGATATCGAAGTTGTAAGCCAACAAATTCAGCTTTACGTTTAGAGGTTAACTGACTTATTCATTTAGTGATACAGCACAGAATAGGCCCTTCTGGCCATTGGAGCATCCCAGCAACCCCCGACAAACCCAATCAACCCAAACCTAATCACAGAACAATTTACAGTGACCAATTAACTACCCGGTTCACCTTTGGACTGTGAGAGGAAACTAGAACACCCAAGGAAAATTCATGATGGATTCCATGGGGAGGATGCACAAACTTCTTACAAAACAGCTCCGGAATTGAACTCTGAACTGCAAACTCTGGAACGCCCCAAACTGTATTAGTGTCACGCTAACCACTACGTTACCAAGGTAAGTCATTAAATTGTTCTCAAATACATTTCTAAACACAAATAAATCCTACAGGATAACCAAAAATGAGAACAACTTAGGAAATAAAAGAAGCATTTTACACCAATTGTCTGATCACTCTGCATTTGTTTGGCTGAGACTATAAGCACTAACTCTTCATTCTGTCATTAATAATCCTCCGGTAAACTGACTCACAGGTGACTCAGATCACTGGAAAATGAAGCTGGAGAAGTTATAATGGGGAACAAAGAAATGGTAGGCGAACTTAATAAACATTTTGCATCTGTCTTCACTGTGGAAGAAACCAATACCATGACAGAAATTCAGGAGTGACGGGGGGTAAGTACAGTCACTATTACTACTAAGGAGAAAGTGCTTGGGAAGCTGAAAGATCTGAAGGTAGACATCACCTGGACTAGATGGGCTACACCCCAATGTTCTGAATGGGGTAGCAGAAGAGATTGTGGAGGTATTAGGGATTTTTCAGGAATCACTAGATTCTACTACTTCTTTCTTTAATAATGGAGGGAGGCAAAAGACAGGAAATAATAGGCTTGTTAGCTTTACTTCAATAGTTGGCAAGAAGTTAGAGTCCATTATTAAGAATGAGGTTTTGGGGTGCTTGAAGCACACCATAAAATAGCCCATAGTCAGCATGATTTCACTTAGAGACAATCTTGCCTGACAAATCTGTTGGAATGTATTGAGGAAATAACAGGTAGGATAGACAAAGGAGAGTCAGTGGATGTTGTTTACCTGGATTTTCAAAAGGCCTGAATTCTCTGAGGAAATAACAATTATACAAAGGAGAGTCAGTAGATGGTGTTAGCTAGGATTTTCAGAAATCCTTTGACAAAGTGCTGCACATGGGGCTGCTAAACAAAATATGAGCCCATGGTATTACAGGAAAGATGCTAGTATGGCCAGAAGATTGTTACCTGACAGAAGGCAAAATGTGGAAATAAAATGGATGTTTTCTAGTTGGCTGCTGTTGACTGATGGTGTTTCGCAGTGTTTGGCGTTGGGTCCACTACTTTTCTCAACTATCAGGATGATGGAATTGATAGTTTTGTGGCCATGGTTAGAGATGATACAAAGATAGGTTGAGGGACATGTAGTGTTGAGGAAGCAGGGACTTTTCAGAAAGAATTGGACAGATTAGGATACTGAACAAAGAGTAGGAGAACAAGAAGATAAAAGTAATGATGTAATGCTAAGGATTTGTAAGGCATTTGTCAGACAACATTTGGAGTATTGTGAGCAGTTCTGGACTCATTATCTCAGAAATAATGTGCTAGCATTAGAGACAATCCAAGGAGGATTACGAGAATTATCCCAAGAATAAAAGGTTTCCTGTATCGGGTACATTTGATAGTTACCGGCCTATACTTGCTGGAGTTTAAAAGAATGAAGGGGTTCTCATTAAAACCTACAGAATACTGAAAGATAGAGTGTATGTGGAGAGAATATTTCGAATAGTAGGAGATTCTAGGATGTCAGAATAAAAGGACGGCCCTTTAGAACAAAGGTGAGGGGGAATTTCTTTAGCCAGAGTATGGTAACAGACAGCTATGGAGGCCAACTCACTGTGTGTATTTAAAGCAGAGATTAATTGGTTCATAATTCATAAGGGTACCAACAATTACAGGGAGAAATTAGAACAAAGGGGTTGAGAGGGAAAATAAATTAACCATGATGGGAAGGCAGAGTAGGCTTAATGGGCTGAATGATCTAATTCTTTTCATATGGTGTTATGGTCTTAATAATAATTAACAATTGTGTTCTTTCATTTTCCTCTATTTCTCACTCTTCATTTCCTTTATTTCATTCATTACACTGTTTAAATTAAACCATGTAATATTCTTAGAACATGTAATCTTATGAAAACTGTCTATCATTTTTCAAAGCACTAATCCATTCAAATTAAAAATTCTGTTAATACTGCAAACAAAAGATTTTACATAAACCCATCTATTCACTATTAACATCACACAGTGCGACATCTTCTATCTCTCTACTTGTCAACAGTTATTTCTAATCCCGTTTCTCTTTGTGAGTCTCGCAGATATATTTTCGTCCTTGCCCATGTTTTGAATCTTCTGGGTTTTCAAGACTCCCATCTGTGTCAATTTGTATAGCATCTATTTCAGAATCAGAATCAGGTTTAATATCACCGGCATATGTTGTGAAATTTGTTGTTATGCAGCAGCAGTACATTGTAATACATAATAATAAAAGACTGTAATTTACAGTAAGTGTATATATATATATATATATATTTTAAGAAATTAAATTGAATAAATAGGAAAAAAAAGTAGTGAGGTAGTGTTCATGGTTTCAATGTCATTTCAGAAATCTGATGGCAAAGGGGAAAAAGCTATTCCTGAATCATTCAGTGTGCCTTCAGGCTCCTATACCTCCTCCCTGATGGTTTCAATGAGAAGAGGACATGTCCTGGATGATAAGGGTCATTAATGATGCATGCCACTTTTTTGAGGCATCGCTCCTTCAAGACAGCCTGGATGCTGGGGAGGCTGGTGCCTACAATGGAGCAGAGTGACTTCACAACTTTCTGTAGCTTATTTTGATCCTGTGCAGTGCCCCCCATACCAGATGGTGATGCAGCCAGTTAGAATGGTCTCCACGGTACATCTGTAGAAATTTTCAAGTGTCTTTGATGACACTCAGATACTTGAAATTGCTCACCCTCTCCATTACTGATTCCACGATGAGGACTGGTGTGTGTGCCCTCGTCTTATCCTTTCTGAAATCTATAATCAATTCTTTGTCTTGGTCCATTCTGTGAAGTCTGCATTCTGGTTCACGGTCCAGTCCATCGATCCTTGTTCTGGGTTTTCCTATTTTCTCCCTTGTTCTGTTGGCTGCTTTAATTGAGGCACCTGATTCTCATTTCGGTCTGACACATAAATACTTTTGCAAACCAGAGATTGTTGGCTGGACTGTTCCCTTCCCCTCCCCATCCGAATACCTGGCAGTTACTTTGGCAGTTTATCTCAACAGTTTATTTGGCACTAACCTTCATCTGTAATCTTCATCTGTTACCCTCGTCTGAAGCCTCGCCTGCAACCTTCGCCTACAGCCTTCGCCTGAAGCCTCTGCTTGCAACCTAGCCTGCATCCTCGCCTGTAACGCTGTCAGGTTCAACCGCCAGAGCAAGACTGGGGGCCTTGCTGTGTCAAGATAAGGAACAGTCTGTTGTTGTTTGGAATTGTCTCTTTGTGTCCTCACCTTCGCTAGGTTGGTCCGGCCGTTTGCTGCTACCCTGAGTTGAGAACTGTCTCTGTGTCATCTCTTTGTGTCCTCACCTCTGCTGGGTAGGTCTGGCCGTTTGCCGCTACCCTGAGTGGAAAACTGTCTCTTCGTGTTCAGTGTTCTGTGTATAGAAAGAGCCCCGGCCCTTGGTCCTGTTCCCAAGGAAGGGGTCCTGGCTCTGTGTGCTGTGTACGAGTCCCGGCCCTATGTCCTGCTCCTAAGGAGGGGGTCCCGCCTCGGTGTACCGTATTTCCTGAGTTCCAAGTCCAAGGATCTGTGTTTCCTGAGTTCCAGGTCCAAGGCTTCGAGGTTCCTGTCTCTCAAGATCAAGTCAAGGCTTTGTGTTCTCGCCCTGTCCATGTGCCTCGCCCAGACCTGTGCTGGAGTTCCCTCGTCCTGTCCAGGAGTCCCACGTCCAGTCCTGTAGCCACGCCACAACCTGTAGCCACGTATTGTCCTAGCCTAAACCTGGATTCCAGTTCCGAGTCAAGACCCAGGTTCCTAGTCCCAACCAAGACCCAGGTTCCGGGTCCTTGTCCAGGCACTAGTTCCGGAGTCCTGTGTCTCTAGTCCAGGCTCCTTGTTCCTAGTTCCTTGTGCGGGTTCTGTGTTTCTTGTCCATGTCCTAGCCCAGGCCCTGCATCCTGGTCTCATCCAGGGCCTGCGTCAATGTCGTTTCTTCCTGACTCACCTTGTTATCTCGATAATCCTAGCCCTGTTCCTAGAACTTCAGTGTCTGTGCCTTACATTTGGGTCCGCTGCCAGTGCCCTCCTTGTAACATTCTTTGGTCTTACTGATGTTGAGTGCAATGTTTTTTTCTGCAACACCACTCAGCAAGCTGATTTATCTTGCTCCTGTACACCTTCTTGTCACCAGAAAGGAAACTGAGGATCTATTTACAGATTTTGATCAGAACTGTAGGAATGATTGTGTTAAATACTGAGCTGTAGTCAGTGAACATAACATAAGTATTGGTATTTTCCAGGTGATCAAGGCTGCGTGAAGAGCCAAGGCAATCACATGTGCTGTAGACCTATTGTGATGATAAGCAAATTGCAGTGCGTCCAGGGCCTTGCTCAGGCAGGAGTAGATTCTACCCATAACCAACCTCTCAAAGCACTTCACTACCATAGGTGTGTGTGTTACTGGACAATAGTCATTAAAGCAGATCAGCCTGCTAATCTTGGGCACTAATATGATTGAAGCAGGTGGGAACTTCAGACTATAGCAATGGGAGACTAAAAATGTCTCTGAACACCCCCAACAGTTGGTTGGCACAGGTTTTCAAAGCCCTATCAGATACACCATCAGGGCCTGTCGCCTTGCGAGGGTTCACCCTCTTGAAAAGCGAGCTGATGTCAGTCTCTGAGACATTAGATTTGTCCTTGTTTTTATCTCTGTTTTTATTTCATTTGTCTCTGTGATTTGTCCTTGTTTTTATTTGGACAGTAATCTAGCAGGGAAGATTGCATGTACTTAGGAGAAGGTGTCTATTTTTCTTGTCTCTGGGTATATTTCTGAGCTTAATTTCAAGACTATATTGAAAGAAACAGAAGAACTAAAGAGTTGAAAACTCATGTGATAACACAAGCACAACATTGTTTTCAGTTATTGTGATCTTTAAGCCATATTACCAATGGGTGATTGGTGATAGAATGAAAGGTTACTGTAAGGTGGCTCATTCTAACAGACACTGCTGCTAAAGTGCCTTGAGGCATTCCTGAATTCTTTTCTTTACCAAGTAGTTTACATTTTTGGAGATTATCTGCTATCTGCTTTTTTTTAATTTGTTTTGGATGTTTTAGGAATGCAACTTCATCTCATCATTTCAATCTGAATCTGATAGTTTATAACTTGGTTTATAACTTATAGCCTGTTCCTGATACAGGAATAAGCTTGCAACCACAAATCTGTGCCGTTACCAAGATGAGTATTCGTATAGTGGAGAATAGTTTACCCACTAATACCTCCTGTCCCATGATCCTCTTGTATCCCCTTTTGCCTATCACCTGTCCAGCTCTTGGCTCTATCCCTCCCCCTCCTGTCTTCTCCTATCATTTTGGATCTCCCCCTCCCCCTCCAACTTTCAAATCACTTACTCACTCTTCCTTCAGTTAGTCCTGACGAAGGGTCTCGGCCTGAAACGTCGACTGCACCTCTTCCTACAGATGCTGCTTGGCCTGCTGCGTTCACCAGCAACTTTGATGTGTGTTGCTTGAATTTCCAGCATCTGCAGAATTCCTGTTGTTTACCCACTATTATTGCTGTTTACTGTTAATTTGCATATTTTACAATATTAAAAGAAAAATGTAATTGAGATGTTTTACAGGTGATGCGGGATAAATTGAGGGATAAATATTGGCCATTAAATACTGTAAGCACTTGCAATTATCCTCTGGGAGACTATATGGGGATTTTGTTTGAAATTTCCAAGAGGCAGCACTTCTTTGAAAGTGTAGTTTCACAATGAATATTGCACTGAAGCATCAGCCTAGATGTTACGCTGAAGTCTCTCAAATAAGACTTGCACCCATCCAGTTCTCACTACAGAAGCAAGAGTGTTACTACCAAGCCTAGTATACTGATCCAACAGAATCCATGGAAATTACTTAATCCTTCACAGCATTGAGGTATGAGGTGATTATGCACGAACAGTAAGTGTGCATGGCAATGTCTTTGAGACTATAGTTCTATTCATATCAATCATTATTTAGACCTCCTAAGCTTCTCCTGGTAAGTTATATGCTATCATTAATGCTGAAGTTGACCCTTTCTCATTCTCCCGCGGGTGGAGAAAGAAATGACTCGTACTTTCTGTACATCTTCAGAGCCTGAGGAAATGTGTATTCGAAGTTGAAAGGCAGCTACTGTTGTAATGTTGGCAAATCCAGCAGACAATTTTCTTACATCACACTGTCATAAACACCAGTATAATAATGGCCCATTCACAAGGTGAAGTTCTTTGTTAGTTATCAGCTCTAATCACTGTTTGTACTTGCCTTCACATACTCTGTGCTGATGGTGTCAAAATGAGCAAGACCGGTTGCCAATAGTGTTGTACAGTTTAGCACTGGTGGTGAAAGGCAATGTTCTCTAGTCAGCTGGGGTGATATATTGCATCCAGTGCTCCCGATGTGGCCTTCTATATATTGGCGAGACCCGACGCAGACTGGGAGACCGCTTTGCTGAACATCTACGCTCTGTCCGCCAGAGAAAGCAGGATCTCCCAGTGGCCACACATTTTAATTCCACATCCCATTTCCATTCTGACATGTCTATCCACGGCCTCCTCTAATGTAAAGATGAAGCCACACTCAGGTTGGAGGAACAACACCTTATATTCCGTCTGGGTAGCCTCCAACCTGATGGCATGAACATTAACTTCTCTAACTTCCGCTAATGCCCCACCTCCCCCTCGTACCCCATCCGTTATTTATTTTTATACACACATTCTTTCTCTCACTCTCCTTTTTCTCCCTCTGTCCCTCTGACTATACCCCTTGCCCATCCTCTGGGTTCCCCCCCCTCCATCTTTCTCCCCGGATTTCCTATCCCATGATCCTCTCATATCCCCTTTGCCAATCACCTGTCCAGCTCTTGGCTCCATCCCTCCTCCTCCTGTCTTCTCCTATCATTTTGGATCTCCCCCTCCCCCTCCCACTTTCAAATCTCTTTCTAACTCTTCCTTCAGTTAGTCCTGACGAAGGGTCTCGGCCTGAAACGTCGACTGTACCTCTTCCTAGAGATGCTGCCTGGCCTGCTGCATTCACCAGCAGCTTTGATGTGTGTTGCTTGAATTTCCAGCATCTGCAGAATTCCTGTTGTTCTCTATCCAATCTGCTTTGGTGTCGTTGGTTGGTGAGTGGATAATTAGAGGTCAATCTCAGTAATCCCTTAGTGCTGAGAATAGCCTCTCTAGGAAATGGCGATCTGGATTTGGAGCACAGCTATTGACATATTTAGCATATTTAAAAGTGAGAAAGATGGCAGACAATCTGAACGCTGGACATTGACACAGGCTCTGGACAAGACTAGGATGCTGGGCCTGGGCTAGGACATGGACAAGAAACATGGAACCCGGACAAGTAAGATTGAAAGAGTGCAGAGGAGATTTACTAGGATGTTGCCAGGTCTTTAGGAATTGAGTTACAGGGAAAGATTGAACAGGTTAGGACTCTATTCCTTAGAGCGTAGAAGAATGAGGGGAGATTTGATAGAAGTTTACAAAATTATGAGGGGTATAGACAGAGTAAGTGTGAATAGGCTCTTTCCACTTAGATTAGGAGAGATAAATAAGGGAGGACATGGCTTTAGGGTGAAAGGGGAAAGATCTAGGGGGAACTTCTTCACTCAGTGGTAGAATTGTGGAACGAGCTGTCATCTGACATGGTAAATGCGGGCTCACTCTTAAGTTTTAAGAATAAGTTGGACTGGTACATGGATAGGAGAGGTCTGGAGGGTTATGGACTGGATGCAGGTCGATGGGACTAGCGGAATAATGTTTTGCCACAGACTAGAAGGGCCAAATGGCCTGTTTCCTGTGCTGTAGTGTTCTACGTTTCTATGGTTCTTCTGCTGCTGTAGCCCATCCATATCAAGGTTCGATGTGTTGTGCTTTCAGAGATGCTCTTCTGAACACCACTGTTGCAACGTGTGGTTGTCTGAGTTACTGTCAGCTTATTCCTGTCTGTTCATTCTCCTCTGACCTCTCTCAGTAACAAGCCATTTTCATCTGCAGAACTGCCACACACAGAATTTTTTTGTTTGTTTTTTGCACCATTCTCTGTAAACTTTAAGGAATGTCGTGTTTGGCCTAAACAACAACTGAACCTCCTGACTATCTGCATGTGTTTAAGCACTGAGTTGCTGTCATATGATTGACTGATTAGATATTTGCATTAACAAGCAGATGTATAAATGTACCTAATAAAGTGCCCATTGCGTGTATGTAGGTAATAGTTTAGTTAGCCAACATGGAGCAGTAAAGTTGGTGTTAGATCAATGAGAACTAATAGTCCAGTAATAAAGTTCTTAATGTCTGTAGAATTATAGTTGTTAAGTGTTCAACTGCATGAAAACAAAATCAGTTTCAAGCCCATATTTTTCTAAGCAGTAAAGTGGTCAGAGTCAGTCAGCCTTGTAACCAAGAACAAGTTCAATTACAGTATCAAAATTGCAACTCCTGTCTGTGAATTGTGCGCAGAGCAGTATCTAATTGTTTCATTAAACTGTCAGTAGTGCTCAATCACTTGCTTTTGATGTGGTGAAATTCATTTCTAGGCAAACAAAAAAATTGTAGAAGTTGAACAATATTTCTGCAGGATTATTTATAGAAATATGCATGAGAAAAAAAGATGCTTGAAGATAGGATCTCACAAATTGTTGATTTAAGATTAAACCTTTGTTACATTACCAACCTGAATTCAGGGTGATTGCTTTAAAGTGGATGTTTCTTTATTTCCTAATGCACGACATAACATTTAACATGAGAGCTAAAGGAACTGCACTCTTTTTTGAGGGTAGAAATATGAGGGGCAGTTTGGAATTAGTAAACTGAATGTACTATTACGCTTCATTCAAATTTTGCAGTGTGCTCTTTGGGGTCTATCTATCTTGCGCCTCTGAGTTAATCCCTTGCAAATGCAGCCTTTGCTGTTCTGAGAGTGTCTCCTTCCAATCCACTTTGGCCAGCTCCAACACCTCTCTCTAATGCCTCTGTAATTCCCTTTATCTGCTGTAATACTGCTGATATGGATGCCAAGGAACTCAAAACTGTCCACCATCTCTACAGCAGCCCTGTTGATTAGGACAGGGTTGTTTTTGCTCCTCTGCTTCCTTATATCAACAGCTAGCTCTTTCATCTTGCTGATGTTAATGTTAGGTTGTGTTCTGACACTGTGACAGGCTTCCCTTTATTGCTGACTAGATGCTTTTGATTCAGTCTACCTAGTTCGCTGGATGTTGGTTATCGTCTGGAACATTGCAGTAAATGAGATCTCTCTCCCAGGGCATCAGATAGCTGTGAACTTGCTAATTATCTGGGTCATAAACATCTAATTCTATAGTAAAATAATAGTTGCTGGAAAAGCTCACTATCAAAAACAGCTTTTTTCTCATGTCCTCTATGAACTTATCATACTTAACATTGGTGAAATAAGAAACACTACGTTTGACAATTCGGGAATTTCTCACTACACTAAAATTTTTGTTATACTCCAGAGAGCATTTCAGAATTGGCTGAGCTTCAGGTTCACCTGATATTTCTGATAAAATGATTATTGTGTTTTTTAGAGCAGAGATCCAAGCTTGTAGCTGCTTGATTTTAAAATGAACAGTAATTACGATATGTTCTTGTCTACATGTCTCAGCTGTGAAATCAAGTTAAAAATAAATGCAAGCGTATGCAATACAGGGTGAGAGTAGGCTCTGGAGTGTGATGCCTAGTGCTGATATATTAACATTCCACACATCTGCAATCGCTTTTAAATGTAACCTGTTCTTTCATATGAAAAGAAAACTTCTTAAATCTTTTGCTGTAGTGTACAATGTGCAAGAGGAAATCCCTACATTTATAAACCACCTTTCTCAACTCAAATCACCCCAATAATATATTGTGGAAGTTGCATTGTAACAAAAATAATTGATATTACAAAATACCAACAGACAATAGGAATGTGTCTTTTGAACCTTCTTTTGGAACAGAAGCTATTGGTGCTTTTCTGAACTTGCTCATAATGCAAAATATTATCTGTTCACTTTCAAGTAAAACTTAACAAGATAAGAAGTAGCAGGTTTCTGAGGATGGGAGGTTGACATTCCCATCCCTCTCAACCCCTGCCCAATCCCCTCCCACCTTCAATAAGATCATGGCTCTAAAAGTTGCACGAGGAATAGCATACAATGTTATTATAGACCTCGTATGTCAGCTTAGCTCAACTATTTCAGTAAGTATGCACATCTCTAAATTTTAGCATGTAAACACGAGGAATTCTGCAGATGCTGCAAATTCAAGCAACACACATCAAAGTTGCTGGTGAACGCAGCAGGCCAGGCAGCATCTCTAGGAAGAGGTACAGTCGATGTTTCGGACCGAGAACCATCGTCAGGACTAACTGAAGGAAGAGTTAGTAAGAGATTTGAAAGTGGGAGGGAGAGGGGGAGATCCAAAATGATAGGAGAAGACAGGAGGAGGAGGGATGGAGCCAAGAGCTGGACAGGTGATTGGCAAAAGGGATATGAGAGGATCGTGGGGCAGGAGGACCAGGGAGAAGGAAAAGGGGGAGGGGGGAGAAAACCCAGAGGATGGGCAAGGGGTATAGTCAGAGGGACAGAGGGAGAAAAAGGAGAGAGAGAGAAAGAATGTGTGTATATAAATAAATAACAGTTGGGGTATGAGGGGAAGGTGGGGCATTAGCGGAAGTTAGAGAAGTCAATGTTCATGCCATCAGGTTGGAGGCTACCCAGAATTTGCTAAAGTTTGCTAAATTTTAGCAAACCACTTGACTTGAAGCAAGATGATTAATGATGGCAAACAGGTTTGACGTTATTACTTGTTGTTGTCCTCGCCTGCAAATCCAACTACATCATTCCAGGTATAGTAGCAGTTTCTCTATGCACCCCACAACATAATGGAGCTAATGGCTTAAAACCCAGAGGCCTGAACTCATGTTGTGAATTTTAAGTTCAAGTAATTAAGTCTCAAATGTAAAGAGATTTTACCAAAGGTAACCATGAAACTTCTGGACTGCTATAAGAACTTATCTGGTTCAGGAAAGGAAACCTTGCTGGTTTATATTTGACTCCAGCATCACGTATATGGCTGACTTTTAACTGCCCTCTCAATCGAGGTCCATCAGAAATGAATAGTAATCACTGGCCTTGCATCATATGAATGAATAAAGTAAATAAAAATCTTTGTCATGAACTCAGATCGGCAACAAATTGCTGTAAATCATTTTGTCAGTCACATAAATAATAATTTTCTTCTATAAGATACCAAACAGAATTGTACACGATAAAAAGTACTGTCACAAGTAATGCTTCTAGTCATGTGTTTGCATGGTGTTAATTCATTTCTCTTAAGCTTTTAGCTTGATTCTAATGCCACACTGAGACACACTGTGTGAGGCAGCACTACCTCGAAGCTATGAAAATTAAGTGTGTGCCAAAACTCAAGCTGAGCAGGGAAGTTATTCAGAAGCTTTCTGTTTGGTTGGGTGAGCTTTATGATTAACAGGAGCAATATGTGAAGGCAAAGACTTCACAGTCCATAAGAACACTTCTCGAGAAGCCAATCAGAGACTTCACATGGACGGTAACTGCACAAGCTGGTACATTTAGAAGACAAATGGAGACAACATAAATTCCTTCGTGGGGTTCAGCAAATAGGGGCGAAAGAAGTTTTGTTTTGTTTGTTTCATGTTAATTGCCATTTCCAGTACACAAGTATAAAGGAGAGCAAAATAATTATTACTCCTGATCCGATGCAGCACAAGAAAAACACAATAAGATAAAAAATACAATAATAATTAACAACACAATAACTACAAATACATAAGATAGCATATATACATAGATTGATTGTGATGCTAGGCACAGGAGTGACTGTACACAAGCTGACAGACAGGAAGTGATAAAGTGCTGGTGGTGGAGGTTGTGGACATGTCAGTTAGTGAGTGGAGGTGCTGTTCAGCCTTATTGCTTGGGGAAAACAACTACCTTTGAGTCTGGTATTTTTGGCATCGATGCTATGTAGTCTTCTCCCTGGGGTTGACGGCGGAAGGGTGGCGGGATCCTTCATGGTGTTACTGGCTCTTTTCTGCCACCTTTCTGTATATATATCCTAGATGGCAGGTAGGCGGGTGCTGGTGGCTGATGCGTTGGGTAGTTTGACTACCTGCCGTAGAGCCTTCCTGTCCACTGCAGTGCCGTTTCCGTACCACGAAGTGATGCAGCCTTTTTGGATGTTCTTAACTGCGCATCTGTAGATTGATGTGAGTATAAGACTATAAGTCCATAAGACATGAGTGGAATTAAGTCATTTGGCCCATTGAGTCTGCTCTGCCATTCAATCATGGCTGATCCTTTTTTTTTAGATACATAGATAAGTGGATGAGCTTAGAGCGTGTATCAGCACTTGGAGTTATGACGTGGTGGCCATTACAGGACTTGGATGGCTCAGGGGCAGGAATAGCTACTTCAAGTGCCAGGCTTTAGATGTTTCAGAAAGGACAGGGAGGGAGGCAAAAGAGGTGGGGGGGGGTGGCACTGTTGATTGGAGATAGTGTCACAGCTGCAGAAAAGGAGGAAAACATGGAGCGATTGTCTATGTAGTCTCTGTGGGTGGAAGTTAGGAACAGGAAGGGGTCAATATTTCACCTGGGTGTTTTTTATAGACCACCCAATAGTAACAAGAACATCGAGGAGCAGATAGGGAGACAGATTCTGGAAAGAATAATAATAACAGGATTGTTCTGGTGGGAGATTTTAATTTCCCAAATACCCAGGTTTCCCCCGCCATCTGAAGGTAGAGCGTTCCTATGAAACAGTTTGTAAGCTGGAGTGTCGTAAAGCAAAGAAGCAATTGCCATTAATTTACATGGGAAAAATTTGTGAGTGTTCACAGACCCAAAAATAACCTACCAAATCATGCCAAATAACACATAAAACGTAAAATAACAGTAAAATATAGTAAAAACAGGAATGATATGATGAATACACAGCCTATATAAAGTAGAAATACTTTTCTGCAATCATTGCCTTACTGTTCTCCGTAGCGAAAATCTCACACAAGCGTCTTTGGCAAAAACAAGGCGCAAGCGCTCTCCAGTAACCTTTAAGCTATGGAGCTGCCAAATCATACCAAGTAAGGCATAAAAATACACAGCCTATATAAAGTAGAAATAATGTATGTACAGTGTAGTATCACTTACCGGAACTGGGACAGCGCCGAGCACACTGTTGATGGTGTGTTAGGCTGAGTCGTCAGAGGTTGGGGTGGTGCAGTGGCCCCCACTCTCTGTGCCACCGACTGATACCGATCCGCGAAGAATGCAGGGCTACAGTGGTGGCCGGGACACACACAGCACATCTTGAAGAAAAAAGCCGAAATAAACAAGCTAATTAATTAGGTGCCGCCCGGCACATAAATGTCGGCCCAGATCAGAGACGACGCAACCAGCAATTGCCTCTAATCTGGGCCAGCATTTACGTGCCCGGCAGCACCTAATTAATTAGCTTGTTTATTTTGGCTTTTTTCTTAAAGATGAGCTGTGTGCCTCTCAGCTACTGCTGCATTCTCCACCA
Source organism: Mobula birostris (assembly GCF_030028105.1). Taxonomy (NCBI): domain Eukaryota; kingdom Metazoa; phylum Chordata; class Chondrichthyes; order Myliobatiformes; family Myliobatidae; genus Mobula; species Mobula birostris. The sequence continues at coordinate 167,737,297 of NC_092370.1, read as the reverse complement.
GCCCCGGGATTGGGGTGGTGGGACACTGGGGTGTCATCAGGGCAGGCAGGTCATCTTCTTCTATGTCTGCCTGCCTTGATGTCGAAGGTCGAGATTTGTCGTCTGCTGTGGCTGATGTGGAAGGCTTGAAAAATGTCAGTATGCTTGACTGCTTAGCCTCGCGCAATTTTAGATCATACAGTTCTTTGTAAGCACTCAAACCATCTTGGAAATATGCCCTAAACCGATGTACCCTTTCAAAATTAAAATCATACTTTATCATTGCAGTGAAAATCTCACGCAGTTGCTTCACATTCAGTTAAGAATTTGTTCGCTACTGCATTCGGTTTCAATTGTTATCCTTTCCTCTTCCAATTGCATCAGCTCTTCATCTATCAGTTCTTAGTCATAGGATGCCAAAACCTCTTCAACATCATCGTCGTTAACTTCCACAATCCAAACTCACTTTGTCCTTACTTCATTCACCACGATCGAAACGCTTAATTATGTCTAGTTTTACACCAAGTGTAACACCCTTACGAGCTCTTTCAGGCTTTCCCAATATCTTAGGACTCATCTTGCAAATGGATGCTCACAGGCATGTGTTTAAGCAACGCCGGCTAGAATGCCGTTCCAAATCCGGGGGAGAGCAGCTGCTCGGGGCACGTGCTGATTTTTTTTCGCGCACTGCTTTTTTCATAACAGTGAAAACACCTTCTGTTAGTGAAAACAGGGAACTAATATCGGTCTTTCATAAGAGTGAGGTGTCATAAAGCGAACGTTCGAAAAGCAGGGGACACCTGTATTGATTGGCATCTCCCTAGAATGAGGGATTTAGATGAGGTAGAGTTATTTAGGTGTGTTCAGTAAGGTTTCTTGACACAATATGTAGATAAGTCTATAAGAGGAGAGGCTGTATTTGATCTGGTATTGAGAAATGAACCTGGTCAGGTGTCAAGTCTCTCAGTGAGAGAGTATTTTGGAGATAGCGATCACAATTCTATCTCCTTTACCATAGCATTGGAGGGGGATAGGAATAGACAAGTTAGGAAAGCGTTTAATTGGAGTAAGGGGAAATACGAGGCTCTCAGGCAAGAACTTGGAAGCAAAATTGGGAACAGATGTTCTCAGGGAAATCTACGGAAGAAATGTGGCAAACGTTCAGGGGATATTTCGGGGGTTCTGAGTTGTCCCAATGAGAAATAGAAAAGATGGTAGGGTACAAGATCTGTGGTGTACAAAGGCTGTTGTAAATCTAGTCAAGAAGAAAAGAAGAGCTTACGAAAGGTTCATAAAACAAGATAATGATAGAGATCTAGAAGATTATAAGGCTAGCAGGAAGGAGTTTAAGAATGAGATTAGGAGAGCCAGAAGAGGCCATGAGAAGGCCTCGGCAGACAGGATTAAGGAAAACCCCAAGGCATTCTACAAGTATGTGCAGAGCAAGAGGATAAGACGTGAGAGAATAGGACCAATCAATTGTGACAGTGGAACAGTGTGTATGGAATCGGCAGAAATGGCAGACGTATTTAATGAATACTTTGCTTCAGTATTCACAATGGAAAAGGATCTTTGTGATTGTAGGGATGACTTGCAGTGGACTGAAAAGCTTGAGCATGTAGATATTAAGGAACATGATGTGCTGGAGATTTTGGAAAGCATCAAGTTGGATAAATCACTGGGGCAGGGTGGGATGTACCCCACACTACTGTGGGAAGTGAGGGAGGAGATTGCTGACGGTCTGGCAATAATCTTTGCATCATCAATGAGGACAGGAGAGGCTCCGGAAGATTGGAGGGTTGCGGATGTTGTTCCCTTATTCAAGAAAGGGAATAGGGATAGCCCAGGAAATTATCGGCCAGTGAGTTTTACTTCAGTCGTTGGTAAGTTGATGGAGAAGATCCTGAGAGGCAGGATTTATGAACATTTGGAGAGACATAATATGATTAGGAATAGTCAGCATGGCTTTGTCAAGGGCAGGTCGTGCCTTATGAGCCTGATTGAATTTTTTGAGGATGTGACTAAACACATTGATGAAGGTAGAGCCGTAGATGTAGTGTATATGGATCTTAGCAAGGCATTTGATAAGGTACCCCATGCAAGGTATATTGAGAAAGTAAGGAGGCATGGGATCCAAGAGGACATTGTTTTGTGGATCCAGAACTGGCTTGCCCACAGAAGGCAAAGAGTGGTTGTAGATGGGTCATATTCTGCATGGAGGCCGATGATCAGTGGTGTGCCTTGGGGATCTGTTGTGGGACCCCTACTCTTTGTGATTTTTATAAATGACCTGGATGAGGAAGTGGAGGGATGGGTTAGTAAATTTGCTGATGACACAAAAGTTGGGGGTGTTGTGGATAGTGTGGAGGGCTCTCAGAGGTTGCAATGGGACATTGATAGGATGCAAAACTTGGCTGAGAAATAGCAGATGGAGTACAATCCAGAAAAGTGTGAAATTGTTCATTTTGGTAGGTCAAGTATGATGGCAGAATATAGCATTTATGGTAAGACTCTTGGCAGTGTGGAGGTTCAGAGGGATCTTGGGGTCCGAGTCCATAGGACATTCAAAGCTGCTACGCAGGTTGACTCTGTGGTTAAGGCAGCATATGGTGCATTGGCCTTCATCAATCATGGGATTGAGTTTAAGAGTCCAGAGGTAATGTTGCAGCTATATAGGACCCTGGTCAGACCCCACTTGGAGTACTGGCTCAATTCTGATCGCTTCACTACAGGGAGGACGTGGAAACCATAGAAAGGGTGCAGAGGAGATTTACAAGGATGTTGCCTGGATTGGGGAGCATGTCTTATGAGAATAGGTTGAATGAACTCGGCCTTTTCTCCTTGGAGCGACGGTGGATGAGAGGTGTGGTACGTAACCGGCAACAATGAACATTAATTGAGACAGATTTTATAAAAACAACCAAACATTTATTAAACACGTATAAATGACAAGGGAAAAAAAAACAAAGCAGAACTTTAACCGGAGGTTAACAGGTATGCAGTTGTTCACCAACTCGCCATTTGGCTCTGGTTCTTAAAGCGTTAAATGTGAAAACAGTTCTTAAAGCAATACAGTCAGATATAGTTCTTAAAGCGATAACTTCGAAAATCCAACAGTTTTACACATTCAATTGGGAGAGACTTCTCTGGAGAAAGATTTCTTCACAGACGCACCTTTACTGCCAGTTCTGTCCACAGGATTCCCGATGCCAAAAATAAACAGTTTAAATCAACTGACCTTAAACTCCTTTTAGAGAGAGAGAACCTTTTTGTATGAACTCATTGCCCTTTTGCAAGAGTTATCTCAATGCATGTTCTCTCCAACGAAGACTCAATAAGGTCGATTCTTTATTAAACTGCCAAACGATGCCGACTTCTCTCAATCCTTTACTGCGATGAATTCTTCACTCTCCCTTCAAAACTGTCGGAATTGAGTAAATTAGCACTTCCAGCCACAAATTCCCAGTCCAAATACAATATCTTGTAAGAGAACACACCTTCTGTTTTAAAAATGAAACTGCGTCACAAAAACAAACACGCAACAGAAACGGAGGCACAACACGTTCTACCAGGAAATCTACAAACTCAAAAACCTACTGTGTCACCTGAGTCAACCCTTATATAGTCACGGGGCACATGTCATCACATGACCTCACATCGACAGGAAAATCTCATCAGGTGACCTCCAAAAGACCATTACATCATTCTCACAAAAAAAAACAGATCTCCTTGAGCATGTAACAGGTGACCTGATAGAGGAGTACAAGATAATGAGAGACATTGATCATCTGGATAGCCAGAGGCTTTTCCCCAGGGCTTATATGGCTAGCTCGAGAGGGCATAGTTTTAAGGTGCTTGGAAGTAGGTACAGAGGAGATGTCAGGGGTAAGTTTTTTACGCAGAGAGTGGTGAGTGCATGGAATGGGCTGCCGGCGGCGGTGATGGAGGCAGAAATGATAGGGTCTTTTCAGAGGCTCCTGGATGGCTACATGGAGCTTAGTAAAATAGAGGACTATGGGTAATGCCTTGGTAGTTCTAATGTAGGGACATGTTTGGCACATCTTTGTGGGCCGAAGGGCCTGTATTGTGCTGTAGGTTTTCTATGTTTCTATGTGCATAGTCCAGCTCCCTTCAGCCTCCTCAGAAAGTAAAGGCATTAGTGAACTTTCCTGATTGTATGGGATGTGTTCTAGGACCCTGTGGCGTTGTGCGAGATGTGCACTCCTAGGAGTTTGAAACTGCTAAGGCGCTGACGGAAAGAGGGGTGTGCGTGGTGTGAGCTCTCCTGAAGTTGATACCTATCTCCTTTGTCTTGTTGCCATTGAGAAAATGGTTATTTGCCTGGCACCAGGCCTCGTAGCTGTTCCACCTCTTCTCTGTAGGCTTTCTTATCGTTGTTGCTGATGAGCCCCACCACTGTCGCATTATACATGAATCTAACAATGTGATTGCTCGGGTGTTTGACCATGTAGTCATCTGTGAGCTGAGTGTACAGCAATGGGCTCAGCACACAGCCCTGGGGGGCACCTGTGCTGAGGACGATGGGGAGTTTGCAGAAAATCCAAGCCAAACATGCAACTCCTCATCTTCCAGAGCTAGCTGAAGTTTTCAAAGCAATAACCGTGGATATAAACCATGGCTTTAAACCTTGTATGTGAATGCATAACTGTAACTACTGAGTTAGATTGTCTATCTCACAGTGAGAATCAAGTTATTACAGAGCAAAACTGAGAAAATTTTTGAAATAGTTGTGAATATCTCGAATCTTCTCACTGGAAATTTGGAACAGATGTCAGCATTAGGTACCTGTGGACTCTGGTTCTGTCCCTAAAGAACCAACATGCTTGGAGAAAAAACAGCTGTAAATTTAAATTTGGTCTCTAGGATTCTGTAAAATCAGTTTTAAGTTTATCCTCTGTTCTTTGTGGGATGAGATCAGAAGTAAATCTCCTCCTAACTTTGGGTAAATGTCATGGTCCTCCCTTATTTCTTCAGCTGAGAGATATGGTTATCTCCTGGTGGGCGAGCATACATTGTATGTTCTGAATCACCTTGAACTGAGTGGCTTGACAGCCTGTTTTAGTGGAGTGCACAGGTCAGGATGGTATATATTCTTCTTTGAAGGATATTAGTTAACTAGATGAGTTTCTAATGACAATGAAACTGCAGTAGTAACATTGTCACTAAGAAAAATAAGATTTAAGTTTAATTAAATTTAAATTTGGACTTCTGTCTGGGGATTTGAACATGTCCTTGAACCTTCGGTTCAGGCCTCAGGATACCTGCCCATTAATTTAACCATACTATGCTACTCCCTATCTAATGAGAGCCAGGACCTATACAACCTACAGGCCTACATCTCCACAAGTCCAATACAATGGCCTCCTGTAGTACTGTCATACTCGTAATTCCTCCTGTAATACACCCAACCTCAGGATAGGCAATCAATGTGACGAGCTGTCTGAAGTCAGTCTGCAGCAAATTATTAATGCAACAAGATCCTGTTGATAGAGTGATAGTTGTTCCACATCCGTAGAGCAGCTGGATTTTCCCTGAACTGTTGCAGTCTTTTTGTACCCTTTCTTTTTTAACTTCATTAATATCAGTGACCCTGCTTCTCATTCACTGTTCAAAGAAGCTGGTGAAATGACTGTCACGAGATAAGGTGCTTAGACATTGTGAGCTGGCATTGCCCATTGATTTTCAATTTGCTGTCTTTGTGGCATGTGCTGGATATCCCAATGCTCTTCATGTTCAATGACTTACTTTCCATATTTATTCATAGTTGTCATACAGGCAAAGGCAGCAGCTAATTTTCACAGTGCAAAGTCCTATCAACAGCAATAGAGATAAATATTGATCAATTAAAAATAACTGATTCAGAACTGGAAGGACATCCAGTAAAAATGACATTCAGTGATAATTGGACATCTGTTGAGAATATCCCAGCAAATACTGACATGAACTTTTAGATGTACAATTAGTAACATTGAATAAAAGTTAGAAATAAAATATAACCAATAAAATTTATTTTCTATTTACACAGGTTAGCCAGTAGGGTCAAGTGAACCATTGCATGTTTTGACTTAAATTGGTTCCTCTCCAGTAAATTCCAATTTTCTGAAGTCCATGACGCAATTGAATTCTTGGCTTTGTGTTAAGTGTCAGGTGTGGCTTCAAAATGTTTTGATGAATAATGTATTTTGACACTTGCTGAGAAATAAGCTGGTTGAAAACCAATTCATGTCTCATCTTGATCAAATAGATTAACTTTATGGCTGGGTGGGTATTTAAGTTTAATACTGCTATTGTGCACTATGGAAAATAACCAGAACAAGAGCACTAGGGTATTAAAACTAGATGTGGTATTTGTTTAGTCTGATGAAGTTAAACTGTTAATACCTTTGTAGTCTGAAGATGTTATAACAATTTAACAGAGGTTCTATGAAAATTTTATTCAAATTGTCTAAAAAAATTGTCATTGATGCTTAAGTCCTATCCAAAAGAAACAATAGTTAATTGAGCTGATTGCTGATCTAGTCTGCAATTATTTCACTTTAGTTTGCAAACTTTTTAGGAATATAGTGCAAAATATCTTAAGGGGTAGGAACGTAGGAATGAATTGAGGAAAATGCAAAACCTATGCCTTTAAACTAGACTCATTCCAATGAGACAAGCCATTGATTGTAGACTTCAGGAGTGGAAGTAGGGAGGTCAAACCCCAGTCCTCGCTGAAGGATTAGGAGTTAAAATGGTGAGCAACTTCATGTTCCTGAGCATCAACACCTCAGGGGATCTATCTTGGAGCCAACATACTGTGCACTCAAGAAGAAGGCACACCGCCGGCTTTACTTACTTAGGTGTTTCAGAAGAATTGGTATGTCACCTAACGCAATGGCAAGTTCCTACCGATGTAGGCTGAAGAGCATCCTGACCTGGTATAAAGTCCTAAGCACAAGAAATTCTGCAGATGCTGGGATTTCAGAGTAACACACACAAGATGGTGAAGGAACTCTGCGGGTCAATGCTGAGAAATAAGTAGTCTGCGTTTTGGGCTGAGACCTTCAACCCATCTCTCTATCAAGGACATTTTCAAGAGTCAGTGCCTCAAGATGGAAGCGTCCATCATTAAATATCTCCATCCTCTGGGACATGCCCGCTTCATGTTACTACCTTTGGGGATGAGGTAAATAAGTCTGAAGACCCACACTCAATAGCTTCTTTCCCTCTTCTATTAGAATTATGAATTTTTTATCAACCCATGAATACAATTTTGTTATGTTCTCATTACTACCTCGTTATTTCTCTTTTGCACTATTTACTTATTTTTGTAACTTACAGTAATTTTAATATCTTACTGTGTCGTGACACATTTCAGTGATAATAAATCTGATTCTTACTGTGGCCCAGCAACGATGCAGGAATAGTGATGAATTTCTAATTCACAGTGATGTTTGACTTGGAGGATAATCCACTTGGTTGTGACCTACAAAATATCAATGCTGATCTTCCAAGATACCTGCTGGCCTTGTCCTCCTTGGTGTTGTTCTTAGTTGAGGTTGTAGTTTTGAGAGTTCCAGTCAGAATAAGCTAGGTAAGTGACAGTAATGCAATCATAAATGGCATCCACTGACACCAAAGAGTGTTGGTGGTGGGTGAGGTGCCAATTATGTAGGCTGTCTTTTCCTGGAAGGTTCTGAGCTACTTGAGAGTTCATGGAGCAGCATTTATCCATGTCTGGGTTTCCCAACCTGGGTTTTTACTTAATGGTATAAAAAAGGTTGGAAACCCTGATCCATATGAATGGAGATTATTCCAAAACCTTACTGACCTGTGGCATGTAAGTGGTTTTGGGATGTCTGAAGGGGAGTTACTTAATGAAGGATATTAGACATCTAACCACATTGACTAGTTCTGTTAAATTTATATTTGAAGTTAATTCTTAGCTGCTGTTGATGTCTAGATTGTCTCTTATCAGACATGGTCATTGTCTGGCACTTTCATAGCACAAATTTTCTCTGTCCTCTGAAAGAGTCTTTGATCTGAAACATTACTTCTTTTTCTCTCTTTTCAGTTCAAATGAAGGCTCTTTAACCTGGCAGCTTAGCTAAGTTTCTCTTCTCACTGACATGGTGTAACTTGCCTTGTATTTCTAGTAATTTCTGTTTTTATAGTAGCAGACATTACTTGACACTTATGCCTGAAAGTGCTGCTGGGCTTGCTGCATGCAACCATGGACTACTTCCTTTCTTGAGGTTTTGAAAATAAAATTTACAATGGTGCTGTTTTCAATGGGAATCCTAATTTCTTGTTTTATATTGAAGGAAGTCATTGATGAAGGTGGTGAAGATGGTTGTGTTGAGAACACTGTCCAAAGACTTCCTGCGGCTGGGATGATTGAGCACCAAGGACCAGCAACCATGTTTGTGTGAGACATGATTCTAACCATTGTAATCTTTCTCCTCCTTGATGCCATCTGCTTCAGCATTACCAATGTTCGTTGATGCCACGTTCAGTCAACTTTTGCATTATTTCACACTTGCCTCCCATCTGGAATTCATCTCTTTAGGTTAAGCTGTGAAAAAGTGTGGAGCTGAGTGGTCCTGTCAAACTCATTAGCAGCCCTATTTTTAAAAAAAAAACTTGTATTTAACATATAAATTACTCTGTCATAAAATTTTTCAGTTATATAGATCAGACAGTTGGCCACATATTAACAGCTTGTGACATTTGTGTATAACTGTTTAACAAATTAAAAACACCAAGTATGGAACTGAGTGCTTGCCAAAAGCATGTAGCAGATGTTAGATTAGGAGGATATTTGAAACTAGCAGGAGACATTTGAGACTGACATTGGACATAAAGGAGAACAGGGTCAATCGGGAGGGCAAAATGCATTTAAAGAAAACCTGAAGGGCAAATTGTGAAATGATACGAAGTAGGAGTTTTGATAATAGGTGACCTTAATGGAATAATCAAGATTGAGGGTATGGTAGCTATAACTAAAGTGGAAGGGAAACTTACTACTGAGTCTCATAACAATCTGACCAATGTAGTTTTAAAAAATTTCTTTTCTACGAAGCAGATGGTTTAATCACAAGTATGTAGATGAACATTTCTTATGTTGGACTGAACAACTGGTCTTTTAATTAGCAGGAAGGAACAACATAGGCCATAATTCTACACAGCAAGAAGTGGCTTCAAAACTTTTGCGGTACAAGTGTAATAAAATTTCAAAATGCTGTTTGTTTTTCATTCATTATTAGTATCCAGGCATTGTTGGCAAGGCTGGCATTTACTGCCCATCCGAGCTGCCCTTGAGCAGATACCGATGAGACATTTCCTTGAAGAGATGCAGTCTTTCTAGAGAAGGTGCCGGTTCATGTGCTTGTCTAAAAACCTCTTAAGTATTGCTTCCACTATGTCCCCTGGCAGCACGTACCAGATACCTACTTCTCCTTCTGTGAAATAAAACTCACCTCATAAGTCTTCTTTAAACTACCCCCCCCACCTTAAAACCATGCCCTCTAATCCTTGACTGATTCTGATCTTAATTTATTTTCATTGACATGTGTAATGAAATTTGTTGTTTTGTAGGAGCAGTACAGTGCAAAACATTAAAAAATACTATAGGTTACAAAAATAGTGGAAAAGACAAATAATGAGGTAATTTTTGTAGATCCATGGATCTGTGAAAGAATTGGCTTCACTGTCCACAAAGCCCTAAACTCAAAAGGAAATGTTAAGCCCTGTCTGATATAGATATCTATGGGTACCCTCACTATGGGGAAGTTACACTGTATCAACGTACTCTTCAAAGACTAGATTACTTTCCTGTCTAGTCTCTGTGGCCAAGGACCAGCAGCCTATACTGACCACTTGAGCGATGGGATTCCCAGCCCTACCAAGGATAAGATACTTTCAGCTAACAAAGTAGGTTAAACATAGTTTACTTGTATTTTTAATGATGCACATTTATCTTTAGACAAGTAGTTCTTAACAAGCAGTTAACACTCACAGAGGAGTCTGTCACAGAAACTGAAGATTAAGGAATGGATTCCAGTTCTTCTTTCTGTCACTCTGTCTTCCTGTCAATCTCCTTGTCATTTCTAACAATCCCCAATGCTTTCTAACATTTATACTGTTTTGCTGATATTTGACATCATTTGTATGCGATGTTTTTTTGATAACTTTGCTAGGACAAAATAATTAGCACAGGACAGAGTTTCCAGATGTCCAGAATTAAAGCTGTGAGGACTAACTCTCTAAGTACACATACATCCCAACTATTGATTGATCAGCTATATTTGTGAGCATGATTGATGTACTAAGTGGTAAAATCAGTCTGGTCTGCAGTCTTCACTGAACTCAATCACAATGGTGGAAATAACTAAACCGGTGTTGTCTGGTGCGATGCAGGCCAATTAACATAACCCCATTGTCTTACATTGATTAAACATGGGCCTACAAGTCCTCACTGCTTACTTGTTTACAACAAGAAATATTGATTAGAAGTTTAACTTTGTTAAAACAACTGACTTTTTGAAAGGGTCAATAAGCTTCTCAAGCCCAGGAAAGTAAATATCCATCAGAGATCATTCAGAAAACTGATGGCAGAGGGGAAGAAGCTGTTTCTGAAATGTTGAGTCTGGGTCATCAGGTTCCTGTGCCTCCTCCCCAATGGAAGTAATGTGCAGAGGGCACATCCCAAATGGTGTGGGTCTGTGATGATGTATGCTGCCTTTTGAAGATATCTTTGATATTGTGGAGGGTTATGCCTATGATGGAATTTGTGATGCATGCCTTGCTTAAAGTAAAAAGAAAACTAACATACATGTCTTAGTGAGTGTTAAATGTGTGCCAAGAACTGTTTCTCCAAAATTAAATGTTTATTGTTAAAAATAAAATAGTAACATAATAATTCTTATCGTTTTCTTTAAATTAGTTTTATGCTTTCGAGTTACAAAACATCATAGCAGCATCAAGGAAGTTTTAAAAGAACGTGAGATGACTACCTACCTGTTGAAGTACAGTGAGATGTTTGAGGTTTAAAAAAGTGCAGCAAAAATGGTTAAGTGAAAAAAACAGTGCAGCATGAGCTTTCTTGGCGTAAAAATGGCAGAACACGGTACGAGAACTGGGTTGGAAATTCAGAGGGGGCCAAGAATTGTGTTGCCAAGGTAACTGTGGCAATGAGTAAGTGTTTCAATATTGAGCTCTATTCAAATTTATAGTTCACTGATTTGCAGATCCTCATCCCTGTTGTATAAATAGAAGTCACAAAGATTCTACATATCATTCATCTTCCTAGACAAAAGTAAGGTGACTTATCTGCCTTCAGACCATTCAGTTTCCCAAGCACTTTCTCCCTGGTAGTGGTAACTTCACTCACTTCTGCCCCTTGTCACTCTGGAACTTCCAGCTTACGATTTGTGTCTTCCACAGTGAAGACGAATGCAAAATACTTATTCAGTCATCCATCATTCCCTTGTCCCCCATTACCATCTCTCTAGTGTCATTTTCCTGCAGTCCAGTATCTACTCTCACCTCCCTTTTACTCTTTATATGTCTGAAAAAAAAACTTTTGGTATCATTTTTGGTAATATTGGCTAGCTTACCTTCATATTTCATCTTTTCACCCCTTACATATTTTTATTTGCTTTCTGGTGGTTCAAAAATAAAATCCCAATCTAACTTCCCACAAATTTTTGATCTATTATATACCCTCTCTTTTGTTTTCATACAAAATGCTGGAAGAACTCAGCAGGCCAGGCAGCATCTATGAAAAAGTGTACAGACGACATTTGGGGTCGAAACTCTTCAGCAGCTGTCCTGCTGAAGGGTCTCGGCCTGAAACATTGACTGTACTCTTTGCCATAGATGCTGCCTGGTCTGCTCAGTTCCTCCAGCATTTTGTGTGTGTTGCTTGGATTTCCAGCATCTGCAGATTTTCTCTTGTTTGCTTTTGTTTTCATGTTAGCTTTCACTTCCCTTATCAGCCACAGCTGCAGTCATCCTGCACCTTTATAATTCTTGCTCTTCTTTGCGATGTATCTAACCTCTGCCTTTTGAATTGCTCCCAGAAACTCCAAACTCTGTTGCACTGCTGTCATCCTTGCTAGTGCCCCTTCCAATGAACGTTGGCCAACTCGCCAGCTCCTCTCTCGTGCCTCTGTAATTCCCTTTACTCCACTGTAATACTGATACATCTGACTTTAGCTTCTCTGTCTCAAATTGTAAGGTGAATTATATCATATTATGATCACTGTTACCTATGAGTTCCATTACCTTAAGCTCCCTAATCATATCCAGTTCATTACACAACAGCCAATTCAGAATTGCTGATCCCCTCAAGGGCTCAACCACAAGCTACTTCAAACAGCCATCTTGGAGGCAATCCACACATTCTCTCGAATCCAGCCTCAACTTGATTTTCTCAATTTATCTGTATATCGAAATCCCCATGATTAATGTAGCATTGTTTTTTTTTGATATGTTTTTTCTATCTCCTGCTGTAATTTATAGACCACATCCTGGCTACATTTTGGAGGTCTGTAAGTATGTCCCATCAGGGTCATCTTACCCTTGCAGTTTCTTCTTCTTTTTCAATATTTTTATTGATATTATATAAATTGCATGAATACAAATACAAAATTCATAAGGATACAAGTAAATAATACGGCCCTTGCAGTTTCTTAACACTACCCACAGGAACTCTGCATTTTCCGACCGTGTCACCTCTTTTTAAAGATTTGATTTCATTTTTTACAAGCAGAGTCTCTCCTCTTCCTCTGCCTACCTGCTTGTCATTTTGATAGATTAATATTCAACTCCCAACACCAATCGCCTTTCAGCAATGACTCCATGATACTCACAACGTCATACCTGCCAATCTCTAACAGCGCTACAAATTCACCTACCTTATTTCGTATACTGCATGCATTCAAGTGTAACACCTTCAGTCCTGTATTTATCACACTTTTCAGTTTTGTCCTCCTGATACACTGCAACCCATCCCTCCCACTGCAATTTTCCGCCATCATCTGCCTGTCTTATCTGACAGTCTCACTACCTCTGCTTGTGCACTAACATCCCTCTCCTCAGCCCTATCACTCTGGTTCCCATCCCCCTGCTAAATTAGTTTAAATCCTCCCCAATAGTTCTAGCAAACCTGCCCACAAGGCTATTGGTCCTCCTCAGGCTCAGGTGTAGCCTGTCCCTTTTGTACAGGTCGTACCTTCTCCAGAAGAGATCCCAATGATCCATAAGTCTGAAAGTCTACTCCCTGCACCAGTTCCTCATCCACATAGTCATCTACCAAATCATCATATTCTTGCCCTTATTGGCAGCAATCCAGAGATTGTTACCCTGGAGGTCCTGCTTTTCAGTTTTCTACAAAGCTCTCTCTTTAGGACCTTCTCTCTTTACCTTCCTACATCATTGGTACTAGTATGTACCAAGACGCCTGGCTGCTCACCCTCCCCCTTTAAAATGTCGTGGACACAGTCCGTGATGTCCCTGAGCCTGGCGCCTGGGAGGCAACATACCACCTGGCTTTCTTTATCACGCCCACAGACTACAATCCACTTCTCTAACTATGGAATCTCCTCTCACCACTGCATTCTCCCTCTGAACCCTTCTGAGCCACAGCACCAGACCCAGTGCCAGAGACCTGATCGCTGCAGTTCCCCCCAGATAGGCCTTCCTCTTCAACAGTATTCAAAACAGTATACTTGTTATTGAGGGAATTGGCCACAGAGATACTCTTTACAGGCTGTCTATTTCCTTTCCCTCTTCTGCTAGCCACCTATTCAACTACCTCCTGCAACCTATGAGTGACTACCTCCCTGTAGCTCCTATCTCTCATTCCTTTGATTTTCCTTATGAGCCAAAAGTCTTTGAGTTGCAGCTCCATTTCTTTAATATGTTCTCTGAGGAGCTACAGATTGGTGCACATGATTCAGATGTGGTTATCGAGAAGCCTAGAGGTCTCCCAGAATTCCCAAATCTCACACAAGGAACAAGACACACCCCCTGGAGCCATTCTTACTGCCATAACTATACATTTGCAAATGAAGATTAAGCAACAAAAAGCTTACCAGATACATACATTGCCCATGACTGTTATCGCCCAAGCCAAAAGTTCTGCCACTCTAACACTGGCCCACTCCAACAATGGCTAGTCCACTTACCCCTACCTCTTGAAAATTTCCAACACTTTCTCTGTTTGATTTCATTGTGTGGCCATCAGCCTTCTTCTTTAACTTGTCCCATCGAAGACCTCATCGGAGTCTTCAGCAGCAGAACAAGTGAACTTTTTCTCCTTCCAGAGAGATGGTGACAGTGCGGCACTTCTTCCCTGTAGATACCCAAATATCCAGTCTCTCACCAGGTCAGATTCTGCCTCTGTTCTATTCTCTGAAATGAAGAAAATATCAACAATTCCAAGGAGGAGTGAGTGATGATGTGCTTTCATCTGCACTGCCTTATTGCTGATCCTCAACTTCCCAGCCAAAGTATCTTAATGAAGAAAGCCAGAATAGTAAAGCTGTGCTGTGATATGTAGGGGTTCAAGTGAAGAATGATTTAAAACATGCATTCTTACCGCATCTGCAGTTTCTCATGTGTATTGAATAGATAATGGGAATTGAGGAGGAGGGGGGGTCAAGATTTGGCTTTGAGTTTATATTCATCCTAAGTAGTTACATCGTTGGTATTGGCAGTGCCTTCAGTAAAGCCTGTATCAGAAATGGCCAGTGCCCTTTCCTTCATTTTGGCAACTATCTCTCCCAATAATCGTTAGATTGTTCTTCGAGGTGGGAGGATGTGTTATTAGGTGCCTTGAAATGTGTTAGGGCTGTGGCCATGTGTGTACTTATGGACAGCACCTTCTACAATCACAATCCACAACATACTCCCCATTGTGCAGACTTTAAATATTGTTGGCCATCCATGCTGATGCATGCAACCAGCATGCAGCACAACAAGCCTTGCTTGTTAAAATCAAGTGAGAATATCATGTGAAGTTGTTGTGCATCCTTTACTGTGATCAACAGGCCTGTTTCTCCAGGCTATTGAATTTAACTGTCATGGTAGTGGAGTCAATCAGATCTTGTTTACAAATGCCCATTAACAGCAGATATCAATGGATGGATGACAGGAGCCACAATATTTTACTCACCTTGGCTGAAAATAGTTAACCTCAGGACAGAGTGATGATTAAAATTGCAATTATCTTAATGTATGTTCTATTTTAAACACTTAGAACTCAATTGCTTAACCAATAAGGATATTAAAGCACTGAACAGAGAAACACACTGGGAAAGATTTCACTGCTAACGTAATGATCTTTCTGCAGAAGCAGTGTTTGGGTTACGGTGAGAGATAACTGATGCTTTGGAATGTGAGCTGGGTCTTTTGTTAGGCGTGAGATGAAGAGATAAGATGCTGGAGAGAGCCAGTCGCGGGATACCACCCGGTGGGGAGTTCATGATTCAATGGAGCCGTTCTGCTAGATCAACTGAGGATTGGTGAATTGAGTTCCAACTGGTGCACGTTTGACTGTTTAATTACGATGAGCCTTTTTTGTTTTTTCTTTCTTTTCTTTACTAACCCTTTTGTTAAGTTTCCTAAATTTCCTTCTGAAATGCCTGCTTCGCTGCTGCTGGTACTGTACGATCGAGAATCTCCGGAGGGGAAGGCCCCAAATCCTCGGCTTTGCCTATTTCCTGTTGCCGGGGCCGGGGTCGAAGCGCTCAGCAGAAATGGTGCTCGGTGCTTGGTGTCGGAGGGCTGGTCGGAGGCTCAAAGTTTTCGGATGGACTCAGGAGTCGGCTGTGGTCGGGTGCTTCCGGGGTGCTGCATCGGCAAGTTTGCGGCGCTGGAGGTTCATGGCAGGGAAAGTTTCTCCCTTCTACCGTCTGCGTGAGATGATGGGACTTTCGAGAGACCTTGAGACTTTTTTTTTTACTGTGCCCATGGTCTGTTCTTTATCAAATTATGGTATTGCTTTGCACTGTTGTAACTATATGTTATAATTATGTGTTTTTTGTCATTTTTTTTAGTCTTGTTTTGTCTTGTGTTTCTGTGATATCATTCTGGAGGAACATTGTATCATTTCTTAATGCATGCATTACTAAATGACAATAAAAGATGACTGCGTGTCCTCATAATCTAATCTAAAAATCTAAATATAATTCCTTTAATCATATGCAAGCGTGCTGTCTGCTGTTTCTTGGCAATGAATTGTAATAGGGTTGCAGATTACCCAGCATCCACACAAACCGCGGTTTGGGGTGGGAGAGCATCTCAATCTCATGGGTTTGGCGGGACCGGAGTGTGTCTTCCCTAGATTTACACAGTCAAGGAAACCAGCGGGGTTTCATTGAATTAAGAACAATGCATTAACAGGAAATTGCCTACTTTTCAAATGCTTAAAATGGATGTAATGTGGTACAAATTACTTCTATTTCAACTGACAAAACAGAAACGTTTCTGCACAGTACTGCTTCTACGGAGTATGAAACTTGGGAATTTGGCGTGCTGAGGTGATATTCTGCTAAATTAAAAAAAACAGATGAGGAGCATCCTGAGAGAAAGAATGGGGGCAGGAGACAATGAGTTGTGAGCAGGGATGAAGCAGCAAAAATTTTTTAAAAAACCAAAGAGAAAAGGGTGAAGACTATAAAATACTCAACCTGATACAGAAAGCCAAGAACATAATTGGCTGATTGATATCAGTACAAGGAACGAGCTGGTTGATAGATCACTGGGGATTGCAATTGGCTTATTATGTCAGTGACAGCTCTGACTCAAATTGGCTGTGTTAGTTTTCTAAATGTCAGCGTTGAGTTCTGATGGCTGCAAAGTGTCCCTATGGAAGATGATATGCTGCTTTTTGAGTCTATACTCAGATGTTACAGCGAGTCCAAAGAAAGAAAGGTCAGAGTGGAAATGGAATTTTAATTCTTCATCCATCCCACTCTCGCTAGTTTGAAAAGAAAGTGAACCAATAATGTGTAATTTCATTTATCCTAATATTAATAAGGTACTATCAGTAAAAAAAATCAGAGAGAGCGCGTAATGATGTTTTTTAGCCTGTACAAGATTTGGGAGAGAATTCTGAATTTAGTTTTAGGAAATGAAGCTAGCTGGTGAAAACATCAAAAAGAGATTGTTTTTGTGGTCATAATGCAATTAGAAGTGTCAGTAATTGTAAGGACAAAGATTCTAAGTTGGAGGAAGACCAATTTTACTATTTTAAGGAGTAGTTTTTCAAAAGAAGACTGCAAATGGTTACTTGAATATAAATCAATAGGAGGCATTAAAAGAGTTTTTAGAGTAAATTTGCCATAAATATGATCACAGAAAGATAAAAGGTAGAACTGCTAAATGTGAAGTCTATTCCATGTCAAGGTACACAAAGTGTAAGACAAGGTAAAATTGAAAAGTTGGAGTCAGATGCTGAGAAGTTAACGCTGCAGAAAGCCCAGAACAAAAGAGCAAATTTAGGGACTGGAATTTAAAAGAATTAGAAAAGTAAAAAAGGTAAAGAAAATGTATTGACAAATAAAATAAAAGAAAGTCTAAAAATGCTTTCTAGCTTAAGTTTGATAATTAAGTAAAGGGCAGTGGCCATTGGGACCAATAATTATGCAGTAATTGAAAATTGTCTAGGTGCTGTGGAAGAGCATAGAGACTTGGGATTGGAGCTCATAGAACATTAAAACAGCACTTTCTAATTGAGACTGTTGTAAATAAAACTATTAGAATGGCATTTTATCATATCTGGAACATAAAGAGATAATGAACCCATATAATAATATGCTCCAAACTTAAAAAAAAGGATAAGTAAGTTTTGGAGACAATACTGTGCATTATTAAGAGGGTACCTAGTGATGCAAATATGGAAGTCTTGAAAACTAAATCTTGACAACATACACAAAATTATGGATGAACTCAGCAGGCCAGGTAGCATATATGGAAAAAAGTAAACAGATAATGTTTTGGTCTAAGACCCCAGATCTTGGCCCAAAATGTTAATTGCTTACTTTTTTCCCATAGATGCTACCTGGCCCGCTGAGTTCACCCAACATTTTGTGTGTGTTACTTGGATTTCCAGAATCTGAAGATTTCCTCATGTTTGCGAAACTGAATCTTGGTTTTTCACTTACAGATTATCACTCTATGCCATAGACTCGCTTAGAATTATGAAAGGATGAGACAAGAAGTGTACGTAAAGATTATGTTGGGACAAATAGCTATATTTATAACATTACATGTAAGAAGTTTACAGTAGGGGTGAGGAAAACATTAAATACACAGCAAACATTTGTAGCCTGGGGAAAAGTACACACTCAGGACAACAAATACTTTTTCGGGTTTTAATTCCTTTATCTGTTTTCGATGTTTAAATGCCAGAAAAGGGTGGGAAAACAAAACAAATGAATTTACAACCAGTTCTTGCTGTTACAATCTCAGTTTAACTTTTGATCCACACCCTCATGTATGGACAGAATTGTGTATGCAGTATAAAAACACCAGAACTAATACTGTACTAATACGGTAGTGGCAATTCTGAAGGAACATAATACAAACAACATTAGAATCCCACCCACCCTGCATCTTATACATAACAGCAAAAAATGTAAGCGAATACATCTCATCTAAGACGTACACACGTGCTGAACTTCCGAACAGAGACGAAACATTCACGTTACGCGGTTGCATGCACAATCAGTCCTAATACAATAAAGTTAGAAAAAAGGTAGACTTTGGCACAACTTTTACAAGGTATTGCCTGGTAGTTAAATTACAGGATACCTGACCTACTTGGGTGGTGGGGAACTTTGCCCAAGCCACGCAATCCAGCGTTGAGTCATTTACTCAAGAAAATGTAAAGCATCCACACGTAAAACATGTCAAGTTACCGATATTCTCGATTCGCCAACAAGAATAAACAAATTTACATGGATATCGTCAATTAATACTCACCTTTCCTCACCATGCCCAGTATCTCTGGGAGGAACTCAATCCCAACAGCGACTTTAGCAGAAAACAAAATGGTCTCCCCACTATCCCACACATGCATAATAACATCACTGTCTCCCTTAAAGGCACAGATAACTACTCTAGCATTACCCGGATGAATGCCCAAGTACACTTTTAACGATACTGAACAAGAGCCGATGGTCACTGTGTTACATTCTCCTCTGCATCCAAGTAATCATCCTCGATTACTCGCTCACTACAAGGGTACTTTTAACCTCCTTAACTGCTTCTCTAAAGAGAACTGAACTGAGACTAGCCAGTATCTCAGACACTGCTGCCGGACTTATGGAGACCTCATCAAGGACTAACCTTGATTTGCGATGTGGGTTAGGGTGCTGTCCAGCATTTACTCATTTACTCTGACGGGGTGCTGCTACAAGAGGGCTACCGACCTCTGCCCCTGCATTAGCCGTTATCGGCTCCCCCATCTCAGTTCCAGAAGCTGTCATATTTTTGGAAGATATGCTGTCTAAGCTAGGGTCAAGACTCTGTACACTCTGTCCTGACATATCTTCTACCACTATCACACCATTCTCTGAATCCTCAGAATCTGATTCATGTCCCAGTGGTGAGCTGGCCTGAGTTACCGGAGTTTGCAGTCTCCTTCGGGTAGCTGGAGTGGGATGGTTCTCACAGGGCCTGATGTCTACCCTGTTCACCCTCTTGCTAGGCCCACCCTCCAAAGGTTCCACCGTGTAGGTGTTGCCCAGTACCTCTACCACTCTGTAGACCATTGAGTTCCAAGCTTCCTGGATCTTATTACGGCCTAATGCTCTGTTCGTCAAGTAAACCAGCGCATCCACATCAACTTTGGGACAGTACACTTTGTCCTTCTGCCAGGCAATGCGTTCTGCCGCCTTCTGTTCAGAGTATTCTTTTGCTCTGGCATGCGCATCCCTCAGTCGGCTCTGGTGTACAGCTAGCCAGTCATGTTTCCGGTCCACCGTCTGTTCTTGCCCCAGCAGAGCATCCACGGGCAAGTGGGGATCCACCCCAAACAACAGACAGTAAGGCGAATACCCGGTGGTTGCGTGAGGTGTCGCATTATATGCAAACACCAACTCGGGTAGATGTTCTGGCCATCTGTGCTTCTCTTCTGGAGGCAATGCACGCAACAATTCATACATCGTCCTGTTGAAATGCTCGCACTGCGCCTTGCCAGTAGGATGATGAGGTGTGGTGGCTCTTCTTTACCCCGTATAGTTTGCAAAGATCCGCTATGACTTCACTTTCGAAGTTACGGCCCTGGTCAGAATGCAATCTCTCAGGGACACCGTACTTCATGAACCATTCCCTCAAGAGCACCCTTGCTGTGGTATCCGCCTTTTGATCCCGAGTCGGAAATGCTTGGGTGAATTTAGTGAAAACGTCTGTGACCACTAAGACATTCTCACACCCGTCAGTTGCCAGCTCCAACACAGTGAAATCTACCGCTACAACCTCAAGTGGCCTAGAAGCCAGAAATGACCATGGGGGGGGGGGGGGGGGGGCGGATCCTAGGCTGCGGCATCTTAGTTATTACACAACGTGGACAATTTTTGACCCACCATGCCACATCCTTGTGTATGCCCACCCAAAAACATCGGCTTCTCAACAACTGCAGAGTACGTTCTATGCCTTGATGGCCCATAGAGTCATGTACATACTCTAACACTTTGCTCCTCATGCTGTTAGGTATCAGAAGCTGGTAACACTCCCTAAGCTTCTCATTCTCAACTACCCTATACAGTAACCCTTTACGCTCCCTGATTCTGTCCCAGTGCCTTAACAGAGATAAAATGGGTTTAGGCAGAGTTTTACGCTCCTGGCCACTCAGCTTCTTTTTCTGATCCCATAAGTCTCTTTGGATACCTAACACAGGGTCTTGCTGCTGAAAAATATGCAAGTCCCCATTAGAATAACCTGCGAGGGTTGGAGTGTTCCCTTGCATCGGACCACTTACATCACTAGTACCAGCTTCCCAGGCTCAAATTTGCTTAACCCTGCAGCTGTTAAGACCAGCGGCAGCAGTGCCGCGATTGATCAAACTACCGATCGCCACAGCCCCACCAAACTCCACATCCTCTGAGACAGGCTCAGGCTCCCCTGCAAATGGCTGCCTAGAGAGTGCATCAGCCACGGTATTGCTCTGACCCGGACGATACTGAACATTGAAGTCAAACTCTGCTTAGACAAGTTGCCTACACTGGCTGATAATGTTCATGCCTACAATACATGGGATAGGTGGTTCAGTGCTAACAGGATCCTTGACTACTAGAAAGCCACAATTTGGTATCTTCATGCCCATTGCTTGAACCTCTAGCTCTAGATACCCAAGATAAGGAATATCAAGACCGTTCGCAGCTGCTAGCCTAAGCCAGCCAGCAGTGGACAACATACCCTCATCCTCTTCATTCAAGTGTTCTCGAAAGAACTGTTCGGTCAGGGTGCTTACCTGACTACCTGTGTCCAACAGACAATGGACAGCTACACCTGATATTTCAAGCTCCACAACTGGACATGTCCCTATGGCACGTTGCGGCAACTGGTCACAGGGTAGCTGTACATTATCCATATCTATGAGGTTCCGCCGCATTGCCCAACTCCCAACCTCTTGAGGGGAGGAGGATGCAGACTCCACTTCCCTTGCATCCCGCTTCCGTGGGCAATTCTTGGCCAAATGCCCTCCCTCCTGACACTTGAAACATATTGGTTGCCCATCTTCTGTGAACCTAGGCTGTAAATTATGTCTGCCACTAGTAGCGCCTGTAAAATCCCTCTGTACAGTGAGATCTTTCACTGCTTGAGTCAATTCACAAAGGGCTTTGCCCTGCTCTGCGACCACTTTAAGGACGTCATCTAGCGTGACAGACTCAGATTCTCGAGCTTTAAGAATCGAGCACTGTGCCTGGCCACTGCTACACTTTGACTTTCCAGACCTTGTATTTCCCAGGGGTTCTTCTACAAGCCACAGACGAGCCTCCTCTCTCACTTCTGTCATTGAGGACTCAGGGTGGCCCCGCACAAATCTGTGGAGCTCCCTTCTGAGGGAAGGATCCCGGATTCCCTCTATAAATTGATCTCTTAGCACCACCCTCTCATTGGTCACGGCATCGGGGAAGTGCTTCAGTATCAAGTTAAGAGCTTGGGCTAGGGCATGTGAAAACTCTCTTACATATGCCACAGCTGGGGCGCACTACGCTTGTCTCTAAAAGCTTCCCTGAGATAGGTGAACAAGTCATCAGCCCGGTCTTCCCCAGCGTCACTGCACATACGTGCTTCCTCTAAGGCTGCACCCCCGAGCAGGGACATAACAAAGTCACACTGATCCTGGTCAGACTGATTTCTACTATGAAGTGCACGTTGTACTTCTTCAATAAGGTCATCAACAGACCTCCCATCTTTCTCAACATCCTCCGTAAATAGAACAATGTGTCTTTTCCTTGGGACATATACATAGGACCTTCTGCTTAATTTATCAATGGTTGCCATGGCTTCATCATATCTACTACGCAATTCCTTAATTTGTTCATTCAAATCAAGTTCAACTGGTGTGTCCTCTGAGCGTGACATAGTAAAACCTCAAGTCTTTTAAGTTCTCACGACAAGCCTGAAAAAGGGAGCTGCTGCCGTCCTTTGCTGCAGATGTGCTGCCTTCACAGCCCGCAGTTCCCCGGTTGCATGCACAATCAGTCCTGATACAATAAAGTTAGACAAAAGGTACACTTTGGCACAACTTTTACAAGGTATTGCCTGGTAGTTAAATTACAGGAAGACTGACCTACTTGGCTGGTGAGGAACTTTGCCCAAGCCACGTGATCCAGCATTGAGTCATTTACTCGAGAAAATCTAAAGCATCCACATGTAGAACATGTCAAATTATCGATATTCTCGATTAGCCAACAAGAATAAATGAACTTACATGGATATAGTCAATTAATGCTCACCTTTCCTCACCAGCCTTGGGAGGAACTTAATTCCAACACCCCAACAGCGTCTTCAGCAGAAAACAAAATGGTCTCCCCACTAACCTGCGTGTGCGTAATGACAAGACCATCTCCCTTAAAGGCACAGACAACTATTCTAGCATTACCTGGTTGGATGCCCAAGTACACTTTTAATGATACTGAACAAGATCCGATGGTCACCCGGTTACACATTATAAATTCATTTTCAAGGGTTAGTAGATGTGGCTGACACTAGAAGGATACAGAAACTGGATGGCTAGGAATGAATAGAGCAACTGGTTCGTACACAAAGTACCCACCAACATGAGAAAAAGCTATTCTACTAGCCCATTTTGTAACTTAAATAGAAGTTTCTTTGTAGGTTCCACCCAATTCTTCTGATTTTTAATTTCAATCTGTACTTTTAACACAGAGCAATTAATCCACCATTTGCTTATAATGTTAATGTAATTAAATTTGTCTATTTTAAATATGTTAGGGACTTATTTGAAATTTACAGTCTTGTTTATGCCAGAATGCAATGATTTTTAAGGCATACATATTTGATATTATGCAAATGAAGGATTTAATTCAATATATTGATGAAATAAATCTGATGAAATTTTCACATAACTGACATATCTTATGTGAACAATTAATATAAGGTTTCCTCCAAGGATGTTATGTAATTCATGTATACCAGTAATCTTTACCAAGCAGAACACTATCATTGAAGCAAATTGCCCCACTCTGGCAATCAGAACAACACATTAAAATAGACTACTGTGACAAAAGATGGTCTACATAAATACAATAATGAAAAAAAGTAGGACAAGTTTTACATATTGGGTCTCATTGATCAGAGATTTGGAATCTCGGCCACGGTGATAGATTGAAATCATATCAGGTGTGAGATTCCATGTACCTGAAATTCGCTATATGATTGGGATTGCTCCTTTGTAAAACCTACAGTATATTTAACATTTGGAGACTGTAATATTCATGACCATAATACACGCTTCACTTCTTCAAGTAAATACCAACATTTGGGTTGCAAATTATCTGTAAATATTAAAATGAAAATAATTTTCAAATGATTCAGAATAGATTAAATAAAGCTTTATTAAATGACAAACTATAGTACATAAATTATGTTATTAAAGCCTAGAACAAGACAGCAAATGCATTAATATTAATGAAAACTTCATATTCATAGTCTAATCTCACATGCATTGAGCTCTCCCTTACTTTGCATTAAAACACACAATTTTCTGTGGCTCCAATCTGTTGCATGCATCTACAATCATACAGTATCACAGCATACACACACAAAATGCTGGAAGAACTCAGCACGTCAGGCAACATCTAGGGGAAGAGTACAGTCAACGTTTCAGGTCAAAACCCTTCGGCAGGACAGAGTCGACTGTACTCTTTTCCTAGATGCTGCCTGGCCTGCTGAATGCCTCCAGCATTTTGTGTGTGTTGCTTGAATTTCCAGCATCTCCAGATTCTCTCTTGTTTGTGAATATCAAAGCATAGATACAATTCAGTAACAATGATGCTATTTTGCGGGCTAATCATCGTAGTTATTCCTTAAGAATCGTCATTAGGGCAGGACCAGCTTTCCTCAAAGTGGACATCATTAATAGCTCTACTTGAAATTCTCAGTGATGTATTGACTCCATTAGTTAAAACAAAGTCAGCTTATTCCCCAATTTGTTAGTCCTCCAAATGCCCCTCTTCCACTGTATAAAACAGTTCTCTTTGCAGGCTAGCTGGTTGCAGATTGTATAATGCATACTTTTCTGTCATCACTAGAGAAAATAGATGAGAAATACTTGACATGGAAAATATTGATGTCAAGGGCACCAAAGGTGAGCATGCATAATGTTATTTTGAAATGCAAAGGTGGTCTTTCTTTCAGTGCCTGCCCTTTAATGGATATGTCAAAATGCATTATCACTGAACTTGCATTTTTGCTCATCTGCTATAATGATAGGTTTTGGAGTAAGCAGTGAGCAGTGGACCAGCCTAGAAATTAGCATATCATACTTTAATTTGGTATGATTTTATTTAATCTATTCTGATCTATGCTTGAGCAGTGAAATTGGATCAATTAACATCCATTTTTGTTGTAAAAAATGGTTTTACTCAAATCGAGTTTCAAATACGGATATCACCATTGACACAATTCCTACTTTAGGCCTACCATGTGTAAATTTGAGTTTAAAGGTGCAAACTATAATTGTTGTGGAACTGTGTCCACAAAACTGCAACACGTGCTAAATGGATGTGGATACTTCATCGTTCTGTGCTCCATGCTGCACAACATATCCAACTAAAGAAAACAACTGAAGCCCAATGAAGAGCAGCAAGCAGTAGGATGAATAAGGCAACAGAAGGCACTTCTTAGCTGAGGAGAGGAGGCAGCTGCTGTCTTTACAAAGTGAAAGAATAGCGAACGTCATCGTCATGAGTCAAGAAGCAAGGATATGGATCCTGTGAAAATACAGTAACTCAAAGGAGTGATAAAAACCAGGGATGCATTTTCATCACTCTCAAATACACCATTGTCTTTGCATGCAGATTAATACAACCCAACCCAACAGCTGGCTAACAACAATCTCTAGGCTGTGCTGCTTCCACACCCTTCATATTCTCAAGTCGCCAGTTTCAACATACTGACAACTTTTCAACCAACATTAGGCACATCAACCAAATGTATTGTACCAGGCCCTCAAAAAATGACACCAACTGGTTCAACGTTGTTGAGTAATTTGAGCTCAAAGAAAATTACCTCAGGTTAAATGATTCACACATGTTCTCCAAGGATTTTATGGATTATGTGGCTGTGGTAATTGATCATCTGCACATTCTGTTGTGGGATCCTCAAGTCGAATCCATCCTATAGTCCTGGTGAAGACTACTTGCTGCTCTCTTTATATTAAGAAGGCATTAAATTTATCACTGAATTGGTGGAAGTTTCTCCAAATGCAGAGTATGCAGTAAAACATGGTTTGTTGTAGGTGTCTTAGCCTACCAGTCCAGAAGAAGCCTGGAGCAAAAAAATTCAGGGACATCATTTTGAATACCGCGAGCAGGCAGTTGTGACTTGGTCTGTGGCAACAGTTGTCCCTGCAGCAAATCAGTATAACTAGCTTCTTCATGAAGCAAACTCTCCTTTTGTTTTGGTTCCTATTTAGGTGCATATCAATGAATTGGATTTGTGCAAGACCTTGGCTGTAAAGTTCCACAATGCTTGAGGCCTAGGTCCTCATTTAAAGGAGAACAAGCCTTTTATGTTTTGTATATCTAGAGGCTTTGCTCTGCTTGCAACTATTGCGAGTTCAGCCAATGAACTCTGGTAGGTAGTGATTTTCAAAACTGATCCTTAAGGTTTTTTTTGCTGGAGAGAGAAGTGTAAAATAAGACCCCAAATGTTGGTTAGGTCATTGGGACTGGGCTCGCATTGTTGTGGCAGGCTGTGTCCAAAGTAGCACAAGGTCTGATGGTAGGATGTCCAGAGGAGATACAGTGAAAGGTAAGATCAGCCTGTAGTTAGTTTTCCAATTCCACATTCCATAGCTTCAAACTGGACAGGCAGGTTCCTTTTAAAATGTTTTGATAAGTCTTACACGTATGTGGAACTGGATTTTGCAGAAGGGACATCCAAATATTTATTGTAAATTGTCTTGTGCCACTCAGCAAATCAGGCTGGTTTACATTCATATGCAATATGCAAATTGATGTCATTCAGGAATGCACAGTGAGCACTCAATTATAGAACTGCACTATATGGTGGAATTTTCCTGCACTGGGCACTATATGCTCCATGTGAATAGGGTTTGGCTTTCGGTCTGAAACATTGACTGTACCTCTTCCTAGAGATGCTGCCTGGCCTGCTGTGTTCCTGTTCTTCACATATATATATATATATAGAACATCTTAGAGTTTTCCTTAATCCTACTCAGCAACACCTTCTCAAGCCTGCTTCTAGCTCTCCTAAGTCCACTCTTAAGCATCTTCCTGATTACCTTGCAACTATCTAGAGCCCTGTCTGATCTTTGGTTCCTAAACCTTAAGAAAGCTTCTTTCTTCCTCTTGACTAGATATTTCACATCCCTTGTCAACCATGGCTCTTTCACCCTACCATCCATTCCTGCCTCAATGGGACAAACCTATCCAAAGCCCAATGCAAGTACTCCCAAAACAACTTCCACATTTCCTTTGTTCATTTCCCTGAGTACGTCTATTCCCAATTTACGCTCCCATGTTCCTGCCTAATAGCATCATAATTTGTCCTCCCCCAATTCAGAATCAGAATCTGATTTAATATCACCGGCATATTGTATGGAATTTGCTAATTTTATGGCAGCAGTACAACGAAGTAAATGATAAATAAATATAGAGGAAAAAAACTGAGTTACATTAAAAAAATCTAAAATAGTTAAGTTAAAATAAGTAGCGCAAAATAACAGAAATAAAAAGATAGTGAGGTAGTGTTCATGGGTTCAATATCCATTTAGAAATTGGATGGCAGAGGGGAAAACTGTTGTTGAATTGCTGTGTGCGTGCCTTCAAACTTCTGTACTTCCTTCCCAAAGGCAACAGTATGAACAAGGCATGTCCCACGTGGTGGAGGTCCTTAATGATGGACACCGCCTTCCTAAAGCACCACTCCTTGAAGATGTCTTGGATACTACGGAGGCTGGTACCATGATAAAGCTGACTAATTTTACAAGTTTCTGCAACTTATTTCAATCTTGTGCAGAGCCACCGACCCTACCCCTGTACCAGACGGTAATGCAACCAGACAGAATGCTCTCCATGGTACATTTGTAGCTTTCTTGTGTTTTAGTTGACAAATCAAATCTCTTCAAACTCCTAGTGAAGTATAGCCACTGTCTTGCCTTGTTTATAGCGGCATCAATATATTGCACCCAGGTTAGGTCCTCAAAGATATTGACACCCAGTCACTCTCTCCACTTCTGATCCCTCTAAGAGGATTGGTTTATATTCCCTCATCTTACCCTTTCTGAAGTCCACAATCAGCTCTTTGGTCTTGCTGACATTAACTGCAAGGTTGTTGCTGTGACACCACTCAACTAACTGGTATATCTTGCTCCTGTTCACCCTTTCGGCATCATCTGAGATTCTGCCAACAATGGTTGTATCATTAGCAAATTTACAGCTGCTGTTTGAGCTACGCCTAGCCACAGTCATGGGTGTAGCGAGAGCAGAGCAGTGTGCTAAGCACACATCCCTGTGGAGCACCAGTGTTAATTGTCAGCAAGGTGGAAATGTTATTTCTAATTATATTATATTATACAGCTGTGGTCACTATCTCCGAAATACTCACCCACCAAGGGATCTGCCACCAGATCTTAAAGTTACTGACCCTCTCCACCTCCAGTCTCAAATGAGGACTGGCTCTTCAATTCCCTCTTTCTTCCACCTGCAGTCAATAATCAACTCTTTGGTTTTGTTGACATTGAGTGAGAAGATGTTGTTGTGGTCCCATTCAACCAGATTTTCAATTTCCCTCCTATATGATAACTCATCACTTTTGTGACTGTGAGCAAGGACATTGGAAGTTGGGGATATGAAAGGCTTTATTCATCATAACAAACAGATGCTCTTCTGAAGGACCTCTTGGTAGAGTGTCACAAACTTAAAAGTACAACACTTAAGATCAAAAGTAACAGTAGGTGTCATAGAGACATAGAAAAGTAACAACACATAAGATCAAAGGTAATAGCAGGTGTCATAGACAGATAGAAATGTACAACACAGAAACAGGCCCTGTGGATTAGCTAGTCAATGCTGAACCATTTAAATTGCCTACTCCCATCAACCTGCACCAGGACCATAGCCCTCCACACCCCTACCATCAACGTACCTATCCAAACTTCTCTTAAATGTTGAAATCAAGCTCACAGGCACCACTTGTGCTGGCAGCTTGTTCCACACTCTCACAAACCTCTGAGTGAAGAAGTTTCCCCTCATGTTCTCCTTAAACTTTTCATCTTTCACCCTTAAACCATGACCTCTGGGTGTAGTCTCACCCAACCTCTAGGAGAAAGCCTGTTTGCATTTACCCTGTCTGTACTCCTCATAATTTTAAATACTACTATCAAATCTCCTCTTAATCTTCTACATTCCAAGGAATAAAGTGCTAATCTATTCAATCTGTCGTTATAACTCAGGTCCTCCAAACCTGGCAACATCCTTGTAAATTTTCTCTATACTCTTTCAACCTTATTTACGTCTTTCCTGTAGGCAGCTGACCAAAACCGCACACAATACTCCAAATTAGTCCTCACCAGCATCTTATACAACTTCAACATAACATCCCATCTCCTGTATGCAATACATTGATTTATGAAGGCCAATGTGCCAAAAAATTTCTTTATGACCCTATCTACCTGTGACACCATTTTCAATGAATTATGGACCTGTATTCCCAGATCCCTTTGCTCTACAGCACTCCTCAGTGCCCAAACATTCACTGTGTAAGACCTACC
The DNA here is from genome assembly GCF_030028105.1 of Mobula birostris. NCBI lineage: Eukaryota > Metazoa > Chordata > Chondrichthyes > Myliobatiformes > Myliobatidae > Mobula > Mobula birostris. The sequence continues at coordinate 167,707,818 of NC_092370.1, read as the reverse complement.
TGATTGCTCCAACTGAAATTCAACACCTCACACATGTCTGCATTAAATTCTATCTGCCATTTTTCAGCCCATTATTCCAGCTGGTACAGATCCCAATGTAAGCCATGATAGCCTTCCTTGCTGTCCACTGCACCCCCAATCTGGTGCCATCTGCAAACTAGCTGATCCAGTTAACCACAATATCATCCATATCCTTGATAAACAGTAGATGACAAACAACAATGGACCTGGCATGGATCCCTGCGGCACTCCATTAGTCCAATCAGAGAGGCAACCATCTACTACCACTCACTGGCTTCTCCCATAAAGCCAACAGCTAAACTAATTTACTACTTCAACTTTGTAATGCCGAACATCTGAACTTTCTTGACCAACTTCCCATGCGGGATCTTGTTAAATGCCTTGCTAAGGTCCATATAGACAACATCCACTGCTTTGTCTTCATCCACTTTCTTGGTAACTTCCATGAAGAACTCTATAGGATTGGTTAGACATGACCTACCACACACAGTCATGCTGACTATCCTTAATCAGTCCTTGTCTATCCAAATACTCATATATCCGGTCTATTAGAATACCTTCCAATAACTTTCTTACTACTGATGTCAGACTCACCATCCTATAATTTCCTGGTGATATAATATAATTTCAATAGTTACAATGACATTGCTTATGTCTACACTTTGGTTTGACAAATGGTTTCTTTGAGGTACATTTTTACAGTGGAAGCACATCGTAATTCATAAAACGTCTTTAAAGGTTCAAACATCTTTTGCTGGGAGAAGCTGATTAACACTTCTTTCTGCTCTCATTTTTTCACCTCTTGCACTGGCAATGTAAATCACCTCTCTAGTTGTGGGCAAGATTAGATCAATTATCAATGCTGACATCCCTGTGTCTACTAACGTATCACATTGGTGGCTCCCTAATAAACCATTCGTGTGCATCTGCGGGTGAACAGTATTGCCAATGGAGGCTGCTGACAGTCATTTCTCGGACATGGATGCTGCCTTCACCAGTTGCATGATCTGTTCCGCAGGCAAACCAGACAGAGAGGTCACTGCTCTGGTTTCTGCCTGTTTTGGTGAGTGACTCTCACACTTTTCTCTCTTCTTAGGACACTGCCTCCATCTATGATCTCATAGGCCACAAGTGTAACATATCATCTCCCTTACGCTTCTACATCTATCCTGGCACTCCCTTGCTAGGTGCCCTGGTTGCTGGCATACAAAGCAAGTCCTCTGTGTCTTCACTACAGCCACTTTATGGCTTCTCTTCCTCCTCCTCTGTTCTTTCTCTCTGGCCCATGATACTGTCATTAGGTAGGTCAATCCCATTGCTGTCCCCAAATCGAAAACTTCCTGGTAGGCTGAGCTCTGGCCTTTCTTCAGCATTTTCAGGGAGGCTGGATTATCCTTCCCTGGATTGTCCAACCCTGAGGATTCCTCATATGCTCAATATTTACACTCTGCATTATCCATAACAGCCTCATCAGCTCTCTGATGCCCCATTGTAACCTGTGACAACCCTCCTGATTATCCACAACACCCCAAAACTTTGTGTCATCAACAAACTTACTAACCCACCCTTCTTCTTCTTCATCCAGTCATGTATAAAAATTACAAAGAAGAAGGGTCCCAGAACAGATCACTGTGGAAAACAACTGGTCACCGTCCTCCATGCAGAATACAAACCATCTACAACCACCCTTGCCTTCTGTGGGCAAGCTAAATCCGGATCCACAAAGCAAGGTCTCCTTGGATCCCACGTCTCCTTACCTTCTGAATGTATCTTGCATGGGGGACCTTATCAAATGCCTTGCTGAAATCCATATACACTATATCCACTGCCCTACCTTCATCAATGTGTTTTGTTACATCCTCAAAGGATTCAATCAGGCTCGTAAGGCACAACCTGCCCTTGACAAAGCTATGCTGACTATCCCTAATCAGATTATGTCTCTCCAAATGCTCATAAATCCTGCCTTTCAGAATCTTCTCCGACAACTTGTCCACCACTGAAGTCAGACTCATTGGTCTATAATTTCCTGGGTTATCTCTACCTCCTTTCTTGAACAAGAGAACAACATTTGCAACCCTCTAATCCTCCTGTATTTCTCCCATCCCTATTTATGATACAAAGATCATCGCTAGAGGCTCAGCAATTTCCTCCCTCACTTCCCACAGTAGCCTGGGGTATATCTCATCCAGTCCCGGTGACTTATCTAACTTAATGCCTTTCAAAAGTTCCAGCACATCCTCCTTCTTATTGTCTATATGCTCAAGCGTTTCGATCTGCTGTAAGTCATCCCCACGATTGCCAAGGTCCTTTACCCTGGTGAATACTGAAGTAAAGTATTCATTAAGTACCTCTGCTACCTCCTCCGACTCTATACACTATTGCACCTGATTAGTGCTATTCTCGCACGGTTTATCCTCTTGCCCTTGACATACTTGTAGAATGCCTTGGGGTTTTCCTTAATCCTGCTCACCAAGCCCTTCTCATGGCCTCTTCTAGCTCTCCTAATTTCATTCTTAAGATCCATCCTGGCAGCCTTGTAAGTTTCAAGAAACCTATCAGTACCTAGTTTCTTGAACCTTTTTCAAGCTTCTCTTCTTCTTTCCACATCCTTTGTACACCATGGCTCTTTTACTTTACCATCCTTTCCCTGCCTCAATGGAACATACCTTTGCAGAGCACCATGCAAGTGTTCCCTAAGCATTTGCCACATTTCTGCCATGCATTCCCCTGAGAACATCTGCTCCCAATTTATACTCCCATGTTCCTGCCTAATAGCATCATATTTCCCCTCAGCCCAATTAAATGTTTCCCTAATTGTCTGCTCCTATCCCTCTCCAGTGCTGTGGTAAAGGAGGTAGAGTTGTGATCACTACCTCTAAAATGCTCTCTCACTGAGAGATCTGGACACCTGACAAGGTTCATTTCCCACTACCAGATCAAGTACAGCCTCTCCTCTAGTTGGCTTATCCACATATTGCGTCAGGAAACCTTCCTGAACACACCTAACAAACTCCATCCCATCTAAACCCTTTGCTCTAAGGAGATGCCAATCAATATTCGGAAAGTTAAAATCACCCATCACAACAACCCTATTATTACTGCACCGTTCCAAAATCTGCCTTCCTATCTGCTCTGTTGCTATTGGGGAGCTCTGTAAAAAACACCATAGAGTTATTGCCCCCTTCCTGTTTCTGACTTCCACCCAGACTGACTCAGTAGATAATCTCTCCATGACTTCCTCCATTTCTGCAGCCGTGACACTATCCCTAATCAGCAATGCCATGCCTCCACATCTTTTACCTCCCTCCCTGTCCCTTCTGAAACATCTAAAGCCTGGCAAACTCAGCAGACATTCTTGCTCCTGAGACATCTGAGTCTTTGTAATGGCCACAATGTCATAGTTCCATGTATTCATCCATGCTGTAAGTTCATCCGCCTTGTTTCTGATACTCCTTGCATTAAAACAGACACATCTCGAACCATCAGGCTGAGTGCATCGTTGCTCGATCATCTACCTATCGTTCCTCACAAACTCCCTACAAGCTGTTGCTGCTTGCGCCAACTGCCCCATCCTCTGCTTTTTCACTTCAGTTCCCACCCCCGGCAAATCTAGTTTAAGCCCTCCCCAATAGTATTAGCAAACCACCCCGCCAGGACATTGGTCCCCTTTGGATTCAGGTGCAACTCGTCCTTTTGCCCTACCCTTCTGAGCCACAGGGCCAGACTCAGTGCCAGTGACACGGCCACTGTTGCTTCTCCCAGGTGGGTCATTTCCCCTCCCCCCCCCCCACCAACAGTATCAAAATGGAGTACTTATTGTTAAGAGGGATGGTTACTGGGGTGCTCTCCACTACCTTCCCTCTCCTGACAGTCACCCACTTTTTGTCTCCCTATGACCCCGGTGTGACTTCCTGCCTGTAGCTCCTATAGATCACCTCCTAACTTTCCCTAACAAGCCAAAAGTCATCAAGCCGCAGCTCCAGTTCCCTAACTTGGTCTCTAAGGAGCTGCAGCCCGATGCACCTGGTGCAGTTGTGGCCATCAGGAAGGCTGGAAGTCTCCTGGGTATCCCACATCTGACACCCAGAGCAGAAAACTGGCCTTGCAGTCATACCCACTATTCTTTAGAGGAAAAGAAGGTGTACGGTATATTGGCCTTCATCAATCATGGAATTGAACTTAGCAGCCGGGAGGTAATGTTGCAGCTATATAGAACCCACTTGGAGTACTGTGCTCAGTTCTGGTCACCTCACTACAGGAAGGATGTGGAAACCATAGAAAGGGTGCAGAGGAGATTTACAAGGATGTTGCCTGGATTGGGGAGCATGCTTTATGAGAATAGGTTGAGTGAACTCAGCCTTTTCTCCTTGGAGTGACAAAGGATGAGAGGTGACCTGATAGAGGTGTATAAGATGATGAGAGTTATTGATCGTGTGGATAGTCAGAGGCTTTTTCCCAGGGCTGAAATGGTTGCCACAAGAGGACACAGGTTTATTGTGCTGGGGAGTAGGTGCAGAGGAGATGTCAGGGGTAAGCTTTTTACTCAGAGAGTGGTGAGTTTGTGGAATGGGTTGCCGGCAACATTGCTGGAGACCGATACGATAGGGCCTTTTAAGAGACTTTTGGATAAGTACATGGAGCTTAGCAAAATGGAGGGCTATAAGTATGCCTAGTGATTTCTAAGGTAGGGACATGTTCGGCACAACTTTGTGGGCCAAAGGGCTTGTATTGTGCTGTAGGTTTTCTATGTTTCTATGAAAAAAAGAGCTATGAAAGTAACTTACCTCCTTGTCTTGCCTAGGCCTGTCCTCACTGAAGCCTCGATGAGCCAAAATGCTACTACACTGACTTATGTTACTCCAAAAACTGCTCCGCTAAGTGGTGTCTCCCTTTTATCCTGGAACCTTCTCAGCACCCTTGACGAGCTGTTGCATCTGCGCTCTTCTCCAAGTTGAATGTATTCTGCACTCACCCACAGGTACCACTGAAATCATGATGCCTGTTGCATTCCCTTCCATAAAATAGTCTGTTACACCGAAGTTTCAAACATATTCTTACAATACACATGCTCACAAGTATACAACGCTACAGTCTCCCCAGTGAATATACACACACCCCTCTGTTGGTCCTAATGGTCAGTAACCACCCTTTGCAATTCTGTGCCACCCTGCTCATCAAACTGCATACGTCTTGTCCCTTACACCAACATACAAGCAAACACACACTACTTTTATATCTAACAATTCAACTCTGTGCTGATTCAGTTCTTTGACCTGAACAAATCTGAGCAGGGGTGCAGCCCTTAAAAATACTCACCCACTTAGACAGTGGCCACACAGTGGTTTATGAATGTATCCTGAGCAAGCCTCCGAATGAGACACTGAAACTGGTGATATGGAAGTATTTATTCATCACCACAAGCAGGCATTCCACCTCTCCTCACTGAAGTCTCCAGCTCCCACAAAGGCCACTCTGCTTAAACCTAACTGCTTTTTATTGGCCCTTGCCAAGTGCCTAGTTAGCAATGATCTCAATCCCACTGAAAAGACCTGACAGGGTCTGCTTGCTTTTTAGATCTCATGCTCACTCAACTCAAGCAATGACTCATGCGATCTATGGGTTAGAGGTACCATTCCTACCGTTGACTTCTGGTTAATTAGATGTGTCAGCTGGTCCATTGCACCCCCAGTTTAGTATGGTTGGCATTAACACGATATTGCATGAGGACTGATGTCATCAAATGTAAAATTATGGCATGTGTATTATTCACGTACTACCCAATTTGTGAGTCATGGGAAAATGGTGTCCTTGTAAAAGAGCTCGAGAAAAAACGATGTAATGGACTTTTAACATCATAAACCAGCGAGTTGTTTGTTATGTCTCCCAGCTCACTGGGAAAATGGAGACACTTCTTCCTCCCTTATTAGGGTGAGAGAGAACTTGTTCTATGTCGAATACCGGGTGAAATGCAAAGTCTCTGTGGTAACTGCAAGTCTGTGTCTTTGCTGTTGCTCTGTTCACACTTGAGTGGTTAGTGGTGGGCGTCGTTGATTTTTTTTGCAGGTAGGGGAGGGGGGATTGTTGCTTCCTGCCACTTACGCATGGGAAGGGGGAGCTGGGATTGGACTTTGGGGTTCTAACATTTAACTGTAGTTCATTCTTTGGGGCACTCCTCTGTTTCTGTGGATGTTTGCAAAGGAAAAGCATTTCAAGATGTATATTGCATACATTCCTCTGGCATTAAGTTGTACCTTTGAACCTTTGAAAAGAAATGAAACAAAATCCAATTTTGTGGCTTTAGTGTCAGACCTTATGATGTACCTGGTAGGGCTTGGAAAACCTGGTGACCTTGGGATCTTTGCCAATGTCAGAACACTTTTCAAATGGTGAACCTTTGCAAGGCATCAGGCCCTGATTGTGTACCTGATAGGGCTCTGAAAACCTGTCCCAACCAACTGCTGGGAGTGTTCAAGGATATCTTCAAACTCCCACTGTTGCAATCAGAGGTTCCCATCTGCTTTAAAAAAGTGACATTCATACCTGTTCCTCAATGACTATTGCCCAGTGGCACTCACATCTGCCCTGATAAAGTGCTTTGAGAAGCTGGTCATGGCTACAATCAACTACTGCCTAAGCAAGTGCTAGGACCCACTGCAATTTGCTTATTGACACAATAGGTCTACAGTGCATGCAATCTCACCGGCTCTCCACTCAGCCTTGGATTACCTGGACAATAGTAATACCTACATCAGACTGCTACTTATTGAATGCAACTCAGCATTCAACACAATCAACACCTTCAGTTCTATTCAACAAGCTTCAGACCCTGGGCCTCTGTACCTCTCTCTGCAACTGGATCCCTGACTTCCTCGCCGGAAGACCACAAACTGGACGGATCGGAAATAATACCTCCTCCTTGCTGACAATCAACACTGGTCCACCTCAAGGTCACATGCTTAGCCCACTGCTCTACTCACTCTACCCCCATGATTGTGTAGCTAGACACAGCTCAGACACTACATTCAGTATAAATTTGCTATTGACACAACTGACATTGACAGAATTTCAGATGGTGACACAATACATATATTATAGTTATACTTATTGTAATTTATAGTTTTTAATATTATGCATTGCAGTGCACTGCTGCCACGAGACAACAAATTTCATGACATATGCCTGTGATATTAAACCTGATTCTGATTCTGAGATGTGTTCAAGTTCCCATCAAAAAACTTAACACGTTCCTGCAGCCCTTTCATTTACCAGCAGAATAATTTTTAACTCCAATGCTTTCTAGTTCAATTTGTGTTGATAGAGATGATAAATAGTTAGCATTTGTCTCTCGTCCTTGCAGCATGATCTGTCTACATTCCATGGATTTAAATTGCAGAAACAGGACAGAATGTGAAGTAGGCAATAAGGTACTGCTATAAGATGTACAATTAGAACTTAGAACATAGAAATCCACAGCACATTACAGGCCTTTCAGCCCACAATATTGTGCTGACCATGCAACCTACTCTAGAAAAGGCTTAGAATATAGAACATAGAAATCTAGAGCAAGCTTGCAGCTCACAGTTCTAGTAATCTGGGCTTGATTCTGACCTCTGGAGCTATCTCTGTGGGGTTTTCTTGCTCTGCCTGTGAGTATGCTGGTTTCTTCCCATTTCCTAAAGATCTGCTGGTGATGTGGGCAGCTGATGAGTGAACCAAGATAGTATAAGTGAGCATGTGAGAGAAAACAGTTTTTAGGGAAATAGCAGGGCAATCAGAGAGACAGTACTGACTCATTCATTTGAATAACCTTCTTCTCTATTAATAGACAATTCAACTTGTGGCTTCCGTGGTGACAGATGAGCGCAACATAAGATCTTCAGATTCCCACACTGCTGAGGTGGGAGGTGTTTGGTGAGGCAAGGGATTGATGGATGGTTTATGGGTCAACGGGCTTCTTCCATCTATGATGCATGGCTTTTATATACTCTCGATGCATAAACATAAGATCTTCAGCATCACCCTGAATGCTCCTTCTCCAGAAGTCAATGTAGGAGCCATGTATCTATTCTTCACCGCTTTGTATTCTGTGACGCGGGGTTTATTATGTTCATTGTGGTAACTCGTCTCACGAGGGAAGGCATAGTAAAAGTGAAGGGAATAAGTTACGCATTTCTGCTTTTTTCATGGCAGTTTGTAGCTTGGGACCAAAGGAGGTCTTATCTTTTGCTGACCACTGAGATAACGCTCAATAATGCTGAATAGTGTTTAGCCTACACTTGGGTATACTTAAGTTTCTACACTTCAAGACTGTATGTTCATTAATTGCTAATAAAGGATTGAATCAAGGATTTGAATTTTAGAACAATCATTGGAGCTATAGTAAACAAACCCGTGGCAGTTGCAGGTTAGTGGCAATTGTTTTGGTGTTGTTTTGGTTTTTGGTTTGGTATTGCCACTATACATGAACATAAGATTTAGTGTGACTCTGAATGTTCCTTGTCCAGAAGTCAATGGGGATGTTGCATTTTTGCAAGGAAATTTAGAGAAATTCTGTGTTGCTTCATCAGAAATCTTGGAGAGGCAGAAATCCTGCTAGAGGGCAGATGAGAACTTCTTCATGATTGGCATGTTTGGCATAAAAAGTGATAGTGAATTCAACAGTAAAGGGAACATTTTAAAAAATGCAGATGCTGGAAGTCTTGCTCCCAGTCCCGTAACATTAACTGTTTCTCTCTGCACATACTCTGCTTGACCTGCTGAATTTTTCCAGCATTTTCATTTTTTATTTCAGATTTCCAACATTGCAGATCTTTTTGTTTTTATTTTGGCTTGCATCGTTTCCTTTTTTCACTCCATGATCTCTTTAGTGAATAGTGCCTATTCAGGAAATCTGAATGCCTGCAGCCTGTTCTGCCCAGCACTCAGACTGAATGTAAGTAAGGCCTTGATATTGTGTGGGATTGCTTTGGAGAAGAAGCTGATGTGAGTTCATTTATCCTCCTAGTGAGGATATGCGGAGACAGTGGAATTGGCATCTTTGAGTTGTTGCTGTAGTTGTTCAAGCCTCAGAAGTGTATAGAAGTGCAGAAGTTAATGTGGCTTAGCAAACCATGAGTTGTATGCCAAGTTTGAGATACAGAATTTCAAACATTGAAGATGATGGTGAACTTTATCATTACTGTTGCTTTCACACTGAGGTGGTTCCCAAGATTATTTTTTTTAGATTATGAAGACACGCAGTCCTCCTCTTTTATTATTATTTAGTAATGCATGCATTAAGAAATGATACAATATTCCCTCCGATGTGATATCACAAAACACAGGACAGACCAAGACTGAAAAAACTAACAAAACCACATAATTATAACATATAGTTACAACAGTGCAAGAATACCATAACTTGATGAAGAACAGTCCATGACCACAGTAAAAAGTTCAAAGTCTCTCAAATGTCCCTCATCTCACGCGGACGGGAGAAGGAAGAAAATCTCTCCCTGGCATGCCCGACCACAGTCCGACTCAGAGTCATCCGAAAACTTCGAGCCTCCGATCAGCTCTCCGACACCAAGTACCGAGCACCATCTCTATGCGAGCGATTTGACCTCAATCTTGGTCGCCAACAGCAGGCAAAGCCGGGGATTTTGAGGCCTTCCCTCCGGAAGATTTACGATCGCGCAGTAACGACAGCAGCAAACGGGTGTTTCAGAAATTTCTCCAGATGTTCCTCTGTGCTTTCACGTCTGTCTCCATCAAATCAGAATTGTCCATGGCCCCTATTTAATGGATACGGTATCATTTTTCACCGGAGGGCTGCGCATGCATGGCGTGCTGCACTCTCTCCTCCCGCCTTTTGGTCCACATTTTCCAAGATCACTTTGTGGAGATTTATTGTCAAAGGAGAGTGTTATACAGTGGGGGTAGGGGGCAGGTCTGCATTTTCAAATGGACATGGTTCCTAATTTTGAAAGCAGGAGAGAATGCAGTGCCCTTTCTAACACATTGTCTGGCCTGAATCTTTAAACAAATCATGTCTTATTTCTTCATTTTGTTCCAGTACTTGTACATACACAATAATACAAATATATTTACAGTGCATTATGCTATACTTGAATCTTCCTTTACTTCTGCAATAAATTTGCTACTGTTCCTGAAGATGTGACGGTTTTCTGTCACTCTTTGCAGGCATAGTTACAGTATTCATTTTCTGTGCCGTATTTCTGCTGTTGGTGTGACTCTTGTCATGTGACTGATTTCTCCTTCAGTTTCTCCCGGGCCTAATGCCCTCAGCTCTGGTTACTCCAAGTTTGAGAGAAGCTTGGAGCTGATGATTAGAACTGAAGGAATATTATTAACCCGAAATATTAACTCTGATTCTCCCTTCATAATAGCTCACTGAACTTACAGCATTTTTGCCTTCTTATTTCTGCCTTCATGTTATTCTTCTTTTGTCGATTGCATTAAATCAGTGTCTTCTATTACCAATCGGAAGTAGCTTTGCCTTATTTGATGCAAAAAAAAGAATTTTAGTGGAATTCTGGAAGCAAAGGATCACCTGACTGCGCGTCAAGACCTTTCGTCAGGTGCGTTCTGTATTTCACCATGTGCTAGCTGGTAACTAAGGGCTACACTGGTTAAAAGATATCTTGCTCTATAGTAAAAGCGAGTTGTTGACAATCCTGATGACTCCTGAGCAAGAAAGAGAATGTTTATAGTCTATCAAAACCCTTCAGAAAGTAGGTTACGCGTGTTGCCTTCATGGCCACAATATGCAAAGAAGCAGAAAGTCAGGGACCGTTCAAATATCAGAAGAACTTCTTTCACACAGTCTCGGACATAGGCTATAGGCAAGTCCATATAGCCTTATTGTAATTTGTGGTTTGAGTGAAAAGGCAACTGTGGGCATGGGCTACAGTCTTTTCTGGCAACTGTTCTTTCATTTCCACCAGTTCCTCAAAGCATATAGAATCCTCAGAGAAAAACTGGTATCTAAAAATTGGATTGCATCTTTTAGTTCATCTTCTGATGAACTAAAACAATTTTCATGTAGTACACAAGACATTCTGCAGATGTTGGAAATATTGGCGATCATAGTCTTTCTATGACCATGATTGTTCTTGGCAATTTTTTTCTGCAGAAGTGCTTTGCCATTACCTTCTGGGCAGTGCCTTAACAAGATGGGCATTTCTTTCCAGCCTTGGTGATGGGCCTCGGCCCAAAGTGTCAACCGTTAATTCATTTCCATAGAGGCTGCCTAACCTGCTGAGTTCCTCAGCATCTTGTGCATTTTGCATGTCCAAATAGTGACCCAAAAGAAATTGAAATTGTTTAAGAAGAATTGTGAAATGATGTTAGAGTGGTTTCTACTCCAAGAGATATGTTAGATTATAAACTGTTCTGTTGTATTGTTGTATTCCACCTGAACTGTCAATTCCTATTATATTAATACACTGTATATGTGAATAATAGGGGTAAGAGAGACCAGGATGGAGGGAAACAATTGTTCATTACTGTGCCTTCTCTCCCAGTTCAGGTACCTCCTGGACTTGTGCCACTCCTGACTCCATGTTTTCTTGTGTTGTTTTTTCCAAAAAAAAAACTAGTTATTAGATTGACACACACAAAATGCTGGTGGAATGCAGCAGGCCAGACAGCATCCATAGGAAGAAGCACAGTCAATGTTTCGGGCCGATACCATTCGTCAGGACTTGAAGAGTCTCGGCCCGAAACATCAACTGTGCTTCTTCCTATGGATGCTGTCTGGCCTGCTGCATTCCACCAGTATTTTGTGTGTGTTGTTTGAATTTCCTGCATCTGCAGATTTCCTCGTGTTTGAGTTATTAGATTGAGATAGACTTGATTCCTTAAAATGTATATGAACAATTTGTTTTGTAAAGAGATAGAACATCAGGAGAGTGTCCTTTTAAATCAGTAGCGAGACATGACCCAAAAGAACTTTTCTAACACAGTCATTGTGTGGGATTTTGAGTCCCATTTTATTTCAGTACTGGTTCAACCTTGGCCTCTTTAGCTGCTCTTCTGATGCCAAGAAAATATCACATATATTAACTTGCATTATGACTAGAAGTGGCTGCTCCAATTTCATGACTGGTTCAATTTCAGCTGGAAAGATTACTGATCAGTTTACTCTAGGTAAAATTAATTTTGGATGAGGAAGTACTTCTGTAAAAGTATACCATCTCATTCACATTTTGAGTGGCGGAATGGAAATATGTCTCTACTAAAGGTGGGGTAAGGTGCTCCTTTCCTCCACTAATCTTGAACGTCACCTTTGGGCAAGGTGTAGCACCTGCTTACCCCCCCCCCCACCCTCCGATCAGGGTCACGTGAAGCCATGGGAGCAGGTGGTGGATGGTTGTATGAACAGCTGGTACACATCACAAGTCCTGGTTAGGTGACCACTGATGCCAGGCAGACCACCCCTGTTGATAATTGCTGGGGTCATCCATTTGTAAAGGCACTGCCCAGAAGGTAATGGCAAAGCACTTCTGCAGAAAAAATTGCCAAGAATAATCATGGTCATGGAAAGACCATGATTGCCAACCTTGTACGATGTGGCACATAACAACTGAACACACAAATTTTATCCTCCAGTAATTCACTGGATAGCATCTCAGCTAGATTCATCAACAAAAACTTGAAAGAGGGAAGTCGTAATGTAGAATTTCACTGCTTTGTAACTGTTTAGTTTCCTAATCTCTTTACAACTGAGTGTCACTTAAACAGGTTCCGTATTACTAAGGGAATGCAGTGTGATTTGTAGGAGTGATAAGTGATTTAGATGTTTTGATTTATCACATGTACAATACATTGAAACATGAAGAAAAATGTGTTGTTTGAGTCAACAACCAACTACCTGACCTACTGAGCTCCTCCAGCAGTGTGTTGCTATACGGCCAAACTGGACGTTTTACCTGTCTTCTTTGGTGTGGACTGTAGTCGAGTATGATGGGTCAACATGATATCATAGAAGTCACTCTGCCCAAATCTATTACATTGTCTGAGCTGCTCTGTGAGACGTTGAGATTCAGTACAAATTCTCCTTAGCGTTTTTACAACCTTAGTTTGCCCCAAACCACTTTATAGCTTCTGAATCGTAATCACCGTTGTACTTTTGGTAGTGTGGTGGGCAAATTGAGCACATTGGTCATTATCACAATATTCTTCAGTAATCAGCTTATTTAGCGATGTTAATTCAGGGATAAATATCACTCCTGATTTCTTCAAAACGTGCCACTGGATCATTTACTTTTGGCCAAGGAAGTAGAAGGGGCCTTGCTTTGATTTCCCACTTGAATGATGGCAACTGTATCCTAAATTACTGAGTGTCTTTTGGAAGTCTATACAGATGACAGCCACGCACACACTCCTGTTAACCACATAGGCGACCTATCCAAAAAAATTGGTTACACTTTCAAACATGATCAACCCTTTGCAGACCCTTGTTGACCCACTTATTTCTATCATCAGTCATCTATTCCTGATGAAAAATTCTTGCAACTGTAACACAGAATATATTATGGAACTGACATGCTTATATGCCAATTGCTCTTCTCTCCATCTATCATCTCTTAACAAGTTTCAGAAGGTGTAGTCTGAATTTAAGCCAGCTGATGGTGTAGTGGCAACCACATTGGACTTTGAGGTGAGTAGTCCTGGGCTCCTTGCATGCTTTCCATCCATGCTGAGTTGAGCATCGAGGTAGCAACTCAAACTCATAAAAAGACAGACAAATGCTAAAGAAACAACAAGGTTGCCACCCAGTGTGCTACAAGGCACGGAAAGGAACAACAACATAAATCTGAATTTAGGGAGATCTGACATAGTGTCCTTCCATTTTTTGGAGGTGGCAGCACTTGTGTCTTTGAAGCAGAAGATTGTTTTGGCATTTATGCAACTCTGAATGTAGACAATACGTCAGAGGTGTCACTTTTCCAATGAACTCCTATGTCCTTTCAAAGTGACAGTTAAGATCTAACAGTGACCATAATGATATTTATCTCTAGACCAAAATCCTTGAAGGGAGTAATCTGACTTTCTTTGAACTTTGATGTGTGTGAACTGACTGCAGCATCTCCATATTACTGCAGTGACTCAAATTCAAAAAGTGCTTCAGTGCCAGTGAAAAACACTTTTGTATATCTTGAAATTATGACAGCACACCGTAAAATTTAAGGGCTTTCTTTTGCAAATTCTCTGCAGTGAAGAGACCCAGGTTCTGGAATTTGAACCATCTAAAGCTCCATTCTTTTTTATATTGCAATTAATCTTGCTGATATAACCTCTCTTTGCTTTGTTTTATTCTTAGGCTCCCTTTCAAGTTTCTGAATGTCAGCGTCTCAGAAGATCAGTTCTGGGGCCAACATATTGATGCAATTATAAAGGAGGCATGACAGTGGCTATATTTCATTGGGAGTTTGAGTAAAATTGGTATGTTCTACATATGTACCAAGGAGAGCATTCTAACTGATCAATAGACCCATGAACACTACCATCATGGTTTGAATGATGTAGCTTAACTCAATTCAACTGTTTAAATCCCCGTTTCTCTTATATTTTTGTGAACAAATATATATCTCAGATTTAGAATTAAACTAACTAAGCATCAATTGTCGTTTGAGACTGAATTCCAAAGTTTTACATATTTCATCATGTAGACATATTCCCTAAATGTTCTCTTGATAGTACTGATTCTTTTTCAGTGGCAGACAGTCGGGGCACTCCTCTGCAGATACTTTCATCAGATTTGATTCATTTCTTGAAGATGGTCATAATCGTGGCATGTCCGACATCACTTGGCATGTCTACCTCTTTGTGCGTGGATGATGAGCCTTGAATTTGTGACTGACGTCGTTCACCAAGTTTTAGAACTTCAGGAGGGATACCAAAGCCTTGTTCCTTTTCAGTTAGCATATGGCTATATCATCTTAATGTTGTTCTGAGGTGGCATTGAGACTGAACCAGGAGCTATGCTTTGTCTAGATTCATGAACGTATGCATCAAGGACAGAAAAGACAGTTTGCCAGGTATGTGGACTGGAAAGGTTTAGAGTATCATGGGCCTAACACTGGTGCGTGGGTCTAGCTTGGATAGGGCATCTTAGTCAGTGCTGGATTCTGATGTTTTTGATCTATGGTTCTTTCAGAAGTCAAGAAAGAGACATAAAACTTGTTGTTTAATGATCATTTTATTAAGTGCTAATAGAACAAAGAGAATCAGAGTCGTGAGCTGCAGAAGTCTAGTAGCAAAGAACAAAGAACAGAAAAAGACTAAAGGTTGCAGGAAGATGTGTTCTGCACAGATAGCAAATGTTACATTCAAATTTGTAGATAAGGGTCAACCAATCAGATAGTCACTACTCAAATAATGTGATTCCAGAATCACACAAAGAACTGTAACCACTCTGAACAATTGCATATACATACTGTGACCACTAGGAGATATTTGAAACAATTATATTTACAGTATATAGGTAATTATATGAAACACAAGCAGGCATAATTATTGAACCACAAAGAAAATAACAGTTATACAGCCTAATCCAATTATATAGTGTCCTTTTGATTCTAAATTACACATGTAGAATCATTACATCTGAAAATTCAGAGGCAATAAATGTTGTGATATCTACGTTAAGCATAAAATAATCAAAAGCTACATAAACCTAAATGATCGAAATATCAAAGGGTACTCATAGGATTATCTCATTGTTAGGTAGATTAGTAGACACATTTATGTGAACTATTCTATTAATGATTGCCCTTATACAAGTAAAAAGGATGTAAAATATGACAAAGCTGATTAGGATGAATATTAGTACTCATTGTGAGTAGGGCAAATTGGCAAAAATGTAATGACAGCAACTAATACTATAATAAACTTCAAAATGTCCAGTAGTTGTTAACTCTGCTTGAAGTTTTCTGTCTGGTTAGTGATTTGCTCACTGTACTCCAGCAGCTTAGGCACTGGGTCAGAGGTTACTAGCACTTTAACCATAGCACTTACTGTCCTCGTTGGGTACCAATTTAGCTGGCATATATCCACCTACTTTTACCTCCTACTTTCACCACCAAATTAATAATTAACAGCACTTGATAAGGAACTTCCTGTTGAGCTCTCAGTGGTTCCTTACGGAGTTTCTTAATCAGGATCACTCACCAAGAATAGGGGATTATCCTCCCTCTTGGATCGTCCAAGTGGTAGAAACCTGTTGAGAAGCAGATTGTACCGCTTGGGTTAAATTCACACAATAGTTAACTGAACTCTCTGCCATAATGTTTATATCAGCCTCCCTGAGATCAAGAGCTCCTGGCATTGACATAGGACACCCTGTTACTACCTCAAATGGACTTAATTTAGTTTTCTTGTTTGGGGTTGGGTAATGCGGACAATAAAAAAAAGACCATTCGATGTTCATCAATCAACATAATTCCAGAGAAACACTCCTCGTGAAATGAGTTCCTTGGCCAGGGTTGATGTGACATGGAATCCCCATCTAGGAGTATAGTCCTCAGTCTGAGTTTTTGCTGTGAGAGTGGCTGTAGTCTTCATTGTTGGAATAACTTCCACCCATTTTGAAGACATATCCACTGCTACCAGTCTGTCTGAGTATCCTTGACACTTTGGTAAAGTAATTTAGTCCTTTTGTACGTGTAAAAATGGACCAGGTGTGGCTGGAGCACTTAATTGGGGTTGCTTTTTCACTGCTCCAGGATTCATTTTTAGGCATGTTATGTATCTTTTAGATATTTGTCGAGCTTGTGCCATGAACTTTGGATGCTACCACCATTGGGAGAATATGTCAATCATCTTTTCCTCTCCAATGTGTCCCTGGGAGTGTATCTGCTGTGTCAAATAAGGAGGTAACATACAGCTACTACTCTATGACTAGTGCCATATCTCCATGTTCCATCACTGTTTAACTTCTCACCATTCTCCATCCAGAAACACTTTTCCCAGTTGGCGCACTGAGCTGGCATCTCTCAAATATCTTGTATGTTTGTCTGTTATACAGAGTTCTTCACCTTCTTTTCCATGATTTCATTTGTCGAATTTACTACATATGCTTTTGGTACTTCTTCCATTTTATTAACGTTTTCAACTTCTTTTGCTTCTCCCCATGCTGCCTTTTCCACAGTTTCATCTGCAAATGTATTTCCTTGACTTTCCAGTTTAGTCACCTTGGAGTGGCTTTTACTTTTTAATACAACAACTTCTGATGGCATTTGTATAACATTCATGAGTTCTTATACCAGTTGGTCATTCTTGATTGGGGTTCCTACTGCCATAAGAAATGCCCTTTGTCTCCATAAGTTTCCAAAATCATGAACAACTCTAAAAGCATGTTGTGTATCAGCATAGATATTAGCTGATCTTCCTTCTGCTACCTTACAGGCTCAATCAGAGCTTTCTGTTCTGCCTGTTGTGTAATTGAACAATGCTTCCTGATGCCAGAATTCCTGTTTCAGAAACAGTGGCCCATCCAGTCATTCAAATTTCCCCCTCAATGACTGATGAACCATCAGTGTAAGAATTGGGTCTTTGGCAGAGCAATAACCATAAGGACACTGTCAGTCTCCATGTTCTTGAGTTAAGACTGCCATCATCTGTTTCTTATTGACATATGGGTAAGTGGTTTGCCTGTATCAGGGATTCCAAATGCAAGTGCAGTACACAATGTCACCTTTAAGCTTTGAAGTGCTTTGAGCTGTTCTTCATTAAGAGTCACAGAGTCATCAGAGCACTTACTGCCTTTCAGCAGATTCTTGAGTGGTTGAGCAATCATTGATGGATCTGCCACTACAAGGGTTAGCTTGTCAATACATTGAATAGCAACCCAGTAATCCAATGTCTGCCTCCTTTCACAGGTTCCATCTTCAGTTCTCCATGTCTTCACATCCTTGTTCTTTATTGGAGCAAGCTGTGATCTTATTATTTCATCACTGTCATCCTCACTTGAGTTGCTCAGGGCTGCTGTAGAGTCCATGTCATGCTCATCCTGTAGTTCAGATGGTGTCACTGTCTTGAAGGACTGTCCTACATAGGCTACAATTCCTCAGAGCTCAGATGGTGTTGCTGTCTTGAAGGACTGTCCGATGTAGCGGGTATTTCCCAAGGCAGAGCGTCAGACGTAGCATCACTGGCAGGATCACCCACTTGAGGTCCCCACTCAACCTTTTCATATTCATTCAGTTTGCCTTGATCAATCAATTAGTAATAATCTTTATTTGCTTAGTTAACTCACAAATTTGATTCTCAAGCAGACCGTGTGTTAGCTTAAACTGTTCTTCTAACCCAGCACATTCACGCTTTCTGAACTGTGATAAAACTACCTTTGCTCAGATGGCATTTGTTTTGCTTGAAGTCATTCCTGGATCTTAGCCCTTACTTTCACAATATCATTTAGTAGCTGTGTTTCAGTAGTGTTGTGTATTTAATATTTCAATAATATTTGAAAAATATTGTAAGTATACTGTGTACGTGAATGGCATGTGTCATCATGCCACCAGGTCATAAGTGCAGGCGTCACTTAAAGTAAAAACAAACTAAGACAGGCATCACCAGCTCTGTTTCCTTTCAAATAGTTTATGTTTATGGAGTAACAAATCATAACAGTGGTGATGAGGAAGTTTTAAACAAACCCGAGATGACTACCTACTTGTTGAAGTGCATGAAACATTCCAGTTTTTAAAAAGTACGGCGAGAAATGATAGAGTAAAAAAAAACATACAGCACATACTTATCTGGGAAAGGGCAGAAAATGGATTTAAAAAAGTCAAAAAATGGATAAATTCATGGCTCATAAACAGTAAGTACCGTGTGAAAACAATCATAAATTTAAAAAAACAGAAATGGCTGGCTACATTGGACAGATAGATGCATTTGATTGCACAAGAGATAACTAGATATTGTATATCAAGTGAATTGAGCAGCATTTTGAAGTAAATTAAATTAATTTTGTATTTAGAAGCAAGTGCCAGTCTTTCAAAGTGCATTAGGTAGAAGTGCCTACAGTTTGCTTGGAAGTTTAACTGTTCCAACCAAACCAGCTTTCTGAAAGCAATACATGAATATTTAGAAACAAAACCATTGTTTATTGCAGAATGCTTTAGGTTTCATAAGCAGAAACAAAAGGAAGGGGAGTCCATTTCAGTGCACATGACTGAATTGAAGAGCATTGTCAGTTCAAATATGCAATGATACATTGAGAGATTGTTTAGTTTGTGGGATTTTACAAGAAAGCATCCAAAAAAATGGATCCTAACTGAAGCAAAATTTGCATTTTAAAGAGCAGTTGAAAAAGCTGTATCAATGGAAATTGCAGACAGAGACTCCATTGAGTTGCAGTCAACAATGAAAGTGAGCATGAACAAAATTGCAATGATTAAACAGAAACTCTGAACAAGTTGTGTTACCATTTGGCAGGGAACTCAAATACACCAGACCAATACAGATTTAAAATCGAAACTTGCAGAAAAGTTACAGGCTGCATCACTGTCTACCTTATAGTTTATTATCGCCAAACAATTGATACTAGAATGTACAATCATCATAGCAATATTTGATTCTGCACTTCCTGATCCCTGGATTACCAATATTAAATATTAAAAACATTAAAAATAGTAAAAATTAGTAAATATTAAAATTTAAATTATAAATCATAAATAGAAAACAGAAAGATGGAAAGTAAGGTAGTGCAAAAAAAAAACCGAGAGGCAGGTCTGGATATTTGGAGGGTATGGCCCAGATCTGGGTCAGGTTCTGTTCAGCAGTCTTATCACAGTTGGAAAGAAGCTGTTCCCAAATCTGGCCGTATGAGTCTTCAAGCTCCTGAGCCTTCTCCCAGAGGGAAGAGGGATGAAAAGTGTGTTAGCTGGATGGGTCGTGTCCTTGATTATCCTGGCAGCACTGCTCTAAGGACGGAAGATTGGTTTGTGTGATGTGCTGCGCCGTGTTCACAATCTTTTGCAGCTTCTTTCAGTCTTGGACAGGACAACTTCCATACCAGGTTGTGATGCACCCTAGAAGAATGCTTTCTACAGTGCATCTATAAAAATTAGTGAGGATTTTAGGGGGCAGGCCAAATTTCTTTAGTTTTCTCAGAAAGTAAAGGCGCTGGTGGGCCTTCTTGGCAGTGAACTCTGCTTGGTTGGACCAAGTCAGGTCATTTGTGATATTGACCCCGAGGAACTTAAAGCTTTTGACCTGTTCCACTTGCGCACCACCGATGTAAGTTGGGTCGTGCGGTCCACTACTCCTTCTGAAGTCAACAACCAATTCCTTTGTCTTGCTGACGTTGAGGGGTAGGTTATTGCCTTCGCACCATGCCACCAAGTTCTTAATTTCCTCTCTGTACTCAAACTCATCATTACCCGAGATACGGCCTACAATTGTTGTGTCATCAGCAAACTTATATATTGACTTTGATGGAAACTTATCTACACAAACATGGGTGTACAGTGAGTACAGCAGGGGACTGAGTACACAGCACCGGTACTCAGAGTGATTGTAGAGGTGAGCTTGACCCCTATTTTTCCAGCCTGGGTCCTCTCTGTGAGGAAGTTGAAGATCCAGCTGCAGATCTGAGTGCTAAGGCCCAGGTTCCGGAGCTTAGGAATCAGTTTATTTGGAATGATGGTATTAAAGGCAGAGCTGTAGTCAACAAAAAGGAGCCTTACATATGCGTCTTTATTCTCCAGGTGTTCTAAGGAGGAATGCAGGGCCAGAGAGATGGCATCTGATATGGGGAGACTGAAAGAAGCTGCAGAGGGTCGTAAATTTAGTCAGTTCCATCTTGGATACTAGCCTGCAAAGTACCCAGGACATCTTCAAGGAGCAGTAACTCAGAAAGGCAGCGTCCATTATTAAGGATCTCCAGCACCCAGGGCATGCCCTTTTCTCGCAGTTACCATCAGGTAGGAGGTACAGAAGCCTGAAGGCACACACTCAGCGATTCAGGAACAGCTTCTTCCCTTTTGCCATCCAATTCCTAAATGGACATTGAATCTTTGGACGGTCCCTCACTTTTTTAATATATATTATTTCTGGGTTTTGCACAATTTTTAATCTATTCAATATACATATACTATAATTGATTTACTGATTTATTTTTTATTATTATTATTATTTTTTCCATCTTCTATATTATGTATTGCATTGCTAAGCTAACAAATTTCATGACACATGCTGGTGCTAATAAACCTGATTCTGATTCTGAAATACAACAGGGTACGACACATACAAAGAGCTGGTCAGCAGATAAAAATAAATGGATTGCACAGGGAAAAGAAAAAGGTAAAATGTCAAGTTGCAGTTTCAAAAAGAATACTGATCTGCATGCTGCTGATGAAAAATCTGATAATGATGAGAGTGACACAGGATTGGATAACCTTGAGATTTACAATGTAAAGACTAACAACAGACAAGCAAGTGAATGGCAGATTAATTAAAATGGAAATTGACACTGGCTCAGCTGTTTGTCATTCCACAAAATGAATTTGAATGGGATTTCAAAGATACTGAACTCAAGCCTGTAGATATCCGACTAAGAACTTATACTGGAGAAGAGAAAAGAAAACCCCTGTGGGAACGACATTTGTAACAGTGAAACGCAACAACCAATAAGCCACATTGGGCTTGTATGTGGTATAAACAGGAGGGCCACCATTGTAGGGACTAAGTGGCAGAGACAACTATAACTTAATTGGTGATCCATTTGCAATTTGCATCCCAGATGCCTTGTAATGGAGTCAACTGAAAGTGAGTTAATAACGGTACTGGATGATGCTATAGCAGTGTTCAAGGATGACATTGGAAAACTCAAGGATATCAAAGGTAAAATGGTCTTAAGTGAAAAAGCCACACCCAACTTTTACAAGGCCCATCCAGTTCCTTGTACCTTCCGTGATAAAGTAGCCAGTAAGTTAGATTGCATTGAAACTGAAGAACTTCTTTCCAAGGTTGAGTGGAGCCCATGGGCAACACCTATGGTCCCAGTAGATAAGGAGAATGTGTCTGTTTTGATCTGTGGTGATTTGAAGGTCAGCATCAACCCAGTACTGAAGGTAGATCAATAACTTCTGCCCCAAATAGAAAATACCTTTGTAAACTTCTCCAGAGGGGAACACTACAGCAAAGTGGACTTAGCTGAGGCCTACCTACAGACAGAGGTGGAAAAAGAGTTCAAAGTGTTTCTCACCATTAACACTCACAAGAGGCTTTATCGCCATAACAGGCCTATTTTTGAAGTAACATCTGCACCTGCACCTGCACTCTAGCAGAAAGCTATGGACCAGGTACTACAAGGCTCTCCAAGCACACCATGTTACCTGGTTGACATCATTGTTACTGATAAGGATGACAAGGAACGTCTCCAAAACCTCAAGATAACATTAAAATATTAAAATATTATGGCCAAGAGCACGATGTATCAAGTGTAAATTCTTTAAACCGAGCATCATTTGCTGTGGTCACAACATTGACACATAAGATTTACACAAGTGTGCTGAGAAAATTCAAGCAACGGTGAATGCCCCAAGGCGAAAGGAAATATTGCAGTTGTTGTCCTTTTTAAGATTTGTCAATTATTATAACAAGTTCCTGCCAAACCTGGCTGCTGTGTTCCACAAAGCAATGTGAGGTGGCTTTCCAAAAGGTAATGGAAGTGGTGATGTCAGACACTGTACTCACACATTATGATCAAAACGGAAACAAGAAAAGTCCCCACACTGTCTCAAGTCTACATAGCCACCTATAATGGCTGGAATGTGCAACAGAAATTGCAGTTCTCCCTTTTTCACCAGTGCTGGATTGAACCTGTCCTTACCGTAGGATGCCTGATGTTGGGGTTGAGAGTTGTTGTACTCTCTGACAGCTAAAGTGTTAGAAGAGCCAGTCATCTAGGTGTACTCAAAATGAAAGCATTGGCTCGAAGCTGCATCTGATGGCCTAAGACAGATCAGCAGATAGAGCAGTTTGCCATCACAAAGCAGGAGCTAATTGCAATGCTTCTACATCCTGGGAATGTCCTGCAGACAATTCATGTGTATCTTGCCGGACCACACATGGACACATATTTTTTGGTAATAGTGGCTGCAGCTACACAGTGGCCAGAAGTGTTCCCAATAGCCTCCGCTACAGCCTCACACGCTGCTCATGTATTGAGAAGCCTCTTCTCAAGGACTGGTGTTCCAAAATGCTGTTTGTTGCAAAACAGTTTCAGTCATTCCTGAAAATGAATAGAATAAGACATAATTAGGTCTGTACTGTACCACCCAGTGACAAATGGCTTGGTGGAAATTTTGTCCAGAGTCTAAAGAACGCACTGTGAGCAATGTCAGCAGAACATACCACACTAACACTTACATATTGCAATGTAATACACTCCATAACCAATGACTCAACAGCTATGCTGTTCCTGAGTCATCCCTTGTGCTCACGCTTGGATCTCCTCAGACCCAATCTCAGAAGGAGCATGCAGGACAAACAGCTGAGACAAATTAAGGGGTCCTCAAACAAGGAAGTTGGATGTTTCAGTCCTGGACAAGCAAACCTAGAGAGGCACAACAGAGGTGATTAAAAGTGGGTGCCTGGAAAGGTTGTGGATAGAACTGGACCACTCTCCTGCACAGTGGAAATTGTGTCTGATGAAGAAGACACATCAATCAGTTGTGTAGAGCAGAGTCAGTTGTTAGAGAAGAAAGGGTGTCCAGAGCTGTCAGAAGCACTTCCTGCAGTCCCAGAGTCAACTCCCGCAACCACCAGGGAGGAGGCACCAGAACCTGAGATTGTTTTGCAGCCGCAAGTCTCACCTGGCAAGCAGAGTTATCCTCCTTCTCAGGGAAGATGTTATCCCACAAGAGTAAAAAATCTTCCAAATCCATTAAATTTTTAGGCCTGAATAAGGGATGTGTGTGTGTATACAGTATATAAGTTGAGATGTATTCTGTATTAAGTTGGAGGTTATATGTAAAAGTATGTGAATGGCATACATCATCACACCACCACGTTATTAATGAGTGCTATAAATTTCACAGATTCCCCACCTTCATCTCCATTCTGCATCGACAACCTTCTGTTCTGAAGCAGTGCCCTCTGGTCATAGACGCACTCACTATAAGAAACACGCTCTCCGTATCCACTCTATCGAGGACTTTCAATATTCAATAGGTTTTGATGAGATCCCTCCTCATTGTTCTAATCTCCAGCAAGTGCAGGTCCAGAGCCATCAGTTGATCCTCCTACATTAGTCTTTTCATTGCAGAGTCATTCTCTTCTGGACCCTTTCCAATGTCGGCACATCGTTTCTTAGATAAGGGGCCCAAAACTGTTTACAATACTCCAATTGAGGCCTCACTAGTGCATTATAAAGCCTCAACATTAAATCCTTGCTTTTATATTTGCCTTCCTCACCACCAACTCAACCTGCAAGATAACCTTTAGGCAATCCAGCACAATTATTTGTGAAAGCCCTTCACAAATAATTACAGCAAATCTTGTTCACCAGCAAGTCAATTTGGACCTTGACTCTTACTTAAATGGCAATATCAGTGAAGTTTGTCATTACAGTTCAAGTCTAGGGTTTTGGCAGTGATCCAGCACAAGACATTATCATGTACTTAAGTTGCTTTTTCAAAATTAAGAGGATCTTGAACAAATTGCAATTGGCAAACCGTCGGGCTAAAAATTTCTTTGCATATCATTATGTGTTTATTTGTTATAGGCAAAGCAGTTTAAAATCTGATCAAGTCAGATAGAGCACTGGCTTCCAATGCAGGGAAACTGCTGGAAAGCCATAATGATGTCAAACAAAGTGCAACACTCCTTACTTTATCACCTAAAAATCTGTGAATTGTGCACAAATTCATGGAAGAGGATTTAGTTGGAGGTTTGATATCTGCTTCTGTTAATTAAAAGGGAAATGCTTTAGCAGGCTGGCAGGGTGGAGGTACATCTCTACCAAAGGAGATGTAGGGCACTCTTTCCCTCCACTAGCCCGCAGGTCACCTTTGGGAAAGGTGTAGCAACTGCTTAGCCCCTCTGGTCAGGGTCACCTGAAGTCACTGCAGCAGGTGGTGGATGGTCGTATGAGCAGCTAGTGCGTATCGCAATTCCTGGTTATGCGACCACTGATGCCAGACAATCTCTGAAGAGTATTGTTAATGGCTGGGCTCACCTATCTTGGAAAGTCACTGCCCAGAAGAAGGCAATGGCAAATTACTTCTGTATAAGAATTTGCCAAGAACAATCATGGTCATGCAAAGACCGTGATCACCCATGTCATACAACAGAGCACCTAACGAATGCACAATTTAGCTGAAGGAGGTACTGTCAGCGTTGGCTTGACTATTGATTATCTTAGATAATTGATGAACAAGGGGATGAAAAGTTATCCAGCGGAAACAAGAATGCAAATAAAGTTGCAATTAGATCATAATTTATGATCTAATTGCAGAGTAGAGCAGGTACAAAGGCCCAAGTGGTCTAAGCTTGCTCTTAATCTGAATGTTATGTGATAGAATATTCACTCTAAGAAGTCAAAGAACTAATGTCCCCACCCAATAGCATTTGTATTTCTAGCCCTTGTTATTTTCAAAGCATTGCCTTTGCAATCAGGGAAAAGCTAACTGCTTTAACTGCTGGGTGTAGAAATTCAAAGGTTTTCTTTGAAATTGGAATATGGATGCAGAGCTTAATGAGTTCTGAAGATGTTATGTTCAGTTTGATGGAATGTCAAGAGGTCTCTCTAACTGATGCACATAAATCCCTGATAGTGTACTGCTGTAAGTAAAGAATTTATTAAATCAGTGCTGTGCTAACTGGAGTTTTGACCTTTTCTGGCTACTAATGAAGGATTACTCTCAGTGTGTGAAGATTTGGAGAGATTGGTCCAGCTATTTTTCAGCTTGTGGAATCTACAGTGCACACTTGGCCAATAAAAGTAATTCCCAAAGCCTTCTGCAGAATTCTACTCTAAATAAAGTCCAGGATGCCTTGTGTATAGAACAAGCCTGAAGTGCTTAGTACATTCAAAGGCCATCGCTGTGCTTTTGTGCCACTGCAGAGCAAGTTGAGTAAAACAGGTGGACTATTGGTTGTTTGTATTGTAGATCATGGTCATGGAGAAGGGAGGACTCAGGCTGTGAGTTGGAAGTAGTCTGAGGTGAAGTTTGGGTAGCTATAACCTTGAGGTTTGGAACAGGGTCTTGCAAATTAATGTGTTCAAGTCAAAATTGGTTCAGGTTGGGCTCAAGTAAGGATGAGTACAGTGTTAGTTGTGAGCAATGATTGTCACTTTAAGGATGTCATTCTTTAGGGATTAAATCATGTTACTAACTGTCTGAATTGCTGCAGCTTGTAAAGCACCCTGGAATAAACTGCAGACACTTTGTTTAAGTCCTCGTGTTGAATGCAGTGGGCTTTATCAAAGGGTGTGAATGTACCAAGTGCACAACTTTTTTCAATGGGGTTGTTGTTTGGGTGATGTGAGGGATATGACTGTTACTTGAACTGGATCAATCTGCTTCTGGCTTCTGCCATCTACTCTCAATGGGCTGGTATTTGCTCAGGCTATCTCTAACAAGTAAATCCTGTATTGTGAAACAAAATCAGAAAATGCTGGAAAATCTCAGGCTGGGACGTGAATTGTTAACTTTCTCTTTCCACAGATGCAGCCTAACCTGAGTGTTTCTAGTATTTTCTGTTTTAGCTTCAGATTTCCACTTTTCACTTGCAAGAACAAATATTTGCCACACGTCTACACATTGTCTGTATATGGCTGGCTGCTATGGTGTGCATATGTATGTCTCCATGTGTAAGACATCAACATTGCTAATAGTAAACATTGCCAATAGTGATAATTATGTCCAGAAGAAGGGTCTTGGCCAGAAAACATCATTTGTTCACTTCCATCAATGTTGCCTGACCGGCTAAGTTCCTCCAGCATTTTGTGTGTTTTGCAGTGAACACTGCACATTTTAACAACTGTAAGCAAGTCTCTGATTGCATTCCAAGGTCATTTTTTTCCAAAGAAAATAGAAATCTGGGCTACTATCTTTTTAATGTATCTATTTTAAAATTATCTTATACAATTGCTGTAAGGTGACATAAGTATTCTGAATTTACTGCAGTGAAGTGGACAGTGACAGAATCAGGAATGCAAGTGTACCCAGTTTCCTGAGGCGTAACAGACTGAGAACCCCTATTCCCTTCCCTTGTTCCCCATAAAGATTGTTAAAGATTCTTTCACCTTCTGCCTAGGTAGACTTTAAGAGAAAGGACAGAAGGAGAAAGAACCTTGCTTATCAAAAGAACAATTCCTGATCCCTCATCATTTTAAAATTCACATCCCTTCTCCAATCTTCCGTTTGAAGCTCACACCAACACATTCACTCATCATTCTTGTGTCTGCTACCCAACAGTAGTCTTCAGTGGTAATCTTTGTTTTGAACTCCCTTCACGGGCTCACACTTGTGAATTAATGAGGCACTAGTGTGTGGGCACATGGCCAAGTGGTTAAGGTGTTCGACCAGCGATCTGAAGGTCGTGAGTTCGAGCCCCAGCCGAGGCAATGTGTTGTGTCCTTGAGCAAGGCACTTAATCACACAGTGCTCTGCGACCACACTGGTGCCAAGCTGTACGGGTCCTAATGCCCTTCCCTTAGACAACATTGGTGTCGTGGAGAGGGGAGACTTGCAGCATGGGCAACTGCCAATCTTCCATACAACCTTGCCCTGGCCTGCGCCCTGGAGAGTGAAGACTTTCCAGGCGCAGATCCATAGTTTCACAAGACTAACAGATGCCTTTACTTACTTTACTGTACTCAAACACATCTGAGCTGCTTCAGTTCCTAGTCTCTAGAAAATCCTTAATTTTAATCAGTTTTCTATTGATATTTATGTTTTCACCAACCAAGACTCAGAGCTATGGAATATCCCTTGCTAAACCTTTCTTTTCACCTTGAATCTTCCTTAAAACCTTACTCTTTGACTAAGTTTTGGTCATCTCTACTCATATCTCCTGAGCATGTTGGCATCAAATTCCTTTTGATGATGTTCCTGTAAGGTACATCAGAATTTATCATTTTTGTATTAAAATCTCTATGCCATTCTGACAAATTGTTGTCAGAATTATCTGTAGCATGGAGGGCTTATCCATATGTCATTATGCTTAGCATTTCAGAAATTATGATTGTTACTTCATGCTTGTTCAATGTGATGAAATCTTCTGGATCACTTTAGCTGCAAAACATTGATGTGAGAGCTTTTATTGTATTCTCATTATCTCCAGACCAAAGGATTTATTGATCTACCTTTATTTTCCTTATGTTTAAGTTGCAACAATTACAAAGGTGGGTGCACTTCTCAGCCTGCAGTTTTCAGGAAAAGAAGTGAAAGATCAGAATCAGGTTTAACATCACTGCATACGTCATGATATTTTTAACTTAGTGGCAGCAGTATAATGCAATACCTGATAAATATAGAAAAAGAATAAAGGAATTATAGTAGGTATATATGAGTATATTAAATGGCTAAACTAAAAATAGTAGTGCAAAAACAGAAATAACTTCTAAAAAGTGAGGTAGTATTCATGGGTCCAATGTCCATTTAGGAATCAGATGGCAGAGGGGAAGAAGCTGTTCCTGAATCGCTGAGTGTGTGCCTTCAGGCTTCTGTACTTCCTTCCTGATGGTAACAGTGAGAAAACAGCATGTACTGGGTGATGGGGGTCCTTAATAATGGACGTTGCCTTTCTGAGGCACCGCTCCTCGAAGATGTCTTGGATACTATGGAGGCTAGTACCCATGAGGGAGCTGACTAATTTTACAATCTCCTGTAGCTTTTTTCAATCCTGTGCAGTATCCCCCTCCCATACCAAACAGTGATGCAGCCAATCAGAGTGCTCTGCACAGGACATCTGTAGAAGTTTTTGAGTGTTTTAGGTGACAAACCAAATCTTGTCAAACTCCTAATGAAATATAGCTGTTGTCTTGTCTTCTTTATAGCTGCAGGTTAGATTTTCAGAGATGTTGACACCCAGGAACTTGAAATTGCTCACTCTCTCCACTTCTGATCCCTCAATGAGGATTATCTCCAGATCAAACAATTAATTCATTTACCCTTATTTTCCTTATGGGTCTCAGAGGTGGCTTGAGAAAGTACACTCACCAATCACAACACACCCGTCCTTACCTACAATTCAACTCTATAGAGGAAGGTGCCTCCCAGTTCTTCCTGGGTAGAAGGTCATGGAAAATAAGCATCTTGAGAAAGACACTCAAAGGTTCTCCAAAAGAAATGCCTGTGACATTTTTGAATGTCTGTGTTGTTGAGTCCTTACAAAACACCAGGGGGTATGTGCCAAATTTAAGAAGCAGCCAGGCACTGGTATATAAGGCAGGTGACAGATGCCTTATTTACCAGAGTTAACTTCCCCTTGACCTCCTTCCCCTTGGACTGTTGCCAGCTGAGCAATAAAATCTTCTTTCTCCACTTGCAAGTGCATTTATTGATGTCACTCACACAAGACCCATTCAGATCGGATTCATGAATAGGAATACATGCCCAGCTGGTCTTTCACCACAGCCCCCAAATTATGCTGGTAGGTGGCTGCTGAATCACCCTTCTTTGCACTCATCTCATACTGAAGATTCACTTTATTAGCCATTGAACAGAGGATTTTGGTGTACAAACCGTCATTTGCCCTAGAACCCTGGTCTACAAATGCTATGCCTGTTAAAATTTACAGCTTCCTTTTTTTTTGTTTCCACTCACGTTTTACAATCCTCTGGCTTTCACCGGCCACATCTTTGGCTTAGCTAATAACATTTCTTTCATTCCGGTCTGTTGTCATTTATGACGATGTGTATTGTTTCCCCTACCACCTTCATTGAATTTCCAATACAGGACCAAATCTCACACTGTATTTTAAATGATTTAATAATGTCAGGAATGTTCAGTTTGCCTAATCAAAATTCTAACATTATGATACTCCTGTCGGGTTTTAGCCACAGAGGTGGAAAATGTTTTTGCACATTTCAAAATTTGTTTTCATTTTTGCAATCACTTCAATCATCCACTCATCTACTGATTGTATTTTTTCAGTCTTCTTTCCTTGTGAACACTTTGTTGCTGCATAAGGATAATGAACAAAGTCTTTTATTTGGATTGCTTTTGCCACTATTGCATCAAAATCTATAGTTGAAATGACTCTACAATAAGTATTGTTTAAATTACGTTTTAACTGTTAAACAGATTTACTGAACAGGTAAAGCCTTTCCCATCATTGAAGAAATCTATATGAAATGGTATTATAAAGAGTAAGACTTTGATGACAATTTTTCAAGATCTGGCTGAGTGGTGCCATAACAACTACCTTTTACTCAATGTCTCCAAGCGCTGATTATTCAGCACTTCAGGAGGAGGAAACCAGAGGTCCATTAGCCAGACCTCATCAGAGGATCAGAGTTGGAGAGGATCAACAACTTGAAAATCCTTGGTGTTATTATTTTGGAGGACCTATCCTGGCCCAGAACACAAATGCAATTATGAAGAAAGAGTGGCAGCACTTCTACTTCCTTAGGAGTTTGCAAAGATTCAGCATGACATCTAAAACTTTGACCAACTTCTATAGATGTGTAGTGGAGAGTATATTGACTGGCTGCATCACAGACTGGTATGGAAACACCAATGCCCTTGAATGGAAAATCCTCAAAAAGTAGTGGATACGGTCCAATTCATCACAGGTAAAGCCTTTCCCTCCATTCAGCAAATCTATATGAAACGTTGTTGCAGGAAAGCAGCATCCATCATCAGGGGCCCCACCATCCAGGACATGCTCTCTTCTCTCTGCTGCCATCAGGAAGAAAATATAGGAACCTCGGGACTCACAACACCAGGTTCAGGAATAGTTATTACCTCTCAAATGTCAGGCTCTTGAACCAAAGGTAATAATCTTTATGATTATTATTCTATCATGGATTTATTGTGTATGCCTGGAAGAAAATAAATCTCAGGGTTGAATATGGTGGCATATATGTACTTTGATAATGCATTCACTGTGAACTTTGAACTTTGAACCATTTACATTTAAAATTTTCACAACATTATTCTTAGTTGTCCTCAGTTCCTTCCTTTTCTCTTCAATTTCAAGAATGATTTGTTTTTAAAATTCTTTAGAAACCTTTGGTAGATATTTAAAAGCTTCTGATATATTCTTTAATTGGAAAGTCCAGACTAATAAATATTTGTAAAACGGTTGATATTTTATAACACAAAAACAAGTGGATGCTAATGATTCTAAGCACCCTGACTCTAGGAGAGTTACTTTGCACTCTGTCAGTGCTGGAAGCTTATTTTGTAGATACTCCTACAAAGGTGCTTAGGGATCCTGCCTGAAATATATGTTTGGTCTTCTGCTAATGCAAGTAAGGGTCCAACACTTGGATAAAGTTTTTTTTTACAATATTCAAAACTGACAGAACACTGCTTGCATCATACAGATAAAGAGATTATTGTTCCAAAATATTTTACAGTGAAGTCAGTGAATTGATTTCTCGAATGACTCTCAAAAAGCAAGATACACCTAGTGGAATCATGTGTTGGCTCCAGGTTAAATCCTAACGTTATATTTCCCCATATCTAACTCAATTGATGTTTGTACTATGGTCACTTATACCAGTGATTTACCTTTCGGCCCTGAGCATTGTAAACCATTTTCATGTGCTCCTTCACTGACCCATTAGTCCATGTACCATGCCCAAGTTCACGTAAGTGGAAGATTATTAGCTAATAAATTTTTATCATTGTCTGTTAATTCTGTAAAGGTGCTGAGTTAATCATACAGTGGTTTTTGTGTGGATTGACACTATCTCATGCACACAACCCAAAGCTGACTAGCTAGCCATCAAAAACACTATCATGGGAGGCGAAGAGTCGTTTCTGTTCTTAATCCAGTTTGGGATAATGCCATGTCATTAATGCTACTCTTCCTAAAACTTCAAGCCAAGTCCTTTACTATCTTTCTTTATCTGCCAGTACAATTCATGCACAATGCCCAAGCATCAGAGAGTGTTTTGCCATTTATCACTTCAATCAATTTCTCATTTGTTTCACAAAGAAAGTATCATCATATAAAGCCAACTGTACTGGTAACAACGTACTTTATTGGTTCCTTTCCTTTGCTGATAGAGACACATTGATGTTCATGGTTTACTGACAATCATACTACTTTATGTAGACTTGCACATGGAAGATAAAGATAGATATTAGCTTTCTTTATATTGTACAGTCTATTAATTTAACTGATAATTCTTACTGTTGTGTCTGTGCACAACTACATATCAATTAAATAAAAGCACGGATGTGGGAGACAGCTTTAGCTGGCGTATTCACATGGCAGCTGGAGAGAGAACAATGTGCATGCATAGACAACAGCGCATGCACAGAAAATAGATCAATATGTTCTGCTAAGGGTAGGGGTCGTTGCTGTAAAAAAAAATAGATCCATAGATTACACTTCTTCCCTCTTCAGATTAATGCCACATGAACTGTATTTGTACAAAACATTCAATTTCTCTTTCATAAGCCCATATTCCAAATGAGCATGCTTTCATAATAACAGTCCATAACTAACTTTACAGTTCTAAAGATTCAGACTTTTGGGTGGTGCTCTGCTTGTTATAGGATAGTGCCTCTGTACCTATGGAGTGGTATCAGGTTAGGTAGGTGTCTTGTCTGAGACAACGTTCTTGGTTTCCCGTGTCACGTTGCTGTCAGTGACATCATCACTGAGCGGTAAGTCCGGTGACTATAATGTATCCATCTTGTTGGATGCAGTTGACTCAGGTGCATTCTTTGGTTGAGCATCCAGAATCTAATCCACATGATGTCTCCATTATTGATCTCCAACATCCACTGTGTACATCAGTGGTCCAGTTCTTGTAGCTATCCTACTGGGTGTCCACTTGACTGCTCGGTTATCAAGTGGTACGACTTCCTGTCCAATCTCGAAGCTTTTTGCTGCTTCACTTGGCAACTGATTGAACTGTTTATTCTGCACTTCCCTCTGTAGATCTGGTTTCAGGAGATTTATACGAGATCTCAGATTCCTGTTCATGAACAGCATTGTGGGTGTTTGATTTGTCGTCACAAGAACAGAGTTCCAATATTCTAGAAGTTGTCTACTTTGGGCTGTTGAGAAATGTCCTCCTCGTCCATCGCTTTAATGGACTTCTTGAAGGTTTGGATAAACCTTTCAATTAACCCATCCATTGCTGGGTGGTGAGGAGCTGACTTGAACTGTCTGATACCATTTTTCTTCATGAACAGTCAGAATTCTTCTGACGTGTATTGTGGTCTGTTGCCACACTCACTGTATGTTCTGGTAAGCTGTTTCTAGTGAAAATAGTCCTCAGGGAGGAAACAGCCTTTGCTGAGATAGTTGACTTCATTGGTATAACCTCCGGCCTCTTCGAATGAGCACCCACAGCAATCAGAAACATGGAGTCCATGAATGACTCAGCAAAGTCAATACATACTCTTTGCCATGATGATGATGCCCACTCCCATGGGTGTAATTGTGCCTGTGGGGGTGCAGTTTGAACTTTTTGGCAAGTTTCAGCCGAGCCTTCAATCTGTTTATCTATTCCCAGCCATCATATGTAGCTCCAGATGAGTAACTTCATCATGACTGTCCTCCATGCAGGTTTTCTCTGGTGTGCTGTTTAGAGGGGACCACAATATGAGATCCACACATCAGCATTCCGACATACAAAAGGTTGGCCTTGTCTTGCTGAGAACTCTAGAAACATAGGGTTACAATGAGCTGGCCATCCTTGCATTGTGGTTTCATACTTTTGACAATGTTAGATCATTCCTTGTTTCCCTTTGTATTTCAGAATTTGTTACTGGCAACTGGTCCACTAATGCAGTGTGGAACACTTCTGCTGGGTCACAGTATGAAGACTTTTCTTCTTCAGTTGCCAACAGTGGAAGACATGACAAGACTGTGTTGCTTGGTACCCTTGAACTCTATGTCATAAGAGTGGCCTCCTAGGAGTAGTGCTCAACATTGTAACCGAGTAGCAGTCATCACTGGAATTCCCTTCCTGGGATAGAAAATGGATGCAAGTGGCTGGTGGTCTGTCACTGGTGTAAGCTGTTGTCCAGAGAACTTCTTTATTCGCCATACTAGACTAGGAGCCTTTTGGTCGACCTGTGGATAGTTGCATTCTGTGCTTGTCAGTGAACTTGAAGCAAGCGCAATTGGGTGTTCAGATTCACCTGTCATAATGTGTGACAGAATAGCTCCAATGCCCTATGGGATGCATTGCATGCAGTCTGATGGGCAGGAATGAGAAAGGAGAAGAAGATAACTAGGTTGTTTGCTCATTTAAGGATTA
The DNA here is from genome assembly GCF_030028105.1 of Mobula birostris. NCBI lineage: Eukaryota > Metazoa > Chordata > Chondrichthyes > Myliobatiformes > Myliobatidae > Mobula > Mobula birostris. The sequence goes on along the minus strand of NC_092370.1, from coordinate 167,673,380 downwards.
TCAGAGAGTGGGAGATAGAGAGTTTCTTAAATGCATCTATTTTAATGCTAGGAGCATTGTAAGAAAGGTGGATGAGCTTAGAGCATGGATAGATACCTGGAAATACGATGTTGTAGCTATTAGTGAAACGTGGTTGCAGGAGGGATGTGATTGACAACTAAATATTCCAGGATTTTGTTGCTTCAGGTGTGATAGAATAGGAGGGGTAAGAGGGGGAGGTGTTACATTGCTTGTCAGAGATTATATAACAGTGGTGCTCTGGCAGGATAGATTAGTGGACTCATCTAGGGAGGCTATTTGGGTGGAATTGAGGAATAGGAAAGGTGTTGTGACGCTTATAGGGGTGTATTATGGACCACCTAATGGGGACCGAGAACTGGAGGAGCAAATTTGTGCTTACTACAAATATCTGCTATCTCTTTACAAATTTGATCTGGATGATGGGGTGGTAAATTGGATTAGTAAGTATGCAGATGATACTAAGATAGGTGGCGTTGTGGATGATGAAGTAGGTGTTCAAAACTTGCAGAGAGATTTAGGCCAGTTAGAAGGGTGGGCTGAAAGATGGCAGATGGAGTTTAATGCTGAAAAATGTGAGGTGCTACATTTTGGTAGAACTAATCAAAATAGGCCATACATGGTAAATGGTAGGGCATTAAAGAATGCTTAGAACAAAGGGATCTAGGAATAACGGTGCATAGTTCCCTGAAGATGGAATCTCATGTGGATAGGGTCATGAAGAAAGCTTTTGGTTTGCTGGCCTTTATTAATCAGAGCATTGAGTATAGGAGTTGGGATGTAATGTTGAATTTGTATAAGGCATTGGTAAGGTCAAATCTGGAGTATTGTGTACAGTTCTGGTCACCGAATTATAGGAAAGATGTCAACAAAATTGGGAGAGTACAGAGGAGGTTTACTAAAATGTTTCCTGGGTTTCATCTCCTAAGTTACAGGGAAAGGTTGAACAAGTTAGGTCTTTATTCTTTGGAGCATAGAAGGTTGAGGGGGGACTTGATAGAGGTGTTTAAAATTATGAGGGGGATTGATAGAGTTGATGCGGTTAGACTTTTTCCATTGAGAGTGGGGAAGATTCAAACAAGAGGACATGGGTTGAGAATTAGAGGACAAAGGTTTAGGGGTAACATGAAGGGGAACTTCTTTACTCAGAGAATGGTAGCTGTGTGGAATGAACTTCCAGCAGAAGTGGTTGAGGTAGGTTCTATGTTGTTGTTTAAAGCCAAATTGGATAGATATATGGACAGCAAAGGAATGGAGAGTTATGGGCTAAGTGCAGGTCGGTGGGACTAGGATAGGGTAAGAGTTCGGCACAGACTTGAAGGGCCAAGTTGGCCTGTTTCCATGCTGTAATTGTTATATGGTTATATGGTTAATGGGTCATATTGGGTGAGTAGTTCTTCTGATGTTATTAGTCTGTTTGTTTCCTTGAATGCTCTTTCACATTTTCTAACCATTCCCACTTTGCTCCTGTCTGTAACAGTACATTCAATGGATGCAGCAGTGTCGCAATGTTTGCAAGAAATCGGTGGTAGTAGTTTACAAGGCTCAAGTATGACCTGAGTTGTGACACGTTTTCTGGTCTGGGTGCCTGCAGCACTGCTTCAATCTTCTCTTGTGACTTTGTAAGCCATGCTTGTCAATGACATGTCCACAATATGAGATTTTATACTTGAAAAACTCACTTTTCTCTCTCTTTGCACACAGACCATACTCACTTAGCCTGGTAAGCACTTTACCAAGGTCTGGAGGTGCTCTTCATCATTCTTGCCAGTGACAACGATGTCATCAAGGTAACACTGTGTTCCTGGGAAATCCTGAGAGCACTTGGTCTATTGCTCTTTGCCAAACTGCTGGAGCTGATGCAACGCCAAAGACGAGACAATTATACTGGAACAGTCTCTCATTAGTGCTGATTGTGTGGAACTTCCTGCTTGACTGCTTAATCTCCATTTGCAGATAAAATTGTGACAAGTCAATCCTTGATAACCTCTCCCTACCTGCCAAAGATGCAAAAATGTCTTCTATTTGTGGCAGGGGATACTGCACAGTACGCAGCATTGTGTTGATGCTCATGTTGAAATCCCCAATATGCCTTCCCTTTCTTGACCACCAGGAAAATGGGCATTTTCCCAATTGCTCCACTCAACCTTGGAGAGATTTCCAGGTGCCTCCAAGCTCTGCAGTTCAGCATCCACACTAGGGCGTAGTGTGTAAGACACTGGATGCATTTTGTAGAATCTTGGTGTTGCTGCTTCGTTCAATTCAATTCTTCATGCCTTTGAGTTTACCAATCCCCTTCTCAAACACCTTCTCATTAGTATAAGCAGCTGTGACAGTCTCTGGTTAGTGCTACCATTTGGGCCGCCATTTCCTGTTGATGCCACACTGAGAGCTTTGATAAAGTATCAGTCTAGTTAGATTTTTCTACCTGACTCGCTGTGGGCCATATCGGTTGTTTTGTGGTTCATATATGTTTGCTGTCCCTATCTTGTCCGTGTTATTTCTCCTTTCCCTGAATATTTGATAGCACCTGCCTCACTCAGTGTATCTCCCCAGGATAGTACCTTGATAGGGTAAAATAATTGGAAGAAATGTACATAATCCACAACCACCGATATGGAGTTGGGGTTTCTCTTTGAGAGGCTGGTCTGACGTGATGACATTATCACGTAAAGATTTTTAGCACGCTTGTGCTAAAAATAAAATGTGTTCCGGGTTTTGTTAGACATGAAACGCCTCACTTCCTTTTATTTGTGAAACCTACATTGGTGACCCTGATGCTCTAGGATGATTCCAAAGTCATTGAACACATCGGCCAAAATAGTCACTTTGAAACTGCCGGAATTTTGGAAGCAAAACTGCTATCACTTGGTTTGTAAAAGCTGAGGCCCAGTTCATTCTGCGAGAAATCATCACCAATGACACAAAACTCTACTACACCTTAATGTCGCTCAGCAACACCACAGCTGCGAGAGTGGTGAGTCTGCTTGAACACCCGCCTGAACACAACAAGTACCACTCGCTGAAAACTCACCTTTTACAGCCTTTTGGACTATCGGAGTCTGAGCATATCAAACAGTTGCTCTCCTTACCTGGTCTCGGTGATGCTAGGCTTTCAGAGCTAATGGACCACCTGCTGTTTCTCCTGGAAAATCACTATCCTTGTTTTATTTTTAAAGAACTCTTCATGCAACAATTGCCCGATCAAGTTTGCAGAGCCCTCACTAATGCACCCGTGAAGGACTATAGGGAGCTTGCTAAGATGGCTGATAGCCTACGGTCAGCCAGACAGTGATACATCATTCCTTCTCCTTTCTCTACCTCAATAAGCCTGGTTAGAAAGACGCCAACATAAGGACATACGCGGCTGCGAAACAGACAATGCCAGGTCTGTGTTTTTACCATGCTTGATTTGCTGGAACACTAGGACATGCCGACCACCTTGCAGCTTCAAGGGTGCCAGTGCATCAGGACATCAGAGATCTGTGAACACTGTGGGTTCCAGCTACCAGGATCATTTACTCTTCATTATGGACACCCTTTCAGGGTGATGCTTTCTGTGTGACACTGGTGCTCAAGTGAGTGTGCTGCTGGCATCGCCTATTGATGAGAAGGCAAATTTGATGAAACCACACTAGAAGCCACCATCAGCAGCAGGATATAGACTTTCAGGACTTTGGGTCATTACCTGCTCCCCCAGTAAGTTCCTCACAACGACTCTGTCAAGAGTATGCACCACCGCATGTGAGTTTACTCGACTGCTGGGTGAATTCCCAGACCTTACCAAGCCCACAGTCTCCACTACAGTCACAAAACATGGGGTCAAACACCACATTCCCATAACTGGCCCGCTAGTGCATGACCGTGGGTGTAGACTGGTCCCAGAAAAGCTGGCAACCACGAAGGCTGACTTTGCCAACATGGAAAGACTGGGTACTGTATGTTGGTCGAATATCCCTAGGCCTCACCTCCCCACATGGTCCCAGAGTCTGATAATGGTTGTTGCCCATGTGGTGATTTCCGAAGCCTTAACTAGGCCACCACCCCCCGATCGCTGCCTGGTCCCACACATCGCAGACTTTTTGACATGTTTAGCCAGAAAGTTAATGTTTTCTTAAGTCGATCTAGTTAGGAGCTACCATCAGGGACCTGTGTACTCGGAGGACATTCCCAAAGCAGCTGTGATAACCCCGTTTGGCCTTTGAGTTTCTGCGCATGCTGTTTGGACTGAAAAACTTTCCAACGGCTGATGGACTCTGTATTAAGACTTAGATCAGTGATTCCCAAGGGGGGCAGTTACATGTCCTAAGGGGGCATTAGGGGAAATAGAAGTCGTTGGGCGGCGTCCAAGACTCTTGGATGGGGGGGGGTGTCAAATGGCACCCTGAGTTGAGTCATGAAATCTGACTGAACACGTCAACTCACTGTGGTCATCAACATCCAATAGGCATTCCTAGTGTATTTTAATTTTTAATTTTAATTTAGCCCCATTAATAATGGATAAACATGCACGGCGCAATCTCTGTGAGTCTGAAGGCAGTGAACCCTTGAATTTTAATCCTGCTAAGAAAAACAGAAACTACAGAAAGTGCGTCAGTACAATGTTACGTACCTGGAATATGGTTTTATTCTGTTCCTGTCAGACCAGCGACACCCCATGTGCCTTGTTTGTAATACCGTACTGTGTAATAAAGCCATGAAGTCACCAAGATTGCAGGAAGACTGCTGTAAAAGGTACCTTGAAAAGGCTAATTATAGCACTACTCAGTTCTAAAAGATGAAAGAAGCATTTGAAGAGTGTTATACTCTCGAGTCATTTGCCAAGAAAGTGAGGAATGACATTGATAGTGGTCTCATTGCTTCTTATTTCCAAAATTATAGCAAGTGTGGAAAGTCTCATACAGTTGGTGAAAGGTTAATAATGCCTGCTGTATCAGAAATGCTTACCACTGTTCTCAAAATGGATACCAGTATTTTAAAATCAATTCCTCTGAGTAATAATTCAGTAGCTCATCGTATTGATGAAATGAGTGAAGAAAATGAGTATCAACTATGCACAGAGCTACAAAGAACAGAATTTGGGATACAACTGGATGAGTTAACGATGTGAGACAACGAGACTTTGCTAATGGTATATGTATGGTTTATCAAAAATAGAAAAGTGTATGAAGTGATTCTCTTTTGTAAAAAGTCAAAAACAATATCAACAGAGAATCAACCTACAATGAGCTCAAAATGTATATTGAGAATAAAAATATTCTAAATAGGAACATGATTTCTTGTGGAATAGTTGGAGCACGATATATGACAGTCGCCATGCTGGTCTAGTGGCATTTATGAAATAAGAAATTCCAAGCCTGTTTGCAATCTATTGTGTAATTCATTGTCAACATCTCACAGCCAAAAACCTCAACCAGCAACCTTTTTCAACCATGACTCTTGTAATATCCGCTTTCAACAAAATTAAAGCTCACCCATTAAATAGTAAACTATTTCACCATTTATGCCAAGATAATGATGAAGAGTTTGAACGCTTGCTTCTTCACACTGAAGTATATTGGCTGTCAAAAGGCTGCTGCTAAAAATGTTTCTTTGATCTTTTTGTCACTGTGGTTGAATTTTTGCTCAAAATCTAAGTTGTGGTATGTGACTACACAATCACATGAAGTTTTCTGGTCTTTGGAGAAGAGCCAAACTTTCTCTTCATTGTGTTTCCATCCTGCTACCTTGTTGAAAGAGGCTTCAGTGCAGTGAACCACATATTAAGCAAAACAGAAACGGCTTGGACATTGTTACGCATGGGGACTTAAGGCTTTTGCTGTCACAACTTGAACCAAATATTTCAACTCTTGTTAAAAACCATCAAGCTGAAGGATCACATTGACATCGAAGCTGCTGCACAGCACACAGGTACTGTGTAAGCTAGGTTTAAAGACAACCAAAAATTTAAAACAGAATCACTTTTCTCCTGCTAGTATACAGTAGACATGTTTTTACACTATGGGATGCCAGAAAGTATGTTGTGCCTAAGAGGGGCCTTGGCAAGTATGAAGGTGCTTTAGAGGAGCGTTGGGCAAAAAAAGGTTGAGAAATACTGATCCAGACTTTCTTTTTGTTTACCTGGATGACATACTGCCGCCAGTGCATCCAAATCCGAACACCTATCTCATCTCCGCACACTTTTTGAGGACTTAAGCCAAAATGGGTTGGTTATTAACCCTGTTAAATGCTAGTTTGGGTTGTTAAGACCATAAAACCATAATATATAGGAGCAGAATTAGGTCATTTTGCCCATTGAGTCTGCTCCACCATTTCATCATGGCTGATCCATTTACTGAGGGAGCCTCCACTGCTTCACTGGGCAGAGAATTCCACTGATTCACCACTCTCTGGAAAAAGCAGTTCCTCCCCATCTTCATCCTAAGTCTATTCTCCCAGCTTTCGAGGCTATGTTCCCTAGTTCTAGTGTCACCTACCAGTAGTCTACCAGTTGTCTCACCTACAACTTTCCTGCCTCTATCTTATCTATCACTTTCATAATTTTATATGTTTCTATAAGATCTCCTCTCATTCCTCTGAATTCCAGCAAGTACAGTCCCAGGTGACTCAATCTCTCCTCATAGTCTAACCCCCTCATCTCTGGAATCAACCTGGTGAACCTCCTCCAAACCCAGTGTATCCTTCCTCAAGTAAAGAGACCAGAACTGCACGCAGTACACCAGGTGCAGCCTCACCAGTACCCTGTATAGTTGCAGCATAACTTCCTTGCTCTTAAACTCAATCTCTCTAGCAATGAAGGCTAACATTCCATTTGCCTTCTTGATAGCCTGCTGCACTTGCAAACCAACCTTTCGTGATTCATGCACAAGCACATCCAAGTCCTTCTGCACAGCAGCATACTCCAATTTTTTACCATTTACATAATAATCTGCTCTTTCATTTTTCCTTCCAAAGTGGATGACCTCACATTTACCAACATTGTACTCCATCTGCCATCTGCCAGATCCATGCCCACTCACTTAACCTATCTCTGTCTGCCTACAGACACTCTGTATCTTCTGCAAAATTTGTTTTTCCACTCAATTTAGTATCATCAACAATCTTAGATACACTACACTCAGTCCCCTCTTCCAGATGGTTGTGAACAGTTGCGGGCCCAGCACCGACCCCTACAGCACACCGCTCAACACTGATTGCCAGCCAGAGTAATAACCATGTATCCCAGCACTCTGCTTTCTATTAGATAACCAATCCTCTATCCATGCTAAAACATCACCCCCAACTCAATGCATCCTTACCTTATGGATAAGTCTTTTATGTGGCACCTTATGAAACACCTTCTGGAAATCCAAATGAATAATGTTCATCTGTTCTCCTCTATCCACTGCACTCGTTATATGCTTAGAGAACTCCAGTAAGTTTGTCAAACAGGACCTGCCTCTGCTGAATCCATGCTGCGTCTGCCTGATGGATCCATTTCTTTCCAGATGTCTCGCTATTTCTTCTTTAACGATAGCTTCGAGCATTTTCCCAACTAACTGGCCTATAGTTACCTGCCTTTTGCCTGCATCCTTTTTTGAACAGTGGTGTGACATTCGCCGTCTTCCAGTCCGCCGGGATCTGCCCAGAGTCCCGAGAATTTTAGTAAAATATCACCAAAACATCTGCCATAACTTCTGCCATTTCTTTCAGTACACTGGGATGCATTCTTGTCTATCTTCAGGCTCATAGGTTTGCTCAGCACTACCTCTTTAGTGATAGCTATTGTACCGAGGTCCTCACCTCCCATTGCATCTATAACATCTCTCTTTGGCATGTTACGCGTTTCCTCCGCCACGAAGACTGACACAAAATAGTCATTCAAAGCCTCTGCCATTTCCTCATTACTCAATATCAATTCCCCCTTCTCGTCCTCCAAGGGACATACGTCCACTTTAGCCACCCTTTTCTACTTTATATAATTATAAAAAGTTTTACCATTCATTTTTATATTTTGTTCTCGTTTATTTTCATAATCTAGCTTCCCTTTCTTTATTGCTCGCTTGGTGGTTCTTTGTTGCTTTTTAAAGTTTTTCCAATCTTCCAGATTCCCACCACTCTTGGCAACTTTGTATACACGAGCTTCTAGTTTGATGCCTTGTTTTATTTCCTTAGTTATTCTAGGCTGGCTCTCCCTGCCCTTACTGTTCTTGCTTTTAATTGGAATACCAGTTGTTGAGCAGCATGAAAAACCTCTTTGAAAGTCTTCCACTGTTCCTCAAACGTCCCATCATATAGCCTGTGTTCCCAGTCTACACTAGCCAAATCCTCCCTCATTCCATTGTAGTCTCCATTGGCTAGGCATAATACATTGGTTTTAGATCGACTTATTACACCCTCCATTTGTATGAGAAACTCAATCACACTGTGATCACTCTTTCCAAGAGGATTCCAAACTACAAGATCACTAATTTTACCCGTCTCACTGCACAGGACCAGATCTAAGATAACACGTTCCCTTGTAGGTCCAGTAGCATGCTGTTCAAGAAAGCCATTGTGGATGCATTCTATGAAGTCCCCCTCAAGACTGCCTCGACCAACTTGATTCACCCAATCAATGTGCAAGTTGAAGTCCCCCATGATAACTGCCGTTCCATTCTTATGTGCCACTGATATTTCTTTGTTTATTGTCTGTTCCACTGTAGTGTTATTATTTGATGGCCAATAGACAAATCCCACCAGTGATATTTTTCCCTTTACTATTCCTAATCTCTACCCAGATGGATTCAACATTCTGCTCTTTAGATCTTATATCGTCTCTCACTATTGCCCTGTTCTCATCTTTAATTAAAAGCGCTACCCCACCTCCCTTACTTTCCTGCCTATCCTTCCATATTACCTGATATCCTTGGATATTTAATTCCCAATCCTCTCCACCCTCCAACCACATCTCTGTAATGGTCACTAAATCGTGCCTCTTTGTACTGATTTGAGCCACAAGTTCACTGACCTTGTTTCGAATACTACGGGCATTCAGATAAAGTGCCCTTACACTCATTGTGCTTTTAAAATCTTGTAAACATTTACTCTTTTTGCACTTGACTTTTCTTCACTCCACTCTTACTTTTCTCTTTCTTCTCTTTTGTTTTTTCTTTATCTTTATCCACACTTTTCTCCTCTAATCTGTTGAACCCACCCCCCCACCCCAACTATTTAGTTGAAAGCCCTATCCACAGCCCCAGTTATGTGATTCGCTAGGATCCAGGTCCCATCATGGTTCAGGTTGAGCCGTTCCATTGGTACTGCTCCCTCCTTCCCCAACACTGGTGCCAATTTCCTGTGAATTCAAACCCACTTCTCCCACACCAATCCTTAAGCCACGCATTTAATTTTCTAATCTTCTTGACCCTATGCCAATTTGCGTGTGCCTCAGGTAGTAATCCAGAGATCACTACTTTTTTGGTTCTGCTTTTTAATTTAGTCCCTAGCTGCTCAAATTCCCTTAGTAGAACCTCTTTCCTCATTCTATCTATGTCGTTGGTACCCACATGGACCATGACAACTGAATCTTTCCTCTCCTACTGCAAATTCCTCTGCAGGTCAGATAAAATGTACCGAACCCGGGCGCTAGGCAGGCAACACAGCCTTCGGGATGCTCTATCCTCACAAAAGAGAACTCTGTCTATTCCCCTGACTATACTGTCCCCAATTACCACTACATTTCTCTTCTTTCCCCCTTCTTGAATGGCTCCCTGAACTACGGTGCCACAGTTAGGTTGCTCATCCTTTCTACAGCCCCCACTTTCACCCACGCAGGGAGCTAAGATTCCTTGGACAAGATCAAGGGCTGAAGCTCTTCCAGCACTGTCTCTTGGATCCCACTACCTGACTCAGTCACGGTCACACCTTCTTGCCCCTGACCACCGACCAAATTTGAGGCGACTAATCTAATGGGTGTGACTACCTCCTGAAACAGAGAATCCAGATAATTCTCCCCTCCCTGATGTGCAGCAGTGTTTGAGGCTCAGATTCCAGGTCATCAACTTTGAGCAGCCAACACTTGCTGCAGATGTGGTCACCAGGAACCACAATGGCATCCACCAGTTCCCACATCATACAGCTACAGCACATCACCTAATCCTGCATCATCCCTTTATTTAATTAGCTGTAATTTAGTGGCTTTTTATTCAACCACTACAAAAGTCTTACCTGCTACTTACCTGTGCCTCCTCGCCAAAGCCTCAAGTTCCCACTCCTACACTGGTCCACTCAGACAATGGCCGCTCTGCTTTGACCCTACTTTACTTTATTTGCTCCTGCTAATGAATCGCGAATTGATTGGTCTACTGCTAATGCACCTAGCCACGTGAAACACACCTTTTTAAAATTCTTGTCACCAGCCTGTGCAAAGCTCTCTCTCTCTCTGTGAATTGATTGGTCCACTGTTAACTGGTAGCTCTGTCTCACCAAGTTACATAAAAATAGCTAACGTCTTGCATAAACACACATACATGCACACACACCACACTGCTTTTATATCTATTATTTCAATTCTCTGCCGCTTTCATAATACTTTGTGATCCCACGGTCACTGACCTGAGCAGAACCAAGCAAGAGTACTATCTTTGAAACTGCACACACTCTTGGACTGCTGAGATCGTTGGCCACACGATGAGTCACGAACGCATTCTGGATGAGGCATCCAATGTTGTAACATGAAAAAAGTCACCGGACAGATACAGAAGCTAGTGGATATAGAAGAGTTTCATTCAACAAAAACCAGCAGCAGGTGTCAAATTGAGACACTCGTTGAGGAATAGGCCTTCTGATCCAATATTGCATGACATTTTTATATGCTAACGATCAAAGGAAACGGTAGGCCAATTTTATAGTTACAATGTATCTACAATGCTTCCTTTGAATTACATATTGTTTTCACACACTTCTTTCTTCACGCTCAGTCACCCAGACACCCAAAATGAATGTTAATCAGCATTGTCTGGCTTGCAATCAACTCCAGCACACAGCTCCAGGAAAACTATTGTTTGGGGATGCATTTTATGTTCACTCTACAATCCACGTCCATGTCTGAAGATTGATTGGTGATGAAGTTAATATATTCTATATGCCCTGACTCCAGAATAGGCCCCAACAAAGTTTTTGATTCATTTATTTACGACACGCACTATACATTGAACCATACAGTGAAATGTGTCATTTGAGCTAACGACCAACACAACCTAAGGATGTGCTAAGGACAGCTCGCAAGAGTTGCCACACATTTTGGTGTTAAGATAGCATGCCCACAATGTTCAGCAGAACAACGCAAGCAATAACAACAACAGAACAATAGCATCAAAGCAAGCCCATTTCCTCCTTCCCAAATTTGCACACACAGACAGTTCCCCAACCCTGGAACAGGCTGCCAGCCTACAGTGGAGGACCTCTGAATTCCCCAGTGGACTAGCAGACACAGGGCGTTGGCCACTGGGCTCATCTTCCAGATTTCTGATTAACCTTTGAGCTTCAACTGTCACTATTGACCCAGGGCTCACTGATGATGCGACATAAAACTCTAAGCCTCAAGTTGTGGTCTCACCAATGACGGGACCCTGAGCTAGGTCTCGAATTCTGGACTCACTAACTCACGTACATAGGTGTCACCAGCCAGCATGGACCTCTGATCCTGAGGGAATCACTAACTGAAGGCACCACAAGCCTTCCAACATGGATCTGGCCTTCTAGCATGGAGCTCAGCCTGGACTCTGGCCTGACTTCTAACTACCCTACATCCATGTCCCTAAACCACAACCTGACCCTTATCTCCCCTCTCTGTCCCCAAAAAAACAACTAAGTCTGAGCCACGACCTCAGTGAGACCCGAGCTAGGCACCATCTTGAACAGAAGACTGGAAACCGAATTTCTGTCGGCACCTGAGGAATCATCAACCCTTAGGAATGCAGAGACAACTAACACCCCTTCCTTCTTAATACTGACTTGCTTCAGATTACTCCGATACCCCTCCCTGAAATTCCATTCTCCCACATCCTTCTCCTTGGTGTGCGTGGATGGAGAAGCATTATTTAGGACCTCATCCAGACTGCCCGACTCCTCACGTAGATTACTCATTTAGTCCCTAGTGGACTCACACTCACCTGGGCTCCCGATTTACTTATAAAATATCTTGAAATTCTCCTGAATTGTACATGCCAAGGATATTTTGTGGTTCTCTTTCACAGACATAAGTCCTTTCTTGAGTTTTCTATATTTCTCAAGAGACTCCCTATACTGATCATATGTTGCTCCCATGTGTGCCCCCCCCCAAGGGAGTACCACAAACTTAGTTGCTTCTGTTGCTTTATTCTGAAAGTCCAATTCCCCCTCCCCAAAAACTTAAACCAGGTTTGACAAAAAATTGACCACAGGGGTCTCTTGAACTACCTGCCTGCACTTACTGCCCTGTCGAGTGGTCGTCCGTAAACAGAAGAAGCTACAATGGGCAACATCCTCAAGATGGCCCATGAAACACTTCTTTGACTTTCAAATATGATTTTGGTACTGTTGGAGCCTGTGTTGGTGTGTTTTCAGGTCAATCGAGCAAATTCCGGGAGGCAATCGGCCTCCATTGAGCCCAAGAAGCTTGGAGACGGGGCACGAGCCCAAGATTAATTCCATTTCTCACCGATCTTGCCGAGGAAGATTGAAAACATTGAGATAAGTGCAAAAGGTGAGCAAGTGTTCAGCACCACCTACCAGCCTCTTGCTCGCTGCCACTGGAGAAGATGTCTGTGCGTGACAGTTTTTTTTTCTTCTTCTTCTTTCTCTCTCTCTCTTTCTCTCTCTCTCTCTCTTCCCCCCCCCCCCACACCCCTTCTCACTTGCTGCTCTTGAAAAAGGAAGGTCCCTGCATTCAAATATTCTCTCTCTATCATCCAATGCTGGCAGAGGATAATGCTGGAGCAAGGTTTAATTGGCGCCATTTGAGAATTGGACTGTAGTTCACATTATGATTTTTTTTCTAGTTTCTGGTTTCTTTTTCTGTTGCTATTTTGGGCAACTGTGATTTGGGACAGACTGCAGATAATGAGCACTGAGATGAAGTGAATATGGATTCTTTTGATTTTGTGCTATATATACTGTGTTGCGTTTGCTCTTTTCTCGTTGCTGTTTGCGCGCGGTGGGGGCGGGGGGAGTGTTGATGCTTTTCTTTGAATGGGTTCCATGGCCTTCTCTGTTTCCTCACTGCCTGTGGGGAAGACGAGTCTCAGGGTTGTGTACTGCATACATACTTTGATAATCAATGCACTTTGAATCCTATCTTTCCAGACCGGCAGCATGACGAACTCCTGAAATGTACTGCCTGTGACATTTTCTGCATCCTAGGTGTTCCCTAGGAAATCCAGCTGCCATTCCAACTGCTGTCTGCAGTGTGACAGGAGTTGCAGTCGGACACACTTCCTGTCGGATAATGACAAGCGACATTTGACAGTTCATGAGTTCCATGTATTGCAGAAGTTTACCATTGCCCAACTTCAATATCCTTTATCCCCAGCCCCTTCCACCAAAAAAAAGAAAAAAAACTTACTTGGTATTACCAACCTTCCAAACTGAAGCCTGATGCTTACCAAAGACTATATTTTGACCTTAATAGAAGTACCTTGTTCTCACAGCCCTTCTCAGAAAGTTTGCTCCCATTCCGTCCACCGAGCTTTTTATACCTCTTGTTCACTGATGGTCCCACCTGTTGCATCTTCAGGGCTGAATGTCAAGAAGATGAACAAGTCTTCCAAGTGTTATTTGCTGTAAATTTGCTACATTGAATTGCTGGTGAATATGCTTCATGCTTCCATTTCAACTATGACAGTGTAATTTCAATCCATTGTTATTAGCTCCATCTCTATTTTGCCCATGAGAATGCAATTTAATTCACTGAATTGCTGTGGATGTTTTGTTATAAAATGCATTGACATATCCAATAAAGGAAGTCAACGTGTACAGAGATGCAGACTGACTTTTACAAATACTCGTATAAAACATTGCCCCACTGTTTGCTATTCATCATAATGATCCCACCATGAAGGTAGAAGAATAATTAGACTTATCATACTACTGTCAAATATAAAGTCAATTCACTTCCTTCAGATGTATTAATTCTCTCTCACTCATTTACTGCAATACCAGAAGGTTTAAAAAAAGATAGTTCCTGAAATGTGAACATCACTGACAAACCAAGCATTTATTCGCCATTGCTAATACATTAAAAATACTTTTTTAATATCTGGATGACATTGGCGGAGCTTGTGGAGTTAGCAGTGAGGACAATCTGATAGCCAATCTCAAGTAAGACCATAAAACCATAAGACAAATGAGTAGAATTATGCCATTCAGCCCATTGAGTCTGCTCCACCATTCAATCATGGCTGATCCTTTTTTTTCTCTCTCAGTCCCATTCCCTGGTCTTCTCACCATAACCTTTTATGCTGTGTCCAATCAAGAACCTATCAAGCTCTGCCTGGCCTGGCCTCTACAGCTACCTGTGGTAATAAATTCCACAAATTTACCACCCTCTGGCTAAAGAAATTTCTCTGCATCTCTGTTTTAAATGGACACCCCACTATCCTGAGGCTGTGCCCTCTTGTCCTAGACTCCCCATGGGAAACATCCTTTCCACATCTACTCTGTCTAGGCCTTTCTACATTTGAAAGGTTTCAATGAGATTAGATTATGAAGACACGTAGTCCTCTCTTATTGTCATCTAGTAATGCATGCATTAAGAAATGATACAATATTTCCTCTGGTATGATATCACAAAACACAGGACAGACCAAGACTGAAAAGCTGACGAAATCACATAATTATAACATATAGTTACAACAGTGCAACAATACCATAACTTGATGAAGAAGTCCATGAGCACAGTAAAAGTTCAAAGTCTCTCAAATGTCCCACATCTCATGCAAACGGGAGAAGGAAGAAAAAATCTCCCTGCCATGCCGACCACAGTCCGACTCAGAGTCATCCAAAAACTTCGAGCTCTGATCAGCTCTCCGACACCGAGTACTGAGTGCCATCTCTGTCCAAACGATTCGACCTCAACCTCGGTCGCCAACAGAAGGCAAAGCCGGGAATTTTGAGGCCTACCCACCGAAAGATTCCCGACCACGCAGTAGCGACAGCAGCGAACGAGCATTTCAGAAATTTCTCCAGATGTTCCTCTGTGCTTTCAGGTCCATTCTCCATCAAATCAGAATTGTCGACGGCCCCTATTTAACAGATACGATATCATTTTTCACCGGAGGGCTGCGCACGCGCAGGCACGCTGCTCTTTCTCCTCCCGCCAGATCCCTCATCCTTCTAAATTCCAGCAAGTACAGATTCAGAGCTATCAAACATTCCTCGTATGATAACCCTTTCATTCCCGGAATCATCCTTGTGAACCTCCTCTGGACCCTCTCCAATGCCAGCACATCTTTTTTTTTAGATGAGGAGCCCAAAACTGCTTATAATACTCAAGGTGAATCCTCATCACAAGGTGAAGCCTCAGCATCACATCCTTGCTCTTGTATCCTAGACCTCTTGAAATGAATGCTAACATGGCATTTGCCTTCCACACCACTAACTCAACCTGCAAGTTAACCTTTAGGGTGATCTGCACAAGGACTCCCAAGTCCCTTTGCATCTTGGATTTTTGGATTTTCTCCCCACTTAGGAAAGAATCTGCACATTTATTTCTACTAGCAAAATGCATGACCATGTACTTTTCAACATTGAATTTCATTTTCCACTCTCTTGCCCATTATCCTAATCTGTTTAAGTCCTTCTACAGCCTACCTGTTTCCTCAACACTACGTGCCCTTCCACCAATATTCGTATCATCTGCAAACTTGGCAACAAAGCCATCTTTTCCCTCATCAAAATCATTGATATACAGCATAATAAGAAGTGGTCCCCTGTGGAACACCACTAGTCACTGGCAGTCGACCAGAAAAGGATCTTTTTATTCCCACTCCCTGCCTCCTACCAGTCAGCCAATGCTCTAACCATGCTAATAACTTTCCTATAGTACCAAGGACTCTTAACTTGATAATCAGCCTCATGTGTGGCACCTTGTCAAAGGCCTTCTTAATGTCCAAATATACAACATCCACTGCATCCCCTTTATTTATCCTATGTGTAATCTCCTCAAAGTATTCCAACAGGTTCATCAGGCAGGTTTTACCTTAAGGAAACTATGCTGGCTTTTTCCTGTCTTGTCCTGTGTTTCCTAGTACTCCATAACCTCATCCTTAACAATTGACTCCAACATCTTCCCAACACTGAGGTCAGCCTAAACGGACTATAACTTCCTTTCTGCTGCCTTCCTCCTCTCTTAAAAAGTGGAGTGACATTTGCAATTTTCCAGTCCTCTGGCACCATGTCAGAGTCCAATGATTTTTGAAAGATCATTACTAATGCTTCCACAATCTCTACCACTACCTCTTCAGTACCCTAGGGTGCAGTTCATCTGATCCAGGTGACTTATGTACCTTTAGGTCTTTCAGCTTTCTGAGCACCTTCTCCCTTGTAATAGTAACTGCACTCACTTCTCTTCCCTCACACCCTTCAACATCTGACATACTGCTGGTGTCTTCCAAAGTGAAGACTGATGCAAAATACTCATTTAGTTCATCTGCCATCTCCTTGTCTCCCATTATTATTTCTCCGGCCTCATGTTCTAGTGGTCCTATACCCACGCTCATCTCTCTTTTATTGTTTACATACTTGAAGAATCTTTTACTATCCACTTTGATATTTTTTGCTAACTTGCTTTCATATTTCATCTTTTCCCTCCTAATAATTCCTTTATTTGCTCTCTGAGGGTTTTAAAAGCTTCCAAATCCTCCGTTCTCCCACTAATTTTTGCTTTGTTGTATGCCCTCTCTTCTGCTTTTACATTAGCTTTGACTTCGCTTGTCAGCCGCGGTTGTTCCATGATCTCTACCACCAGGAGGTTCAAGGACTACAGGTGGATGAGCAAACTACCACCAAAGTACACTCATTCTGTCTTGGGTATATATCACTGTCTTTCATTATTGAGAGACGTAAATCATGAAACTCCCTTCACCACATTTGTGCAAGTACCTTCACCTGAGGACTGCAATGACTCAAGAAGGTGATTCACTGCCACATTCTCAAGGGTATTTAGGCATTAGGAACAACTATTGGCTTTGGCTGTTTCATCCAGATCTCATACTGTAAATAAACTGATTCCAAAATGGGTAAAGATTTCGGAATTCAGACCCAGCAATGGATGAATATTTTGGAATACATATATTTCCAAATTAGGGAAGTGCGATTTAAGGTGAAACCTGTGGATGATGACATTCTTTTGCTCCTTCTGCTCCTCTCTTTGTGGGCTGTTCAAATTCAAGTTTGACATTGTCATAGGCATACATATATGCAGTATAATTGCCATGAAGGTTAGGTATTTTTTTTGCAGCATCACAGTACATTACAAGATGAGGACAAACACAAGTTAACATAAACTTAAGTTAACATAAATTATACATAATTTGCACATGTAGAGACTGTGGTTTGTGAAATGTCATTTAAGTATTGTAGAAGAGGAATTATGATGTATTTTTCTACTGGTGCACACTGTAACTATGTGTTGGTGAGGGTCAGAAAGTTTAAGATGGTGGTTAGAATACCATTCATGCAGGCAGCTTTGTCAAGCAATAAATAAAGCCTTTTAAATGTTGAACTCATTCAGGCAAGTGACAAGAACCTGCAGTCCTGAATTTTGTCTTCCAGATAGTAGAAAAACTTTAGCGAGTCTCAGGAGGAGTAATTTGCAAAAATGTGCAAAGGCTCTATGTCTTTGAGTCTATTAGGTTTTTAATTAATGGTGACTAATTGTAAGATACTGGTGGGCCAACTTTACAATAATAATATCATTGAATGCCAAAGGGTGATGGTTAGATTTCTTGTTATCAATCTTTGCCTCACTGGAGGAAGTAGGCTGCTGTATTATCTGAGATGTTGCAAACAGGTTTCAAGCTAAGTAGCATCTCTATTTTTGAAATCATGAAGGAGGGCAACTCATTGAGGAAGCAGTGAAAAATAGCTGGATTCAGGAGATGTCCAACAGACCGTAAGCATCCTCATATGTGCTGATGAAACATTTTCTCCTATATATAGCTAGGGTGTCTAAAACTTTTGCACAGTTCTGTAGTAATTTTATATATTGCACTGTACTGCTGCCACAAAAAAAAACAAATTTTGTGACATTTGTGAGTGATGATAGATCTGATTCTGATATGGGTCTCTGTTGTGCACTAAGATTGGGAAGGGGGCAGGGAGAGGGGAATTACAGTTGGAAAAAGGGGAAGGGAGAGGGGAGGGAATGGGAAGCACTAGAGAGACATTCTGCAATGACAATAAATCAATTGTTTGGAACCAAATGAACTTGTCTGGTGTCTCAGGGCTGGGTGTGTCTGCACCTGCATCATCCCTCCACACCATACACTCCTTCTCTGCCACCTGTCCCACACCACCCCCCCCGCCCCCCGCAGGGCTCCTCACCATTCCCAACATCCATTGCTCCCGTCAAATTTACAAACTCACTCTCTGCTCCACATTGACAAATACAGTGCTGTGCAAAAGTCTTAGGCACCCTAGCTATATATATGTGTCTAAGACTTTTGCACAGTACTGTATGTTAGTTGAGAAAGTGCCATTTGTTAAGACTGTCAGCACTTTCTGTTGCTTTTAGCATGGGCTGATGGAATGTTGCTTTCACTGAGTTGGCTTCTTCCTGCTTCTAGGACATATTGAAAGCCTTCTTAATCATTAATTATATACTGATGTTGCAGATGTACTGGAACAGTCTGGCTAGAGATCTGACTTTTCTGGAGCACATTTCCACTGTTATATCTAGCATGTTGTCACTTTCCTGCGTGCTCACTGGTTTCTTTGTATCTCATAGAGTGATTTGTATTGACAAATGACAATGACAATAACAGGGATTTGTATCCACAGTGATGGTAGCCTCACGAGGCCTCTGAGATGGATCATCTTTTTGACATATCCTGAAGCCTAGAAATGTGTTCCTAGTCAATATTATCAAATGCATCTGGGTATCGCATTGCATTTCCAAAAATCATTAACAGAAGATCTAACTTCAAAGGAATTTTAGAACAGCATATAATACTTAGCCAACTACTATGTGTGTGACTAGTGTTACTAACAAAGGAAGAATATCTGCCCTTGCTTTTTGCATTTGTGCTTCGAATTTTCATATTTTGGGGTATGATGCTGATCATGGAGCTTCCTCCATTGTTAAAGATGGCAAGACCTTGACTGAACTTTTCATTTGATCGCTTCACCATGCTGCTTATGGTGTTCAGTGTGCACTTAGTCCTGTTTCTTACTGATACCTATTTTTTAGCTACACCTGGTGCTTTTCCTCGTGTTTTTTTCTACATTGCAACAGGCTTGGATGGGCAGATAAGGGGGTTAATGGTCAAGGTGCAAAATTTAAAAGCAAGAAGGTCATTCTGGAGATGTAAAAATAAACCACAAGTTAGGCCACAGTTAAATATTATATACTTCTATCACCACGCTTTAGGGAAAATGTGTTAGCATTAAAGTGGATGCGGATGGATGTTGGCAGATCTGGAGAACTGAGGAGACACTAGATAGGCTGTGACTGTTTTCTCTGCAATAAGGAGGCAGGGAATAGATCTTATTCAAGAGCTTGACATTGAAAAAAAATTATTAATTTCAACAATTAGGAAGGTAATTGGCAGAAAGATCTGAACAAGGTTGAGAAAGTTTTTTTTTCACCCTGAAGAGTGATCAGCAACTGGAACTTACTATTTGAAAGGGTAATGGAAACAGAAACACTCAAAACATTCAGAAAGTATCTGATTGAGGTACACACGGTCCACTGGCTACACAGCGAGTATACCTCCACCTAAAGTCAGAAATGGAGAAAAAGTTACATGCCAAAACTGCAGCACTTTTATCTGAGTGCATGCTGCATTTGTAACAAGATAGATGAATTAATGGCACATATAAAAATAAATATGTATGGTTTAGTAGCTATTACAGAGATGTAGATGGGAAGTAACTGAGTTTGGCAACTATTTACTCGATATTTAAGTTTTAGAAGAGATAGGTCAGCTACAAAGGAAGGGGTAGCTCAAAATATTGAAAGGGATAAAGGCAAAAGAAAGAAAGGCTCTTAGATTGGAAAATCAAGAAGTAGAATCTTTTTGAGTGCAGCTAAGAAACAAGGAGCAGACTATATTGGTAGGAGTTGTCAATCGGCTCCCAGGCCGTAGTGGCAATACAAGTTCAAAGTTCAAAGTAAGTTTATTCTCAAAGTACATATATGTCGCAATATACTACCCCGAGATTAATTTTCTTGTGGACATTCACAGTAGAACAAAGAAATACAACAGAATCAATGGAAAACTACACACAAAAACTGACAAACTATCAGCGTGCAAAAGAAAATACACTGTCCAAATACAAAAAAAAAGGTAAGTAAGTAAATAAATGAATACAACTGAGAACATGAGTTGTAGAGTCCTTGAATGTGAGTCTATAGGTTGTAGACTCGGTTCAGTGTTGAGTGAGGTTATCTACACTGGTTCAGGAGTTTGAGAGTCGGTGTAATAACTGTTTCCAAGCCTGTTAATGTGAGACCTAAGGCTACTGGACCTCTTTCCTGAGAAGAGAGAATGGCCTGGACGGAGGGGGTCCTTGGTGATGGGTACTGCTTTTCGTGGCAGCGCTCTTTGTACAGTAGATGTGCTCAATGGAGAAAAGGGCTTTTTCTGTAATGGACTGGGCTGTGTCCATCACTTTCTGTAGGCTTTTGCATGCTTGGGCATTGGTGTTTCCATACCAGGCCACGATGCAACCAGTCAGGATACTCTTCACTCTGCACCTATTGAAGTCTGTCAATGATTTAGGTGACATGCTGAAGCAGTGCAGGTTTCTAAGACAGTAGAGGTGCTCTCATGCCTTCTTTGTAATGGCACCTACATGCTGATCCCGGGGCAGTTCCTCTGAAATGATAGCGCCAAGGAATGTACAGTCACTGACTGTCTCCACCTTTGATCCCTTAATAAGGACTGGTCTTCCTCCTATAGTCAATAATCAGATAAAGTACAAATTATGAAATCAGAAGGGCATGTAATAGGGATACTAAATAATCATAAGGAAGCTTAATCGGCATTTAAAATGGGCAAAGCAAGCAAGCAGGAATAATAGGGAAGATAAACTCTTGTCATGATTAAATGTTATGTCAAGGAGCTAAATTGAGATCTGGTTAATGTACATCTAATATTGGGCAATAAATAATGACTGGAAATATGGCTAATAAGAGAAGTTAAAGGAAGTATTCTATCAAAGCAAAAGGTTTATAATGTTGCTAAAAAGAACAGGAAGCTTTGGGATTGGGACAATTTCAGAACTCCACCGAATAGGGCCTTCTGATAAGGAAAGGTGAAGTAGAAGAGGAGAATAAAATAGTGAGAAATATAAAAACTGACTTCAAAAGTGAATAAACTCTTCTTGGGCTGCCAGCCAGGTACAATATCAATTTTAACCAATGCTTCAATGACAGGCTATGGCCATTGCAAATACGATGTTCTGCAATCACAGATTTCTCCAGGTAACCCAAACAGATTCACAATGGCCATAGGATTGACTTTGTTGGCACAAAACTACTGTGCCACGCCAATGGCCTTTAGGGCTGCCAGGTGAAAGAAGGTATTGAAATAAAACCAGAGGAAAATAATTTTGTCAAAGGTGAAGGTCTTGATCTTAGAACTGGAATTAGATTGTAAACAAAGTGAGACAGTGGAAACCTGATTGGATGAGGACTAACAAATCAGGAGGGACAGATGACGGGGTATGAAGACCACCGGACTAGACATGCTCAAGCATTTTCCCTGATGAAGCTGGCAGAGTTTGTCATTGAAACATTGGTTAAAATCAATACCTGTACCCAAGAAGAGTTTATTTGTCATATATGCCAGGAAAGCACTAGATCCTTTTTTAACTTCAAAAATGAAAAGATCAGCTAACGTTGACCCTTACAGACTGAAGGAACAATTACAAGAATAAAGAAATGGTAAAAAAATTCAACGAATATTATGTGATTATGTTTGCAGAAAAACAAATACTAATCCCAGAAATAATGGGGAATGGGTCCAGAGTGAATAAAGAGCTAAACTGAATATGTTGTAGTTAAAAATAAAGTATTGGAGAAATTAATGCAGCTGAGATCCAGTAAATCCTGGATAACCTGCATCCCAGAGCTTTGAAAGTGATGGCTTGGGATATAGCGGTTGTACTAGTTATCTTTCTACAAAAAATAGAGGTATTAGAATGGCTCTGACATACTGTATTAGGATAGAGAAAACAGAGAACTAACAGCCATTTATCCTGAAATCAATAGGAGTAAGGATACTGGCATCTACAAACGTATTATTAAGGAAGTGATAACTAGACCCTTAAAAATAATGATAGGATTAGGTAGAGTCTCAATGGATTTATGAAAGGGAAATCATGAAACAGTCAATATTCTGACTTTAGACTTTGAGAAGGTCTTTAATAAGGTGCTGCAGAAAAGGTCATCAAACAAAATTAGAGCAAAATTGAATATACCTAAGTGTAGATTGAAAGCTACTTAATGTTCAGAACAAGGAGGAGTTAATATGTCCATTTCCATTTGGGAGGCTTTAAACTAAGAGGGTGTATGAGGACTGGTACTAAGGAAGCACTTGTTTACAATCTTGCTTCATGATTTGAATTAAAGGAGCTCATGTTGTAAATTCAGGTTCATCAAAGATAGAAACCTGGCTGGTTTTGGAAACTGGGGAGAATATGCAAAGTTTCAAGGGGATAAAGAAATGACAGATGCAATGCAATATGAATATGTGAGGTCACCCACTTTGATAGACAAAAACAGAAGAAACAGCAAACAAGAGGAATTCTGCAGTTGCTGGAAATTCAAGCAACACACATCAAAGTTGCTGGTGAACGCAGCAGGCCAGGCAGCATCTCTTGGAAGAGGTACAGACGACGTTTCAGGCCGAGACCCTTTGTCAGGACTAACTGAAGGAAGAACTCTTCCTAGAGATGCTGCCTGGCCTGCTGCGTTCACCAGCAACTTTGATGTGTGTTAACAGAAGAAACAGGATAGCTTATAAACGATGGGAGTTTGAACAGTGTTGGCATTCAGAGAGACCTAGATGTCTCTGCACACAAGGTACCAAAATTAACCTGTAGATACAACAAGCAACTGAGGAGACTAATAGCGTGTTGGCCTTTATTGCTAGAAGATTTGTGTACATTAGTAAAGGCATCATACTGGAATTATATAAGATTCTAGAGAAAATATATCTGGAATATTGAGCTCAGAACTAACTCCCTACTTAAAAATGAAAAACTAGCAATACTGAGAGTGCAGTGAAGGCTCACCAGGTTGATTTATGGGAGACTGGAGCTTGCCTTATAAAGGAAAGATTAAACAGACTGGACCTGTACTCTCTTGAGTTTTGAATGAGAAATACCTTTATAAAAATAGGCAATTCTTATGGGATTTGACAGGATGAGGTTGATGTTTCCACTACCTGTGGAAGTCACAAACTCAAAATAATCATCCAGAAAAGAAGATTTTTTTTCACTCAACAGGTGGTATGTCTCTGGAATTCGCTATGCAACAGGCCTGTGGGGGCTTTGTTACTGAGTACATTCAATGAAATGTTTATAGGGTTTTGGATATGAATTAATCAAGGAATATGATATTTGTAAAGATAAAAGGTACTGAGGTAAGTCATCAGATGTGATATTTTGAGTGGTGGAATTGTAGGTGCTTCGGCTTCTATTCCTTCTGTACTTCGTAAAGTGATTCAGCTTAAATTTGGAGAAGTGCTATGTAGATGACTATTGACAGGCTTAGGGCCTGCTCTCAGCAGATACATTCGTTCATCTTGTGCAGCTTCCCCTTATCCAGCTATTTATAAAGTGGCTCACATATTAATTAAGTCAGTCTGTGGCATTTATAGTCTTTAGCTGTGCAAAAAAAAAAATGTCACTAAATAACACTGAGTTAATCAGTAGCAGCAATATTCTGGTGAATACTGAAAGTCTAATGAATACCTTCCAGTTGAGAAATGCCATTCTGAGGAAGTGAGCAGTAAATCTTTCACTGAGCAGGCTGATGGCTTGGATTGTGGAATCTTTAAAAACAGAGATATCTGAAGCTATCTGCAAAACTGTGAACTGATTTTTAAATCTATAGACATCCGGAAACCAGATTTTACCCTTTTAAAGCAATAAAAAGACATGCTTTTTAATTGTAACATATAACAAGGGTGATTTATTCTTAAAGTGGGACATAATATCTCTACAAATTTATCTTAATTCTCAGTAAAGCCTTTTCTTTCTGTCAGCTATTCTTGTTATAACTTTAGTTAAGCATGATACTGTGCAACATCTGTCATGTGATTTAATATCAAAATAACTTTTGACCAAGAACTTGTGGTTGTGATAATCCAAGATATGAATACACAGGAAATGAAGCATAGCTCACAAAAAGCAAAGCTGTGCTAAAGAGATAAAAGCCATCAGTGAGTACATACACTGAAAATAATATTGAGGCTGAGTCCAATATGTGATTTCCAATATTATGTTAATTGTAACAAGCTCCAGTAATAACATTACATTCCACAATATGTTTTTTTTTAAATACAAACAATTCTCTTGGGGTAATTGATGCAGACTGGGGTGTTTGGTGAAGATGGCCATGAGCTTGCATTGGCTAGTGGTGTGGCACTGAACTGAACTAAATACTACTGGACTCTCGGTTTGATGTTTGATATTCTATGTGTTTTCTCCTCACTTTTTCCCATTTGCGCAATTCGTTATTTTTTTCACACGTTGGGTATTTGAAGTTTTCTTGAACGTGTTCCAAGGTTTTTCTTGGTTTCATGGCTGCCTGTGAGAGAATTAATCTCAGAATTGTATTCTGTATGCATACTTTCAGAATAAATGCACTTTGAGTCTTTGAATCTTATACGTAGTGTCCTCTTAGAATTAAAAAGAACCACATATGATTTAATGTCATTGGCTAAATGTAAAGGAAGGAAGGATTTCTGGACCTAGAAAACAGTAAAGTATCTTTGTACCTTTGTTCTACCATGCACACAGAGACTGGCACAATCACGGTGTATTCAATCATGTAATTTCAATTGTAACTACAAAACACAATGATAAAAGAAACAAATGGCAATGAGGTGCCAGGAGCAGAAATAATTACAATTACAAAATAGATATAGGGAAGGAACACAGACTGAAGATAACCATTGGCGACATGTGGTCAGCACAATTCTCTACAGTACCAGTGACCAGGGTTCAATTCCCACATCTACCTGTAAAGAGTTTATACATTCCTCCTTTGACTACATGGGTTTCCTCAGGGTGTTCCAGCTTCCTCCCACAGTCCAAAGACGTACTGGTTGGTAGGTTAATTGGTCATTGTAAATCGGGAGTTGCTGGGCGAAGCGGTTTGAAGGGCTGGAAGAGCCTATTCTGTGTTTTGTCTCAATAAGTCAGTAAATAAATAGCTAATTTGATCCAAGATATAAGTGTTTTTCATTCCTAATTGTCCATCAGATTATAGAACATAGAGCATAGAACATAGAATAGTACAGCACAGTACAGGCCCTTCGGCCCACAATGTTGTGCCGACCCTCAAACCCTGCCTCCCATATAAACCCCCACCTTAAATTCCTCCATATACCTGTCTAGTAGTCTCTTAAACTTCACTAGTGTATCTGCCTCCATCACCGACTCAGGCAGTGCATTCCACGCTCCAACCACTCTCTGAGTAAAAAGCCTTCCTCTAATATCCCCCTTGAACTTCCCACCCCTTACCTTAAAGCCATGTCCTCTTGTATTGAGTAGTGGTGCCCTGGGGAAGAGGCGCTGGCTGTCCACTCTATCTATTCCTCTTATTATCTTGTACACCGCCATCATGTCTTCTCTCATCCTCCTTCTCTCCAAAGAGTAAAGCCCTAGCTCCCTTAATCTCTGATCATAATGCATACTTTCTAAACCAGGCAGTATCCTGGTAAATCTCCTCTGTACCTTTTCCAATGCTTCCACATCCTTCCTATAGTGAGGTGACCAGAAATAGACACAGTACTCCAAGTGTGGCCTAACCAGAGTTTTATAGAGCTGCATCATTACATCGCCACTCTTAAACTCTATCCCTCGACTTATGAAAGCTAACACCCCATAAGCTTTCTTAGCTACCCTATCCACCTGTGAGACAACTTTCAGGGATCTGTGGACATGTACCCCGAGATCCCTCTGCTCCTCCACACTGCCAAGTATCCTGCCATTTACTTTGTATTCTGCCTTGGAGTTTGTCCTTCCAAAGTGTACCACTTCACACTTCTCCGGGTTGAACTCCATCTGCCACTTCTCAGCCCACTCCTGCATCCTATCAATGTCTCTCTGCAATCTTTGACAATCCTCTACACTATCTACAACACCACCAACCTTTGTGTCATCTGCAAACTTGCCAACCCACCCTTCTACCCGCACATCCAGGTCGTTAATAAAAATCACAAGAAGTAGAGGTCCCAGAACAGATCCTTGTGGGACACCACTAGTCACAATCCTCCAATCTGAATGTATTCCCTCCACCACCACCCTTTGCCTTCTGCAGGCAAGCCAATTCTGAATCCACCTGGCCAAACTTCCCTGGATCCCATGCCTTCTAACTTTCTGAATAAGCCTACCGTGTGGAACCTTGTCAAATGCCTTACTAAAATGCATATAGATCACATCCACTGCACTACCCTCATCTATTATTCACATCTTCCTGGTAAAAATTACAGATACTTTGTCCTCACTTTGCCAATCAAATAGATCACTTTCTTTCTGAAATAAGATGAACTTTCTGGCATCCAGTTTAGGAACCTTTGAAATATCTTCCTTTTTCCTGAACCATGGCTTTTCCTCTACTCTTCTTGCCTATACTCTTAATCAAATCTCATCCATTTCCTGAACCCCTGCTCTTACTGCTTAGAACAGAGATAGAGTTCCACTGGCCATCATCATACACCTCTCTCCAGCCTCTCCATTCAACAAATCATTCTCTGCAATTTAAAACAACTTCAAACAGATTCCAGCATAAGGTACATCATCCCCCACATTTCACAGGGATTATTTCTTTTGCAAACTGCTGGTTCCCAGTTCTGTTCCCACCACCCACTCCCCTTCTCACGGCACTTTCTTTTGCAACTGCAGACAACGTAACCAATGTTAGCAGTGTTGACAAGTGCTTTTTGAACTGAAAAAATTAACCCTGTTTCTCTTCCCACCACTCCACCCCGACCTCCTGAGTATTTCCAGCATTTTAAGGTAAGATATAAGAGAAAAGAGCAGAACTAGGCTATGTGGCCCATCAAGTCTCCTCCACCACTTCATCATGGCTGATCCACTTCCCTCTCAACCCCATTCTCCTGCCTTCTCCCTGTAACCTTTCATGCCCTGACTAATCAGAACCTCTCAACCTCTGCCGTAAGTGCCCCCAGTGACCTGACCTCCACAGCCAAATGTGGCAACAAATTCCACAGATTCTTCAGCCCCAATGGCTGAATAAATTCCTCCTTATCTCTGTTCTGAATGGATATTTTGAGGCTGTGCCCTCTAGTCCTACACTCCCCCACTAAAGGAAACATCCTCATCACATCCACTTTACCTAGGCCTTTCAACATTTGATAGGTTAGAGAGTTTGTCCTATAAGGATCACCCGAGGCCGTGAAGATGGAACTTAGAAATAAAAATAGGGTGATCACTTGGTGGTGGTTACAGGATACGCATCCAAACAGTCAGTAGGAATTTGCGCCACAGATATGTAGGCAGATCACAGAAAGCTGTTAAGCAATGGGAGATTATAACTTTCCCCGCAGTAGGATTGCACCGGTGAAATGGGTTTACATGGAGTGAAATTTGTGAAGTATCCCCAAGAAAGATTTTCACAGACAATATAGAGAGAGTCCTACTAGAGATTGGGCAGACCTTCACTACATCTTATGAAATGCAATTGGGCAGGTAGTGAAAGTGTCTGTCGGAGAGCACTTTGGGAATAGTGACCAGATTTCCGTAGATTTCAAGACAGTTTTGGAAAGGGATAAGGTTAGTCCTTAACTTAAGTTCCTGAACTGGGGTAAAGCTAATTTCAATATTGTAAGAGTGTATCTGGAAAAAGTAGAATGGGAGTAAATGCTTACACATAAAACAACAGCTGAGAAGTGGAGTCTTTTAAAGCGAGCTAGCAAGAATTCAGAAACTGTATATTCCAGTCAGGGTGCAAGGCTAAAGTAGCAAAATGGTGAAACCTTGGATGACAAAGGATATTGAAGGCTTGTTTGGTAATGAAAGAAAATATTTGCAGATACAGATAACCGAGTGAGAAGGAATCTCTTGGGGGAGATAGAGTAGGATAAAACTCAAGAAAGAGTACAGAAAAGGATCACAAAGTGTCCTTTGTATTAAAGAAAAATGTCAAGACATTTTTTAGGGATATCAGAAGGAAGAGGGTAGCCAGTGAAAGAGTGGATCTCCTGAGGGATGGAAGTGGTTACCTATGAGTGGCTCAAGGTTTAAACAAATACTTCTCATCTGTATTCATGAAGAAGAAAGATGTTGGAGGTAGTGAGTCGAGGGATGGGAATGTGGGTAACCTGGAGCAGATTGGTCATAAGAAGGAGAAGGTGTTGAATGTCAGTGGGATGCATAAGAGTAGATAGATTGCCAGCAACAGGTTGTTATGGGAAGCGAGGGAGGAGATAGCTGAGGACCTAATGGATATTGTTGCATCTTCCTTAATCGTAGATGAGGTGCTAGGAGATCGGGAAAAGCTAAGATTGGTACCCTTACTTAAGAAGGGCAGCAGGAATAAACTGAATAACTACAGGCTGTTGAGCATTGCATCAGTGGTAGGGAAAGTACTAGAAAAAATCCAAAAATACCAACATTTTGAAAAGCGGATCCCGATCAAAGATAGTCAGCATGGCATGTATAGAGGAAGATTTTGCCTCATTACTCTGAATTATTTTTGACAAGTTAACTAAAAATATTGATGATCACAATGAGGCTGGTGTTGTGTATATGGACTTTAGTAAGACAATGTCTCACATGGTAGGCTGATTCAGAAGATTAAGGCTCATGGCTCCAAAGGTGAGCTGACAAATTCGACCAGCTTTTGAATGACCTGAAATTTGGTGATGTTGTAGATGAAGAGGATGCTTGCCTAAAGCTGTGCAGAACACAAATCAGATGGAAATTTGGGTAGAGCTTTAGTAGGTGGAATTTAATTCTGACAAGGATAACGTGATACATTTTAGGAAGTAAGATAGAGGTACGATGCAAAACGTAAATGATGGATTGCTGAGGAATGTTGATGAACAGAGGGGCACTGGGGTTCAAGTCCATGGCTCCCAACAAGTGGCAACAGGTAGACAAGTGGGGAAGAAGGCATATGGTATGCTTGCTTTTGTAGGTCAGGGCATAGAATATAAAAACTGGATATTATAACGTATCCTTACAAAACACTGGTTAGACTGCACTTAGGGTATTGTTTGCAGATCTGGTCGTCACGTTATTGGAAGGATGCGATTGCTCTGCCGAGATTTCAGAACAGACTCACTAGTATGTTGCCCAGACTAGAGGATCTTAGTTTTGGGCTTTGTTTCCCTGGAGCACAGGAGACTGAGTGCTGACTTGACTGATGTATGTACAATACATGGATGAAGTGGTTAGAATATTTTCCCCATGATGAGCTATCACCTACAAGAGAACATAGGTTTCAGATGAAAGGAAGGAGTTTTAAGGGAGATATCAGGGTGGAGTTCTTTTACACAGAGATTGATACCTGGAACTTGCAGTCTGAGGAGATAATGTCAGATATAGTATCTGTGTTGAAGAGACACTTTGATTGCAAGACCTAAAAGAGGCAACAACTTATGCACCTGATGGTTGCAAATGGGATCAGTACAGACAGTTTGAAATTTATGTGATAGGCTGAATGGTCCATTGCTGTGTCATACGATTTTGCAACTCTGTGACTCAATGAATATGGAGACTCTGATAATTCACACTACTCTAAGTAGCCTCCTATACAAATTAAACACTATTTCACTGTTTCTAAGTACTGTATTCAGAAATATTCTCCTTACAAAGATTAAAATTCTGTGCAAGACATCAGGATGGAAAGCACTTGCAAGGGGTCAAGCCTGTTTGCAACCCTCAAGCTGAAAACGATTGTGGCGTGAGCATATTTGCTGTCTTCTTCTCAGAATCTAAAATGACTGGGAAGTGTTTTGGCTGTAAAAGTCAAGCTTACTGTCTAGTAACTTCAAAAATTGCTTGAATTTCGCTCTTGGCCATCATTCTTGGAACAAGCTCTCTGGCAGCTGTTGTTCCAATTTTTTCCAAAGTAGTAGTGGTATGTACAGAATCCCACTGGAATCCGTCTGACAGCATCAACCTCTGTAGCAATGAAAACTAGGATGGAACTAAAAAGAAAATGAATCTGTTGCAATGAGGCATTGATGTTAATTCTGGATTCCACTAAAGAACAAATGTCACCACAACTCAGAGCAAGTGAAATAGTAGTGGATAAGTGAGACTTATCTCTGGAAGGCACCAGACCAGAGACAAGGAGAAGAAACAGGGGATTGAATTTTCTGAAGTTTTACTTCATTGGTCTCGGTGATGGGGAAGTACTTTTGCAAGGGCCTTGGGGAGGAGACCAGATAGACAAGTTGCATTCTCATAAGGATAAATTCTTAGTGGTCTATGGAATAAGCAAGCTGATAAATAACACTTATTTTTGCATCTTTTGCTGCCAAGGAATGAAATCATTTTGTCTGCTTGAGATGGTACAATCGGAAACTCACCATGTGGGAAATTGCCTGCTTCAAACAAATAATTGCTCTGTCAGTCATGGAGAAAAGAAAATTGGAGACTGAGTCACCCACTGCCACTGCAGAGCTGGCATCGAAGTTGTTCCTTTTGGTTGGACTGTCATGTGGTGCTAACAATTGATACTTAGATTCAATGTGTAATTCTACAAACTGAGCATATAAATCTGCATCTGCCAAACTATTAATTTACACATCACTCAACACTGATCCAATTAAAAGGGATTGGCAATGTGAAGGATATGTTACCGTTCTGCTGACTAACTAATAAGAACTAACTGATGAAAACGATTCCTATGGTGGAACAGACAGACCAAAAGGCTAATCTACATTGTTCCCCATTAATTTATTTCAGATAGATGGAGCTGAGTGCCACCAGGCAGCTTGGTAGCAAAGCAGATATTAATTTCATGTGGTTGTCACTGGTAGCAGCACTTGAACAAATACTGAGAGGTGATTGGAAGAATACCCTGAAAATCTTCAGGAACACTGTGGTGTCAGCAAGAACATTTCTATTCTTTCTGGTAAGAAATATGTCATCAGTTAGGCCTCATAGACCAAAATACTATGAATATAGCTGGATCAGAATTGGTAAAAATCAGGCTGTCCAACTTCTGAGAAACATCCTAAAGTAGACACATGGCATGTGGCCCCTCAGTGACATGAGCTAGGGAAAAAGAATTCAGTGCATCCGATTATCCTGCACCTAGCTCACTGAATAGGTAGGTAATCTGCTTCCTGCAGCCTGGACTTCTCTTTTTTTGGTGGGCTGCATTGAGAGATGCCCCACAAATGAAAGCAGCTCTCAGACTATGAGTAGGTTCTGGTGTTTATACAAACTTTTCAATTCTTTTAAATGACCTTGAAACATACTTAACTTATATATATTCCCTGAGAGGCTTCTTCATAGACTTCCCCAGTTACCTTCTCACTTAACTTGTATCCTCAGCATCTTTAATACCTATAGCTTGATGCTTTCATCTGAAGTACTTATATAAATAAAAGGTATCAATCGTTGTGGCACACTGATAAATGTAGACAAGTGGATAAAGTTCCATCTATGCCCACCCTCTGTTTCCTGTTAGCCAACCAAACTCTTGTTCATGCCATTATGATACCTCCTGCATCATTAACTTTAAATGTACTTACATTCTAGCCCCTCTTCTCAGGGGTTAAAAGACTTAGTGGTGAAACCAGTGTCACAAACATCAAACTGTAGGGTAACGTAATTGGGAGAAATGTACATAATTCATAACCACCGACACTGAGTTGGGGTTTGGCTTTAAGAGTCTGGTCTCACGTGATGACGTTATTATGTAAGAGGTTTTTAGCGCGCATTTGTTGTGTAGGTTTTGGAGTTCAATAAAATGTGTTATGGGTATTGTTAAAGGGGGACTAATTTCCAAGTGAGAAACTCTTAAGAAAAGAATTAAGAACTGTGGGATTGAACTTCAATGAGATTCCTCAACTATTCTAGACTCTGCCCAATGCTTCGTTACATTGAAGCTAAACTAAAAGAGAATTGGTTGAGTATGATAGGTTACTGCTCTGATGCTACCTCTTTTCGACCTTTATCAAGTTTGAACTTCACTTCTTTGTTATGTGAGGTTACTATATTATAAGATCACAAGATGGTTATAGATAAATAAGACTATTGAACTTGAGCTTATTAAATGACTCCATAGGACCCTGTAATATCTCAGCCCCTCCAATTAATGGATCTGATTCCAGAGCTTGGAATCATAGATGTGCTATTGGGTTAACAAGATGCCACTTGGCCTATTGAATCTATGCTGGTCCCAAGTAGACAATTCATTCTTATACTCTTTCCCCATACCCCACCAGGTCATTCTCTCTCATGTGTCTAATTCCCTTTTGAGGATACTGTTTCCAGCACCCCAAAGGCAATAACCACAAAAGCATCCTGAGAAAAAAAAGGTGTTTATTCAAATATTTCTTTAGATTATGAGGACACTCAGTCCTCTTTTATTGTCATTTAGAAATGCATACATGCATTAAGAAATGATACAATGTTTCTCCGGAGTGATATCACAGAAAACAGGACAAACCAAAGACTAACACTGACAGAACTACATAATTATAACATAAAGTTACAGCAGTGCAAAGCAATACCATAATTTAATGATAAACAAACCATGGGCACGGTAAAAAAAAAATCTCAAAGTCCCCGAGTCGATCAACTCCCAATCGTCCCCGATAGCAAGCGGCAAAAGGGAGAAACTCCCTGCCATAAACCTCCAGGCACCATCAACTTGCCGATGCCTTGGAAGCAGCCGACCACAGCCGACACTGAGTCCTTCTGTCCAAAAACTTCGAGCCTCCGACCAGCCCCTCCGATACAGCCTCCTGAGCACCTTCGACCTAGCCGTGGCCGCTAAAGCAAGCAAAGCCGAGGATTTGGGTCCTTCTGCTCCGGAGATTCCAGTTACCACACAGTAGCAGTGGCAACGAAGCAGACATTCCAGAAGTTTTCCAGATGTTCCTCTGTACTCTCACATCTGTCTCCATCAAATCAGAATTTCTTGTACTTTTATACAAAAATTTACAACTCTGTCCCATTATCCTTGAATCATTTATTAATGGGAATGGCTTCCCTTGACCTAATCTACCTAAATCTGCCATACTCTTGTACATGTCTATCAAATCCCTTCTCAACCTTTCTTAGACCAATGATATCTAATTCCTGGAACAGATCTATTAAGGATATAATCTGTGCTAATGAAAGAAATTATGTACCAAATCTATCTTCTTTTTCTCTGAATCCCACATTGATTTTAATCTTCAAGCAGTGGCTAGTAAATTAAAGGAACCACATCTTATATTCCACCTGAGTCACCTGCAGCCAAGCAACATGAATGAAAATTCAACTTCTGCTATCTGCTTCCCCTTTGTTCCTTTTCTCTTTTCTCGCTCCTCCTGATCAACCTGACCCTATCACCATAACTATTTACCCCCACCTCCTCCTCCCTCCATTTCCTCTCCCCACCTCTTTCCCTTTATTTCATTCTCCACCTTCCACCCATCACCTTCTAGCTTCTGATGCTTTTGACACTCTCCGTTGGCCTGCCATCCCTCCTCAAATGGATCCTCCTATTGCCTACCAGCTTTTGATCTACCCCTTCTTGGCACTTATTTTTTTACTGCCTACTTTCCTCCATCTTTTGGCGCAGGTGTAGGCTCTCGACCTGAAAAGCTGACTATCTGTTTCCACCCATAGATGCAGTCTGACCTGATAGTCCTCCAGCACTTTGTGTGTTGCTCCAGATTTTAGAAACTGCACTCTCTTCTGTACCCAGCACGGTCACTTGCTAGAAATTCTATGTAATTGCAAACCCATTATTCTATAAAAATCAGAGTACAAGTAATAAGTAACCACAATAGAAATGCGCCTAGCAGTAGACTGAATTTGCTGATGCCAAAACATTAAAATGTGAACTCCTGCGAAAACTTGTCAAATATCTTGAGCCAAGGCTCAGATCCATTTACAATGAGAGTTATAGTGAGAAATACAACTTTAGGTTTTCAATGGAAGTGCAGAAAATGAGAAGTGAACTAGAACATGGTTCTTCTGTATATGACACATTTTTCACTTTATCATATACACTTAGTGACCACTTTATTAGATACAGGAGTTGGATCCAGTGAGGCCCTCTGCTGCTGTAGCCCATCTGCTTCAAAGTTGGATGGGTAGTTCATTCAGAGATGCTCTCCTGCACACCACTGTTGCAATGCATGCTCCCTCAATTTCCCTCAGGATCAATAAAGTATGACTATGACTATGACTATTTGAGTTACTGTCTCCTGCTTGTAGGCTTGAACTAGTCAGGCCATTCTCCCCTGATCTATCTCATTAACAAGCCATTTTTCCCCGCTGAACTGCTGCTCACTGGATTTTTTTCTTATTTGTTTTTTGCACCATTCTCTGTAAACTCCAGAGACTGTGTGAAAATCACAGGAAATCAGCAGTTTCTCTGATACTCAAACCACCCGGTCTGGCACAAACAATCATTCCACAGTCAAAGTTACTTGGATCACATTTCTTTCCCATTCTGATATTTGGTATGAACAGCAACTGAACCTCTTGACCATGTCTGCATGCTTTTATGCATTGTGTTGCTGCTACATGATTGGCTGATTAGATATTTGCATTAGCGAACAGGTGTACCCAGTAAAGTGGCCACTGAGTGTACCATGGTACTTTCCAATATAATGGGATAAGTGCCAGAAATTTTCAAAATTAATAAGATTTTGCTGAAGGAACATAATTTTGGCTCCATTACCTCCACCAGATGCCAATTTTATATGTTGATTACACTTTGTGTGAAGTGTTCAATAATTCAATAGTCTGAACTTTTTCCAACATACACGCTTCCAAATTTACCTTTATATGCTTATCTATTATGTTACTATCTTAATGGGTTCATTTTTTTCCAATTGCCTTCTTTTGCAACATAGCAGCTAAATTCTCCTCCCAATTGAGTCCTAGGGTCATAGGGCTTAGCTGTGTAAACATCATCTATATCTCATTAAAATCCATAGTAAATGTATTATCAAAGTACATATATGTAATCATATACTACCCTGAGATTCATTCACAGTAAATATAAAAAATACAACAGAATCAACGAAAAATACACACAGTAAAGACAGACAAACAACCCATATGCAAAATTCTGCAAATACAAAGAAAAAATATAATAATAATAATAACAATAATATGCAGAACATTAAACACAAAGAAAGGAGCACCAGAGCTAATAGAATACAAAACAGAGCAGCAGGATATAATACAATCAATGGATGAATATGAAGCATAAGTATCTGGGTTATCAATGAGCGAAGAAAATAGATCATAGTGTGATAAACATAGAACATAGAACATAGAATAGTACAGCACAGTACAGGCCCTTCAGCCCACAATGTTGTGCCGACCCTCAAACCCTGCCTCCCATATAAGCCTCCACCTTAAATTCCTCCATATACCTGTCTAGTAGTCTCTTAAACTTCACTAGTGTATCTGCCTCCACCACTGACTCAGGCAGTGCATTCCACGCACCAACCACTCTCTGAGTAAAAAACTTTCCTCTAATATCCCCCTTGAACTTCCCACCCCTTACCTTAAAACCATGTCCTCTTGTATTGAGCAGTGGTGCTCTGGGGAAGAGGCGCTGGCTATCCACTCTATCTATTCCTCTTATTATCTTGTACACCTCTATCATGTCTCCTCTCATCCTCCTTCTCTCCAAAGAGTAAAGCCCTAGCTCCCTTAATCTCTGATCATAATGCATACTTTCTAAACCAGGCAGCATCCTGGTAAATCTCCTCTGTACCCTTTCCAATGCTTCCACATCCTTCCTATAGTGAGGTGACCAGAACTGGACACAATACTCCAAGTGTAGCCTAACCAGAGTTTTACAGAGCTGCATCATTACATCGCGACTCTTAAACTCTATCCCTCGACTTATGAAAGCTAACACCCCATAAGCTTTCTTAACTACCCTATCCACCTGTGAGGCAACTTTCAGGGATCTGTGGACATGTACCCCGAGATCCCTCTGCTCCTCCACACTACCAAGTATCCTGCCATTTAGTTTGTACTCTGCCTTGGAGTTTGTCCTTCCAAAGTGTACCACCTCACACTTCTCCGGGTTGAACTCTATCTGCTACTTCTCAGCCCACTTCTGCATCCTATCAATGTCTCTCTGTAACCTTTGACAATCCTCTACACTATCTACAACACCACCAACCTTTGTGTCGTCTGCAAACTTGCCAACCCACCCTTCTACCCCCACATCCAGGTCATTAATAAAAATCACAAAAAGTAGAAGTACCAGAACAAATCCTTGTGGGACACCACTAGTCACAATCCTCCAATCTGAATGTACTCCCTCCACCACCACCCTCTGCCTTCTGCAGGCAAGCCAATTCTGAATCCACCTGGCCAAACTTCCCTGGATCCCATGCCTTCTAACTTTCTGAATAAGCCTACCTTGTGGAACCTTGTCAAATGCCTTAATAAAATCCATATAGATCACATCCACTGCACTACCCTCTTCTATATGCCTGGTCACCTCCTCAAAGAACTCTGTCAGGCTTGTTAGACACAATCTGCCCTTCACAAAGCCATGCTGACTGTCCCTGATCAGACGATGATTCTCTAAATGCCTATAGATCCTATCTCTAAGAATCTTTTCCAACAGCTTTCCCACCACAGGCGTAAGGCTTACTGGTCTATAATTACCCGGACTATCCCTACTACCTTTTTTGAACAAGGGAACAACATTCACCTCCCTCCAATCCTCCGGTACCATTCCCGTGGACAACGAGGACATAAAGATCCTAGCCAGAGGCTCAGCAATCTCTCCTCTCGCCTCGTGGAGCAACCGGGGGAATATTCCGTCAGGCCCCGGGGACTTATCTGTCCTAATGTATTTTAACAACTCCAACACCTCCTCTCCCTTAATATCAGCATGCTCCAGAACATCAACCTCACTCATATTGTCCTCACCATCATCAAGTTCCCTCTCATTGGTGAATACCGAAGAGAAGTATTCATTGAGGACCTCGCTCACTTCCACAGCCTCCAGGCACATCTTCCCACCTTTATCTCTAATCAGTCCTACCTTCACTCCTGTCATCCTTTTTTTCTTCACGTAATTGAAGAATGCCTTGGGGTTTTCCTTTACCCTACTCACCAAGGCCTTCTCATGCCCCCTTCTTGCTCTTCTCAGCCCCTTCTTAAGCTCCTTTCTTGCTTCCCTATATTCCTCAATAGACCCATCTGATCCTTGCTTCCTAAACCTCATGTATGCTGCCTTCTTCCTCCTGACTAGATTTTCCACCTCACTTGTCACCCATGGTTCCTTCACCCTACCATTCTTTATCTTCCTCACCGGGACAAATTTATCCCTTACATCCCGCAGAGATCTCTAAACATCGACCACATGTCCATAGTACGTTTCCCTGCAAAAACATCATCCCAATTCACATCCGCAAGTTCTAGCCTTATAGCCTCATAATTTGCCTTTCCCCAATTAAAAAGTTCCCTGTCCTCTTTGATTCTATCCTTTTCCATGATAATTATAAAGGCCAGGGAGCGGTGGTCATTGTCCCCCAGATGCTCATCCACTGAGAGATCTGTGACCTGACCTGGTTCATTACCTAATACTAGATTTAGTATGGCACTCCCCCTGGTCGGCCTGTCCACATACTGTGACAGGAATCCATCCTGGACACACTTAACAAATTCTGCCCCATCTAAACGCTTGGAACTAAAGAAAAAACTTTTGACAGAATTTACTTCAAGGCTTACGAAAATCTGCCAGAGTTCAACTGTAAAAATACAATAAAGGCAATAAGCACATTTGCTTACCCAAAGTGACATAATATCTTGGTGTGAAACCGATCTAGAAAATTAAAAAGAAAAATAAGAACTGAAATGACCAATTTCAGAGAACATTAAGTACACTTAAATGCATTTAGATTAACACTACCTTGTGTGTTGGCACGTGGTCAAGTGGTTAAGGGGTCGGTCTGGTGATCTGAAGGTCGCTAGTTGGAGCCTCAGCTGAGGCAGCGTGCTTTGTCCTTGAGCAAGGCACTTAACCACACATTGCTCTGCGACGACAAGCTGTATGGGCCCTAGTGTCCTTCCCTTGGACAACATCGGTGGCGTGGAGAGACTTGCAGTATGGGCAACTGCTGGTCTTCCATACAACCTTGCCCAGGCCTGCGCCCTGGAAACCTTCCAAGACGCAAATCCATGGTCTCACGAGACTAACGGATGCCTATAATAACACTACCTAGGACATAAGGAAGAAGAGGAGTAATAGATATTAAAAAATTACACAACGGGTCAGATTTAACTTCTAAGTATATATTTTCATCAATGAAAATAAGCACTCCACATGAGCATATGCAATTGTGATAAGGAGAATACAGCACCACACTTAAATGAGAGCACAGCCCAGAAAAATGAAGAAATTATCACTATTGAAGTAATTATGTAACTAGTTTTGGGAATGTGAGTTTAGAGTCCTTGAAAGTGGGATCATAGTTCGTGGAATCAGTTCAGTGTTGGGATAAGTGAGGTTATCCACTCTGGTTCAAGACTACAATGGTTGAGGGGTGATAGCTGTTCCTGAATTTGGTGGTGAAGGACCTGAGGCCATCATCCTGATGGCAAGAAGAGAGCATGCCCTGGATGGTGGGGGTTCTTGATGATAGTGAGGTATATCACTATTTTCTTCAGTAGTGATAAATTCTTCTTTTTTTCTGGGCAGTGCTCTCATTTAAGTGTAATAGAATGACCCTCCATGGAAGACAACTCCACGGTCTGAGCAGACTGAAATTTGGCAAGGAAGTGTTAAATGCCTGGCTCAGAGTTGGAGACTTCTTCCCAGAAACAGAGGGGTTCCTTGTGGCAATACAGGACCTGGTGGTTAACACAAAATTATCAAAGGTATGTAGTAAAAGACCAACAAATTCAAGATGATAAATGTGAAAATGCTAAGAAACACCAGAAACAATCCAACAGATTACAGGATCCTGTAGCAGTTTGACAGAATCTGATTACTTACACAGGCACAATCAAGTGGCAAACATTGTTTACCAAAATCTTGTTTTAAAATAGAAACTCATAAAAGAAATCATACCTACCTGATTCAGTTTTAGAATCAGAATACCACAAATTATATTATGACTGATCCATTATTACAGATAGGATAATCTTTAATAACTGTCTGGATATAATAATACAGGCTAAACAAGGAAGAACAACTTATTTAATAGATACAACCATTCCAAGCATACAAAACTTACAGAAATCAATAAGTGACAAACATCAGAATTATGCTGAATTAAAAGAAGAAATTGAAAGACTTTGGAACATGAACAGGATATACATTGTCCCAATAGTAATATCTACAACTGGTATCATCCCAAAGGCACTAAACAAAAGCATTAAGCAATTAGGCCTACTCAGCAATATCTATGTAAATCTTCAGAAAGCCACAATACAAAACACCACTAAAATAGTCCAAAAGTTCCTAGCAATTGAGAAATGAGTAGGCTTTTCTATGCCTGTATCTCAGCTTCACCAGCTTGAGCTGAGTAAAAATAAGTGTCAATAATAATAATAAATAAAGATGTAATCAATATTGAGTATGTGAATTTAGAGTCCTTGAAAGTGAGTCTATAGGTTGTGGGATCTGCTCAGTGTTGGGGTGAGTGAAGTTCTCCACTCTGGTTCAAGAATATGATGCTTGAGGGGTAGTAACTGTTCTTGAACCTGCTAGTGTAAGACCTAGGCCTCCAACTTGATGGCGAGAAGAGAGTATGGCCTGGTTGGTGGGAGTTCTTGATGATTGATACTGCTTTCCTGCTTCAGTGCACTTTGTAGGTTTTGAAGATGGTGGAGAGGCCTTTACCAATAACCATAACAAAATCAGTGAAAGAATGCACCCAACAGGGTGGACAACTAGTGCGCAAAAGACAACAAACAGCGCAAATACAAAAGAAAATAAAACAAGTAATAAATAAATAAACAATAATTATAAAGAACATAAGATGAAGAGTCCTTGAAAATGAATCCATTAGTTGTGGAAATAGTTCAGTGATGGGACGAGTGAAGTTGAGTGAAGTTATCCCCTCTGGTTCAAGAACCTGATAGTTGAGGGGTAATAACTGTTGTTGAACCTATTGGTGTGAGTCCTGAGGCTCCTGCAAATAAATACTTATTTATTTATTTAGTTATTGCTTATTGTAAATTATCACTTCTTTATTATGCATAGCACTGTACTGCTGCTGCATAATAACTCATTTCACAACATATGCCAATGATATTAAACCTGATTGTGATTCACCATTCACTTCAAGCATCTTCCATAATTGATATGGATTGATATGTTGGCAATAATTTACGGATAGTGGACATGATTGGCATCTGTATCTGAACTGAAAATGGGACCCTATGGGGTGAAGTACTAATATCAATCATTTTTTTCCATTCTTGTAGATTACATTAGATTTCTACCATGGAGTTATATTTGGGATTCTGTGCTAAACAGACTTACTTGAAACCAACAGATATACGGGTTAGCCAGGGGCTAAAGGTGAGCTTTTCGTTGAGAAGACAGGAGCAATATTTTAACAACAGTATAACCTTGTTGTTTTATGCACTATGTGCTTGATCTTCAACAGTTACATTCAGGACATATTTCATTGGCTGATAGTCTAAACCCTGCACTGGTGATGCACTTTATTTCATGATGAGATGATATATCTTAATGAATAAATATCATGTGTCCTATTCAAGTGCTAATTCTCATGAAACTTGTTGGGCAAGTAAAGAAGCTCCCTTTTGGTAAATTGGTTCAATTTACTGGAGTAACCAGTAGTTCTTAAAACAAACACAATCAGATATTTTTCAGAAAAACACAGGAGTAACATTTTACTTTAAAGCATAGAAGAGTGCATCACTGGACAGGCTATAAAGCCCACGATGTTGATGCCAATTTATATTAAATGACCCCCCTCTTGTGTATTATCTGTATCCCTCCATTTTAGCTCAAACTCTAACCAGTGACTCAAAAACACTGAACACCGTCAAAAAGTTTTTAAAAAATTGTACAGTGGATTCTGGTTAATTGGGACATATTGAGATCAGTATGTTTTGACCCAATTAAGTGGCTGCCCAGAATTACCTAAAGTTTCATGGAAATGGTTATAAAGGTATATAAAAAATGACAACCTACCATTTATGTGAGTAACAAATCCTATATTTAAATGAAATACAGCACAAATTAGAATACCACTAATACAATACTATAAAACTGTGTATTTGTTCCTAATAGTTATCAATGGAGGAATTCATCCAGAGTAGGCTGCCATGTTTCTTTGATTGACTGCAAATGGAAAAAAATTCGTGCAGACACCTAGTCCTGATAGTGGATTGCCATCATATAATACTTCTGACGATTGCATCCTTCAAATCATTCCATTGCAATATTCAAGATGATTGCTGATACCTTCAAGTTCTTCAGAATTCCTAACTTGCAGAAGTAGTGAAACTGTTTTATTTTCACTCCTGGTCGTTTCTGACATCTACAACCCTAAATGCTTGAAACTGCAGTGAGCAAAACAGTTCTGCATTGTCTTACTGCTTACTTCTTGCCAACTATCAGAATCAGAAACAGGCTTAATATCACTGCCAAATGTTGTGAAATTTGTTAACTTTGCGGCAGCAGTATAAGGCAATAAATGATAAATAAACACATTACAGTAAGTATATATGTATATTAAATAGTTATATTAGGGTAAGTAGTGCAAAAAGAACATAAGTTTTTAAAAAAGGTGGAGAGGTGGTCTTCATGAGTTCAATGTCCATTTAGAAATCGGATGGCAGAGGCAAGAAGTTGGTCTTGAATCACTGAGCGTGTGTCTTTAGGCTTCTGTACCTCCTTCCTAATGGTAACAATGAGAAGAAGG
Source organism: Mobula birostris (assembly GCF_030028105.1). Taxonomy (NCBI): domain Eukaryota; kingdom Metazoa; phylum Chordata; class Chondrichthyes; order Myliobatiformes; family Myliobatidae; genus Mobula; species Mobula birostris. The sequence goes on along the minus strand of NC_092370.1, from coordinate 167,630,874 downwards.
CATGTCCTGGATGGTGGGGGTCCATGATGATGGAAGCCAATTTTCTGAAGAACCACTCCTTGAAGATGTCTTGGATACCACATAGGCTAGTACCCATGATGGAGCTAACTAATTTTACAACTCTCTGTAGCTTGCTATAATCCTGTGCAGCAGCCCCCTTTCTCATACCAGACAATGATCCAACCAGTCAGACTGCTCTCCATAGTACATCTGTAGAAGCTTTTGAGTGTTTTAAGTGACAAACCAGATCTCCTCAAACTCCTAATGAAATATAGCTACAGTCTTGTCTTCTTTATAGCTGCATTGATATGTTGGAACCAGGTTAGATCCTCAGAGATATTGACACCCAGGAACTTGAAATTGCTCGCTCTCTCCACTTCTGATCCCTCAATGAGGATTGGTTTGTTTTCCTTCGTCTTACCCGTTCTGAAGTCTGCAAACAGCTCTTAGGTCTTACTGACGTTGAATGCAAGGTTGTTAATGTAACACCACCCAACTAGTTGGTATATCTCACTCCTGTACATCCTCTTGACACTCTCTGAGATTCTGCCAACAATGGTTGTATCATCAGCAAATTTATAGATGGCATTTGAACTATACCTAGTCACATAGTCTTGGTATAGAGAGAGTAAAGCAATGGGATAAGCACACATCCCTGAGGTGCGCCAGTGCTGATTGTCAGTGACAAAAATCACTGATTTTTGAAGACAAACACACAAAATTGGCACTATTTAAAAACTGTTTGCTCTAAACATTGAGTAGTGTCTCACGACCATGCAAGTGCACGTGATTAATGCCAGTTAAAAACTGTTTGGCAACAGTCTCCTGTCCCAATTAAGTGCCATGTTGTCCCAAGTAAATGAAGGCAATCCGGGCTATTTTCTCAATTAGTTTTTGTTCTTTGTGAGTTTTCCCAAATAAGTGGCTGCTCCAATTAATTGATAGCCCAATTAAGCGGAATCCACTGTACATATTTTTATTGATACCTTTGGCCATTGCACTTTCCAGTTAACAAAATAGTACTTCTAATTTCTAATGGCCCTTACCAATGGAGTGCTTTTTCAATTATCTGACTGAACTATATATGACAAATTTCCATTTGTATAGTGTTTTTCATCTAAATTATTATTCTAAGATATTTCACTGGAGTGTTATCATTCAAAAATTGACCTCAAGACTCAAAAGCAGGACTAGGGCAGCTGGCCAAATATTTGGTCAAGAAGATCATTTTTAGGAATGCCCTTAAAAGAAGACTGGGAAGAGAAGTTCTCAAGAGCGTAGAGCTAAGTGCTCTTGCTCTAGACGTTGCTACCAAAACAGGGTGCATGATAAATGAGGATACGTTTTTCTTCAATAATCACGGAGATGAGAATGTTGAAGAGAAATAGAGGAACCACCCCTTGGTGGCACTTGAAGATAAGACTTTTAAAAATCAGCATGGTGCTGGTGTGGAAGCCTTCACTGTTCTAGGAGCCCTAGGTCTATGGATATATAGATTTGGTGCTAAATATGATTAGGGCAATGGCATTTAGGATGAACGTAAGTTCACAAATGCTTGTACATGTCAGTGAAGGTCATCCTTGAATTGTGAGCCAAAACATAAATTCTAACTTTGCTGGCAGCTTTCAGAGAACAGTGATTGTCACTGGATTCACAAAAGAGTTGACAGGCTTATGCTTAACTCATTTACATGGAAACTTACTTCTGTGGGTTACACTACACAGAAGATTTGCCCAGATTTGTGGTGTGGAATTTCATAAGTCATCCAGATCTTTCTTTGATAGGTCACAATTTAACCATTGTAATTGGATTTTGATTCTCAAGCAGTTGTTTCTTGTTTTTATATTTATTAAGCATTTTTCTTTTGAAACACTTCCTCAATATTATTAATTATTTAGGAAATATCCCATGAGTCTTAATGAACTAATGTTTGGGGAGCATTGCATTGAATCAATTACTCGGATCATTTGTCATTTAAAACCTTATTACAGGGCGCAAAGTCCTGAAGTATTTATGAGGACAATGGATTTGCTCTGGGAGTCCTACCCAAAGTATACAAGAGTGCAATTTAAATTTATGAATTAAGTTTACAGTGACTAAATAATGTGTTGGGCAGGTGCAATGTAGTCTGAAATTGGTAATTTTGGTTTCAAGCATAAGATAGAAATGACATATTCTATATATTTGTTAAGTAAAATAGACAGACATCACTTCACACATCTGTGAAACACTAACTCAACCTGATTTCACTGCTGTTAATGCCAGGCCATATCTATTGAAATTGCTGTTATCATCTTGTGTCTCTCATTAGATTCTAAGCTGCAGTTTATTCCCCTTAGGTCAGAATTTGTTTTCATTTTAGCTCTGTTCAGTAACACATCCACAACCAGCAAGACATGCTTCTGAACACTATTTGTCGGGAATTTAATTCCCCCTGTGGCCTAGTGGCTACAAATCATATTAGTCTCATGACATCTGAATATGAGCTACGATAATTATCACAGGAGTTTTGCATGTAAAATCAGATTTATTCCTCAGTGGGGCACAAATCAGGAGCCTTCTCAATTACTGGGAACTTTTGTCCATCATAATTACCTGCGCTGTGGCTTAATAGGTACATCTACCTATGAATGAACAAATAAGCTTACCAATTCTAGTAAAATACCATTTGCCATTCTAATCACATGAGAAACAGATGATGTGACAATGATTTGTAATCAAATATGAATGCCTCTCCAACTTAAATCTATTTTTAGTGAGCCACTGATGGGGATTGTAAACTGCCATTTCTGGTCACCCTTTTTCACCAATGCATGCAGAAGGCCAACTTCTTCCAGGCTGCTCATATGCAAGATTTATTGGTGCCACTTCTCTTACAGCTAGCTTGAACTACTTGTCTTCTGAGAACCCAAATGAAAAACAAGGCCTTGGGCGCAGATGGTATCCCCAAGTAAATTCAGAAACTCGGCAGTGAAGGGCTTCAGTCAGAAATCAACAATCTTATCATGTATCAGGAAACTTCAGAGGTTCCAAAATCATGATGGCACTGAGAAAAGGACACAAGACTCTGGATGACAGAAGAGTTTCCATGTTGTTTAACTCTATGACAAGTTCATTCGTGGTACCTATAAAGGGGTCTCAAAGTGGAAGTCATCACTAGGGTCTTCCGGGTTTCTAAAATCTGCTCTCTGAGCCACGTTGTTTACACCATTCACCTAGAGGCACAGCGGACATACTCTGCACCTCCGCAACGTCAAAAGAAATGCAGGGAGTAGCATTAACCACTGTGCATAACCATTTTTTTCTGACTCACTAAACCTTTGACTGTCAATCAGAAGGATTATTGAATGAAATATTTAAATTCAGCTGCCCACAAGAATTCATCCACTTGGTGCACAAACAATGATCCTAACCAAAATGTCTAGATCAGTTCAGTGAAGACCAGTATCCAACAAGGCTGTGCAATTGCTCCAACATTTCTAGATCTTACTCAGTGAATTTCTATAATTCACCTTCAACAAGCTTCCACTGGGGGGAGGGCGGAGTTAAGCTTTCAAACAAATCGGAATCTACTTAACATATCACAACTCTAGAACCAAGGTTAACCTCGGCTTCAATTTTTATCCGCAGTATACACAGAATGCAGCTCGGAGGCCAGTTTCCAAGCCATTGTTAACTTGTTCACTGAAGTATCGGAGAGGTTGGGCACAGAAACTGTTGCATAACAAAGATTCCCTATCAAACTATCTCTACTGCACAATATTGTTCTCCACCTATAAAATTTCATGACAGGAAAACTGATCAACAAGCTTCAAAACTTTAGCCTCAGTGCTTCCTTGTACAATTTGATCCTCCACAATCAGTTCAGATTGGCAACAACATCTCCTCCACAATCTCCATCAGTATCAGAGATCCATGAGTCAGTCTTCATTGGAGAATTGGAGGTGAAGAGGGTCAGCAAAGTTAAATTCCTCACTGTTATCATGTCAGAGGACCTTTCCTGGGCACAGCACCTAAGTGAAATTATGAAGAAAGCCCGGCTGCGCCTCTACTTCCTAGAAAGTTTGTGAAGATTCAACATAACATCTAAAACTTGGACAAACTTCTATCACTATGTGGTGGAGAGTATATTGACTGGCTACATCACAGGCTGGTATAGAAACAGCAATGCCCTTGAATGGAAAATCCTATGAAAAAGTAGTGGATATGGTCCCGTCCATCACAGTAAAACCCTCCCCACCATTGAGCATATCTACATGGAGCGTTGTCAAAGGGAAGCTCCTTGAAGATGTACTCAATGGACATATATGTTGTCAGGACCTCCCACCACCTAGATTATGCTCTCTTCTCGCTGCTGCCACCTGGAAGAGAGTACAAGAGCCTCAGGATTCACACCAGCAGGCTCAGGAGCAGTTATTACCACTCAGCTATTAGACTCTTCAAACAGAGGGGATTACTACACTCTACTTCACTTGCCCCACCACAACCAATGCCTCGCTCTCAAGGACTCCTCATCTCATATTATCAATATTTATTGCTATTTTATTTATTAATTACATTTTTTTTGTTTTTGATCAAATTGTTGTCTTTAGCGGATTGGTTGTCCACCCTGTCAGGTGTGGTATTATGGATATTGGATTCACTGAGTATGCCCACAAGAAAACAAATCTCAGCATTATATATAGTGACATATATGCACTTTGATAATATACTTATTTTGAACTTTGCACATGATGGAAAACAGATTATTTCTTTTAACTTAGACGGCACCTCACAGAGAAAATAGACTTCAGTTATAAAATTTATTGTCAATGTACCAGCACAGCCATTGGTCACTTGAGAAAAGGCTGCAAATATGGAAACAAACAGATAGTTTAATGAGCACAGTTGTTCCCTGTCCACCAACGTACTTCTGCGATAGAGACTACCTACAACAGGTATCTCAAGACAATGCAATGATACCATTAATGCTGCCTCCAAATCCACATATCATTCTCAATTCCAAAGAATTGCCAGGGAAGAAGAAGAAGAATTAAACCCACCTTGATGCACTTAAAGCAAGGCGTTTTGTAGACATGGTAGATTCATTCAAAAGAGATCCTTTTCCCTATAGCCTGACGTAGGACAGCCAAGTCTCCAAGGTTTCTAGACCTGTACAAGAGTTGCAGAGTGGTATCAGTGTACTGTCTAATCAGGAAGTAAGCAGGACTTCCAAATAAGCTCTCAAAGGAATTCTTGAGATTCAACACAGAGATGAGGTAGGTAAAGTCACAATGTGATGCAGCAATATACTGTATCTCATGGCCACCCATGCTTGGTCAAGATCATTACTGTATTTCATACATGTACTATGGAATATCATGACATTGTGAATGCAAGTATTTATGTCTAAGACCATATAATCAAGTGCCCAGGGAATCGTGTTTAATCTGCATCCTGCCAGATTAATGAACACTTAAGAGTGGAATACCATAAAACCACAGCAAACTGGAAAATTAATCCCACAATTTGTCTTGACTGTTTAAACAGTCCAAAGGTCTTCTGACAGCAGAACTCCCTTGAAAAGTTTACTTTATTGTTGCAAATCAATGATGATTGATGATGTGATAATATTGATGTAATGGGAATAACTTAACATACAGTATAAATGAAAGTGCTTACTGCTGTGTTATGCACTTCTGATTTTTATAAATCAAGCATATTGTGGCATTAGGCCTCAAATGCATTGCCAGTTCCTGCTCCTAACAAGTAATTCTAGGAACATTAACATTGAAAATGTCCAGTAAACGAGAGTTCCAAATAGGATCTACATATCTGAGATATTGTGCTACAGTAGATGCGTTGCTACAACCCGGTGATAATTCATCAGAATAATTCCTAGGACATAGAAATATTGCTTTGCAAATACACAGCAGAGGCAAACATAGGATTAAATATAAAACCTTCTGTGTTATTTGCTGTCAGAGCAATTCATTTACCCAGTAAGAGCTAATAATAAATAACTAGTCCATAAAACAAATCCATTGGCAAAGCAAAATAAATTAATGTTATTTGGAGATGATTCACCCATTGATGTAATTTACCATTCAAATGAACTGTTAAATCCGCTTGCTGTTGATGTGTCCCTTTAAAGGCCTAAGTATTTTTAGATCCAAAAGCCTGAAATACACATGATATAAAAAATTATGGTGTAGGTTACTGATATTAAGTGACTAGAAGAACATTTAACAGCATTCTGCTCCTGAAGAGGCCACTTAATCTCAGAAGTTAAAGAAATGAGTGTCATGAATGAATCTGAAAGTGAACACTTGAAAACATTGTAATTTCACAAACTCAGACCATTGTTAACTACAAGAGGCCAGCAGTACAGTGTGTAAGCTTGTTTCCCTGGGACTCACCATTCTGCTTTTTTAATGTTAACTTAATTTCTGAATCATGCGTTAAGCAGCTGTATGTAGATATCCTACCGCATAACTTAAGAACCCTCTTTCAGAGAAGTACTTTCAGAACCTCTTCATTATTTCCGTTCTTCTGTTCTTTTTTTGGGTGCAACCTCTGCTTTAAATAGCAACACTGTCGCCTGTGTTATATGGTTCCAGGCTGCTAAGATTTACTTGGTTCTACATCTAGCTGCTGTAATATATTCTCATTAAAGGGACAGTGTCTGAAACTGCTCAGTTGTCAGAATCACTAAACCATAAGGCAGTGACTAATTCAATATCCCTTCTGGTAGTTTACCTCTTGCATGGTGAGGGAGAGGATATTCTAATTGCTGCCAGTTCCTCTGTACAATAAAAAAAGAAGAAAATATCAGCCAGGATTCCTATTCCCTTTTGGCTATTTTGGGAAGTGAACTTGAATAGATTTTAGTCAATTTAGGAAATGAAGAATGGGTGTCATATCAAGCATCAAAGGGCAGTGTTCTGGGAGACTTGTATCATATCAGATATGGTTGCGGAGGGGACCAAAACAAAGCTGGAAAGCGTAAAATAATTAAAATGTGAGAGATTTGGAATTTTTATTCTGTGACTCTGAGGCTTGCTGCCAGGGTGATTGTATCTGAGGCTTGCCACTGTTTGCAGATGGCTATGTCCTGCAGAACACCCACGTCAGTGACCCCATCAGGGACTCTTGGAGTCACATCACTGTAAAAGCTTAATGCAGCTGTGAGTTGTAGGCCAGGATTGCGGTGATGGGGCATGATGTGCGGGCACTTGTAACTTAGGATTTCCTGAAGGATATTAACGAACTCCACTGTTTATAATCGGCGAGTTTAAATCAGTGCAATTACATGAATTTGAGCCAAGCAATTAGGCCATAAATTTAAAAACTACCTCCACTGAAGTGTAGCATTACCCTACTCCTCATCCTCAGTTTCTTCCCCTGGAGCATTGTGACTCACTGGTATACAAGTGCCAAATGTATTTCAATACAACCCACTCAAATTGCTCTTGACAGTAGTTGTAAGCAAGCTATTTAATGATAGAGATTTATCATATAAGGTCCACAAATTTTCTCTTGCAAGCAGGAGCCTCTTTCTTCCAGGGATTGTACTTCATACAATAATAAAATCAGAACATGACATTGTCCTCACATAGGAGTGAAATGATCTTCATGTTTCCTTACAATACAGTATTTACAAAATATTGATATGTCACTGATGCTCCATCTGCAATTATTTCATTACAGTTGGCAGCATTTGGCTGTGAACATCTTCTTGCACCAGAAGACCAATAAGTTTTCAACAGACCAAGGGGGTGTGGGTTGTTTGGGGGGGAAGGGGATGTCTTTTACCAAGCTGATGATCTTACAGCAGTCATACCTAGCATTAGCCTGTAAGGTCAGCCATGATCACAAAACAAATCCTGGCTCATCTAATCTAAATATAACATTTGCCTCGAGGTTGTCAAAGTTAATTCTGATTGTGTATACCATCAAATTCAGCCCACCACCTTATCTGAATATTTCTGATCTTAATTCAGTAGAGTAATGGTAAAAGAAAACCCTACCAGTTATTCACTGCCACTCTCCAGAACTTGTATGTTCACATCTAAATGTTAATTTTATTCATGTAGTGTACTATGCAAAATTCTTAAGCACATATAAATAGCTAGGGTGCCTAAGACCTTTGCACAGTACTGCATTTGTCAATGGAGGAGCAGAGAGCAAGTTTGTAAATCTGGCAGGAGCAAAAGATGTTGGGAATGGTGAGGGTGGACTGCCACAGGAGGGGTGTGGGACAGGTGGCAGGGGAGGAGCGCCAGGTAGTGGGGGGTTGCACGGGTGCAGACACACCCAACCCTGAGACACCAAGCAAGGTCATTTGATGCTGAACAATTGGTTTATTGATAAACAAGAGAAAATCTGCAGGTGCTGGAAATCCAAGCAACAAACTCAAGATGCTGGAGGAACTCAGCAGGCCAGGCAGAATCTATGGAAAAAAGCACAGTTGATGTTTCGGGCTGAGACCCTTCAGCAGGAATGGAGAAAAAAGGCTGAGGAGTAGATTGAAAAGGTGGGAGAGGGGGAAAGAAACACAAAGTGATAGGTGAAACCAGAAGGGGAAGGGATGAAGTGAAGTGCTGGGAAGTTGATTGGTGAAAGAGATACAGGGCTGGAAAAGGGGAGTCTGTTAGGAGAGCACAGAAGACCACGGAAGAAAGAAAAGGGGGGAGGAGCACCAGAGGGAGGCAATGGGTAGACAAGGAGATAAGGTGAGAGAGGGAAAAGGAGATGGGGAATAGTGAAGGGGTCGGGGGGTGGGGGGGAGAATAACACCAAAAGTTCGAGAAATCGATGCTCATGCCATCAGGTTGGAGGCTACCCAGATGGAATATAAGGTGTTATAACCTGTGTGTGGCCTCATCACGACAGTTGAGGAGGTCATGGATGGACATATTGGAATGGGAATGAGAAATGGAGTTAAAATGGATGGTCACTAGGAGATCCTACCTCTTCTGCCGGATGGGGTGTAGATGGTCAGTGAAACAGTCTTCCAATCTACATCGGGTCTTACCAATATACAGGAGGCCACACTGGGAGCACTGGAAATCCAAAGCAAAGGGTCTCGAACCTGAATTGTTGACTTAGTTTCTCTGCTCACGGATGTGGCCTGTACTGTTGAATATATCCAGCATTTCCTGTTGTTGATAATTCTTCCCATAGAGTGTCCCTAGTTAGTAGTTAAACCCATGCAGACTTAAAGGGTGAAGTGTCTAATGGGAATTGATGGTATTCATCAATGGACAAAAATCATTTCTAATGAAACAGTGGGAGGACCATGTATTGCAAAAGGTCCATGCTAATTCCTAGTTTTGTGTCTACCCAACATTATTTTCAGCAGCAGTTGAAAGTGGTCACGGATGTAATTCAATTGAAACATATAAACATGACATAACAGGCCATTTAGCCTATGAGACCATGAACCCCCTAATTAAACTGATCCTACCTTAACACCATTCTCTCAATTTTCTATCAATTCCTTTCAGGTTCCATCGTTTACCTGTGCACTAGCGGCAATTTGTAATGGCCACTTTGTTGGGACAGGGGAGGAAACTGGAACACCTGGAGGAAGCCGAAACAATCAAAGAGAGAATGTTCATATTTCATACAAACAAAACACTCGAGGTCAGGATTGAATCCATTTCTCTGACACTGTGAGGTAGTAACTCTATTACCTGAATCACCATGCGGTCTTCTTCAGAAGTGGAAGGAAAAGTAGCTCGAACAGAATGAAGGAACAGGGAACTGGGTCAAACAGGAAAGCAGGGCATGGGATCGGAGTGCTGGCGAGCTACAGGAGTGAGAGATCGGAGATCTGGGTGAAGGATTGGAGAGCTTTGTGAGAGATTGGAAAGAAAGGTGAGAGAACTGAAGGATTAAATAGCTGGGTATGAGATTCAGAATCAGGATGAGATTCTGATGAGTATGGTGAGAGATCAGAGCACCAGGTGAGGGTTCAGAGAGTCACGTGAGGGATTAGGGAGCACTGTGAGGAATCAGAAAGAGGGGTGAAGCATTAGAGAACTGGATTAGGGATTGAAAGAAGGAGTGAAGAAGGATCAGAATGCCTGGTGAGAAGTGGGAGAGCATGGTGAAGAATTGAAAAGCAGATTAGGAGACCAGAGAGTCGGGTGAGAGATTAGAACACCTATTGGGGAAAATAGCTACCAGTGGGATTCAAAGATCAAAGTAAAATTCTTATCTAAATAAATATATTTCACCATATACAACCCTGAAAATGATTTTTTTGTGGGCAATCACTGTAAGCACAAGAAACGCAATGGAGTCAATGGAAGTCCACACCCAACAAGTCAAACAATAACCAGTGCGCAAAACAAAACAACAAACTGTGCAATACAAAGAGAAAAAGGGGAAAAAATATAAATAAATAAATAAACAAACAAACAAGCAAGCAAGCAATAAACAAGATGATAACATAAAACGAAGGGCCCTATAAAGTGAGTTCACAGATTGTAGGCTTTTCCGTTCAAGGGCACTGATGTTTTCATACCAGCTCATGATGCAACCAGTCAATATAAAAGTTTGCCAAAGCTTTTGATGACATATCGAGTCTTTGCAAACTTCTCAGAAAGTGGCAGAACTTTATGCTTTCTTCATTAATTACACTGACGTGCTGTACCCAGGACAGACTCTCTAAAATGATAACATGGCTAAAATGATGACATGAAGGAATTTAAAGTTGCTGACCCTCTCCATATTTGATCCCCCAATTAGGACTGGCACATGAACCTCCAGTATGCTCTACCTGAAGACAATAATCATCTCCTTGGTCTTGCTGACATTGAATGAGAGGTTGTTGTTGAGGCACCACACAGCCAGATTTCCAGTCACCCTCCCATATGCAGATTTGTCACCACCTTTGATTCGGCCTATGATGGATTGGTGAATAAAGTGAGGAATCAGAGCACTAGTGCATTCCCCAAAGTATAGGTGCAGAAAAGTCAAGACATGTGCTGGATTTTGGAGCTGTACCAAGATGCTTATCAATAGAATAATTACCTTGCAAGTCCACAGGATAAACTACTTAATATTAAATCTATATAAACATAATATTAATATTGAATCTGTGAAATGCACAAATAATGTGCTTTTGTTTGGATAAATCCTGGAAACAAGAGCATAAATAACATAGGTTCCCCTTGATTAACCTGATTTAGGAAATAGGTTGATGTTGATGTCAAGGAATCAGCAAAAAATTAGCTCCATAAATTATGTCACAGATTGTTTTAGTGGGATTGCTTAGATACCCTGTACGTTAATAGTAGAGAGGTTGCTAGGGAACCATCTGATATAATTTTCAGGCTGAGTGAGCAAACAGGGGACAATTACTTATATTTCTACAGAATGGAAGTAGATAAAATTACAGCTCCAGTTTTAAAATGGAGTAGTAATTTGGCAGATGGGGTAGTTGAGAGGGATGGGATGAAGAAGTTTGTGAATTGGGTGGATTGAAGAAGTGGCTAAAAGAAAAGCTCGTATTTATTTAGTTCTTTTCACATCCCTTTAAGGATAGTGCAGAGCACTTTAAATGTAATGAAGTTGGTCACCTTTATAATGTTGGAAATATGGCAGCCAATGTGTGTGTAGCAAATAAATTTGTCAATAGCCAAATCTGTTTTAATGATATTGATCGAGGATCATTATTAGCCAGGATCTCTGGCAGACTTTTTGAAACAGGGATCACATACATCAATCTGAGAGAACAGGCCAGTAAATTTCCCAACACCATGGAGATCAATTTATAACCGCAAAGGCACATTATAGTGTAGTTGCACAACCTACTTTCAATGTTTCAACCATTTTCAGTGCCTCAGTTGTGTTCTAGTATAAAAAGTTTCATTCAGTATGTTAACCTGCAGAGGCAAACCAGGAATGTAGTACTATTCACTGGAACGATTTTAAGATTTCCACAGAAATTCCGAGTGTCTATTGAGCACTGTATGATAAGTAATAGTGTGGTGTGCAAATAGGTTATCAGATTTACATGGAGATCCAACATTCTGTTTATTTCCTTTAAAGCACTTCTTGCTACACTCCCTGAAGCAGCCCATTTTCTGTTTACCAGTGGAATTGTGAATAGATTTATCGGATGCCATGTACTCTATTTTCCTCTTACACTTCTGTCAGTTTAAATCCCATATGTATACTAGTAAATGCATTACATTATCAGTAGTCTAGCTGTTAGCTGTGTGAAATTTGGAAAATGCCAGCCTTTTAGACAAAGGATCCTGAGGAATGACCTGATATCTGATATCACCATGATTGAGGTGTTTTTCACAATGCTGAAACCAGACATGTTGCATAAGGACATTGCCAGGTGAATCTAGTCAGCAACAGGGATAGACTGGCCACAAGGTTTTAGCATATTAAATTCATTTAACAAGGAGTGAGGTGATCATTTTAGATCATCCTGGATAACCAGATGAAATGGTTAACAGAATTTCCTCAGCTGAAGCTAGGAAGTCCAAAGTTGGCCAGAAAGTTGCTAGAAAGTGCAGTCCCTACAACCTCCACATCACAGATACAGTATTTGCCAGAATGCAACTGAAAGTTCAGTCTAATTAAAAGAGAAACAAACTTTGGAGTTAATGTGATGGTTGTAAAACCTGCACACAGCTGCTAGCTGTTTAGAGCCATCTGATGATTGGAGACTACTGGCAAATTTCCATTTTGCAGTATATCTGAACCCTTTTTCACCTTTAATCATTGGTAAAGGTGTCATTGATTGGAATGGAGTTTTCGCATAAATTGTTTGGTTTGACTTGTTTATACAAGTGATGCCTAGTGAGGAAAACAAAGCGCATCAAAGCAGCACATAGCTGTGGGAAAACCAAGCTACGAACTTCAAGGTCAAAAAAATGCCAGACATAATTGCTTTATTTTTTTTCTACAATCTGTAATCAAAAGGTTCAGCATGTGTTGGAAAATTACAAGCACATTGCAAATAAGTTATACCATTCCTTTGTGGACTTAGACTTGTGGCCTCTGTATTTTCCAGGTTTTTTTAATTATTATCTTGAAGTTTCTAATTTGTACTGGATTACTGATGAGGAATCCTCCACCCATCTCAGTACATGTTGTAAGTCTACAAGAAACTAAAAGCAAATCCTAACCTGTATTCAGTTGAATTCAGTGAAAATTCCCTTCCTGTAAATCACTTCTGGATTACTCATACAATCTGGGAACCTTGACCTAGAAGTTACTGCACTTCATATTTTTTTCAAATTATATTAATATTGGGAGTCAGTTGTTGGTGATTTTTTTATTTCAAAGATAAAGTTTATCATAATTAAAACTTTTTTACATTCTTAATGCTATTTGGTCAATCCATTCGATAGTGTTAACACTTTATTAAAACATGCCACCATTGCCATTCATATGACCCCGCTGGGATGATACATCCTTTCAGTGTTTGAGGGGCTTCACGAAATATTACCAAACAGAATTGTTGTTGGGCTCTGCTGAAGTTGAAATTGGTGGTTTTAGTCCAGTGGTCCCCAACCTCTACACCCCTGCATGCTTCGTGGCCCGGTATCGGTCCGCGGCCCGATACCGGCCACGAAGCATGCAGGGGTGCAGCAGTAGCCAGAGCATACCCAGCACATCTTTAAGAAAAAAGCCAAAATTAACAAGCTAATTAATTAGGTGCTGCCCAGAATCCAGTCTTCATTAGAGGAACTGAGGTGGAGAGGGTCAATAACTTTAAATTATTCAGCATTAAGGATCGATGTTTCTCTCTCTGAAAAGTGTCAGAGGATCTGTCCTGGGACCAGCACGTAACCGTCATTACAAAGAAAGCACGGCAGCACCTATACTTTATTAGAAGTTTGTGTAGATTCAACATTTTACCTCAATCCTGACAGGCCTGTCTTTTCAGCCTGTCTGGGCTGGCGTTTAAATTGACCAAACAATGGAACAGCTAAAGGCTCCAGCGCCCTGGAAAGAGGAGTGAATATCACGTACAGCAAGTGAAATCGGCAATCGCCTCTGATCTGGGCCGTCATTTACGTGGCGGGTGGCACCTAATTAATTAGCTTGTTTATTTTTGGCTTTTTTCTTAAAGATGTGCTGGGTGCGCTCTGGATACCGCTGCACCCCTGCATGCTTCGCGGCCCGGAGGTTGGGGACCACTGTTTTAGTCCATTTGATGTGTCACATGTTCTTCAAGATCCAAGCAACAGCAAAGTGTGATTTTTACAGTTTTCTCTTAAAGGGACATACCATGATACAAGCAAAATACTTTCATCTACAGTTGTTATTAAATGAACAGGAGCTTCAATAAAAAAAAAATGTTGTATTGTGAGAGCCATTCCTTGTGGTCTGAAGGGTTAGATAGTGTGGTAAACCATATATATATGTTGCAACTGGGTTACCTGTCTGGACATGCCTGGACACACCCCTCTGCTGACTGCTCCTGTGGCTCCTCCCAAAGACCCCTGAATAAAGGCGATTGTGTCACTGCTCCTCCCTCAGTCCGGGGCAGATACTCAGCATGGACGTTGGACCATTTACTGTTAATAAAAGCCTTTCAGTATTTACTCAACTTCCAGTCTTTTGGAGTAATTGATAGCGCATCAGATAGGTTGATATTGACAGAACTTGTAGGAGACATGTTCTTTGTGCATGGTCTCCACGGGAACTCTCCAGGTACTCCTGGTGAGAGATTGCCGGGAAAATCTCTATAAGGACATTGATGCAGTTTATGTATGTCACCAGTGGAAGCTACAATACATGTCTGTGAATGCAATACATGCCTGGTTCTATGGGTTAAGGAAAGTAGATGAATCCTACTCTCCTCGGATTTTGAGTTTGAATGCCCTCTGACCACCCCAACGTCAGCAACAGTTTGGAATGATAGTGAGATGAGATATCGGAGACTGACCGTGACCCTAATTCTGTGGATGTAAGAGTCAAAGCATGAGTGTGAGGCTGTGAACTGGGCACTGGAGGTCAGAGATTTCAGTAAGGATAGCTTGAGTGTTGGTCCTTTAAATAGCCAAGTTTCAGTGGAAACTACATTAGTAAAAGTTGACTTCATTTTAGTAAAGGACTGTCATTTTTAAGAACAGTGAGGTTGAAAGGCTCATCTCAGCTGGATTATGTATTGATACTATTTTGGGAAAATTGACACCGGAAATTATCTGTGGGGGGTAGTGAATATCTCACTAAAAATTAAGGGATATGTTTCCAAATTGGTGCCAAAACCACTAAGTATATGTGCAGAGTTGCTCTAAGGGTTAACCTAGTTCTCAGCAGCACTGTACCTTTGTTCTGAAGATGTGTGAGTGACCTCTTATTCTCTTGACTAAATTTTACAGTTTTTATCCTTAGGCTGCTAATGCCATGTTGAGATCTGCTCCATCAGAACAGACTATGAACTGAACTCGATACATCCTGCCTGTATAATCCTATTTCTCACTTTAATTCATCCTGTAAACTCTGCTATTATGTAGGTTGGTCTTCAGCCTTTAGTAAAAGAGATTTCCTCTTGTTTGTGAATGACAAGGATTTCCATTTGGAAATATTTGTAATTCCATTGCTGTGAAGTTAAAATTAGTTTCTTACCTTCAATATAATTCATTCTTCTCGCATTTGCATTTGCCTTTCACTTGAAAAAGTGACAAATGCTTTTGCTATTAGGGGTTGCAGTAGGCTGTTTTTCCACTGGGAGCTCCAGCTGTAGAACGATCTCAAAGAATCCCTTGTTACCTCAGCTGCTATCTATCATTTTCCTGGGCTTCATTATACCAGTAAATATATTCCTTATGGATTATCCCAGCACTAGTGAGCTCAACTATAATTCTTTCT